>NC_064616.1:838790608-839391518 GCF_023898315.1 Schistocerca nitens | reverse complement strand
CATTTTTGTATGGTTTGTATTAAACACTTACACTAGCCCCTCTCCTCACGTTCGGTCTGTGGAATCGGTTCGTCAGTATTTGATGTGGTTTACGAAATTATCCAGCGGTAACGTTAGGTGACTCACCCTGTATACAAATGTGTCTTATTTTTGTAATTTTATGGAATTCAGTTAAACCGATTTTGTAGAAATTTGGAAACCAGATTGGAAATGATATTATATACGGGGAAAGCTTAAGTTGATAAGTTGTTGTGTCCAGAGATTCATGTTTATCATGCCTTTAACGAACGATATGTAATAAGCCGTCCCATAGTGCTCAGAGCCATTTTTTTTGTAATAAGCCAAAGTTAAAACTTTATTCACAGCGCGATTTTTCCGGCTACTTTGCCTCAGTTTACGTAGTATCGTTGGCCATGTTGAAAATTAAAGCCACTGTTCTGGAGGGAAGGGGGGCTTAGAACACGTTATTTGGAATGAGACTGCTTTGAAGCTTTACTAGAAAACGGTATTTGTAAAAAGAGGTATCAAATATACCTTATTTTCACAGTTTCACAAAAATCAACCACTTTTCGACGAATTTCTAGATTATTGGAGTATATTACGTGAATGAAATTTTGTATCCGACATTTTTGTGCTACCGAGATATTGTCTTCAAATGGTTCAAATGGCTCTAAGCACTATGGGACTTAACATCTAAGGTCATCAGTCCCCTAGACTTAGAACTACTTAAACCTAACTAACCTAAGGACAACACTCACATCCATGCCCGAGGCAGGACTCGAACCCGCGACCCTTGCAGCAGCGCGGTCCCGGACTGAAGCGCCTAGAACCGCTCGTCCACAGCGGCCGGCTATATATTGAGTATTGAGTTTCATCTTCAGTACGTGTTTACTCTGCGAGATACAAGAATTCGAAGTTTACATTTTTTTCGTGTCGTAATTTTCAAAAAAATGGCTCTGAGCACTATGGGACTCAACTGCTGTGGTCATCAGTCCCCTAGAACTTAGAACTACTTAAACCTAACTAACCTAAGGACATCACACACATCCATGCCCGAGGCAGGATTCGAACCTGCGACCGTAGCAGTCGCACGGTTCCTGACTGCGCGCCTAGAACCGCGAGACCACCGTGGCCGGCGTAAATTTCGCCCCAACTGTGATTCAAATTATCTACCACTGTTATCCCGCGTTGGATAATCAAATATTCTTTGTTTGGCGGTTCAGGCCATAATATTTCTAGTGAGCTCACTTTGGAGAATTATACAGAACAGGTTTTGGCAAAATCTGTTTGGAAGTTGTACATTTCTGGCCTTTTTGCAAAATCACCAAATTTCACTCAATTAATTTAGTACTGCAGAGTAGGACATAAATGAAACTATATACCGAAAACCTCATATGGTCAGCTTACTACGTGCCAAGTTTCACGTTCGTCATACTTTTAGTCCTTGAAACATAAGCGTCCAACCTTCGAAATTTTTTCGGTCCCCGATTTTTTCAATGATTTTACCTAAAATTTTCTCGCTGAACATAATCGAAAATTCTTTTGATTTTTATTCTTAAGAGAACGCATAGTGCTGTACAAGATGGCCAAATTTCAATTCCTTCCACATATTATTGCCCGGGATATAACAGCTCAAAGTCACCAGAAATTCACCATCACTTTGCGCAAACTCGGGTACGAAGTCAAAGAAACGACTGTATCTCGGCCAATTTCGCTTTGATTAAACGTCACCAGTTTTCATTTGGGATGTGTGTGAAAGTTCATATAAAATTGCATCGAAATCCATGACGGATAAGCTTGAAAATGTTCCGAAATTAAGCGATTTGACATTGAATAATCCGTTAGCGGAACAGAGTTACAGTTATGGGACGAAGAATACGCACATAGTATTTTCTAAACTATCTGATCCTGCATAAAAGGTTGCTTCTAATCAGAAAATATTTCCCAAAGGAATTGGCTATAGACAGAATTATATGCTACCGTTCAAAAGGACTTCGTCTTCTCACATACTGTCACTTAGCTGTAGAGGATTTGGGAAATACTCAGTCGTGCTGTAAAGCAATGCCTAAAAATATTTCATTCTGTTCTGATTATCGATTGGGGTATTAGATTTTATGCATATTACTTAGTCAAATTTCCAGCTTCGCTGACGCTAGTTCAATCCTCTGCGGGCAGAGGGCTCCGAATTGTAGCGTGGCTGAGAAACAGATTGCTGAAGTGTCTCACGAAGGTGAAAGGACGAATTCTAAGAGTTCGTCCACACATGGAGCACGATCATCCTCCATACAGTCGCTAATTGGCTCCATCCGATTTTCATCTGTTCTCAAATCTTGAAGAAAACCTTCGAGGACTTCACTTTGATAGTGATGAAGCGGTGTAAGCAGAGGTGAGGTTGTGACTACGTGAGCGAAGTTAAACGTCATACAGTGATGGTATCAACAAACCGGTCTCTCGTTAGGAGAAATGTGTGATTATCTTGAGAAATGAATATGTAGACATGGAGAATAAAGATGCAGAATGTTAATAAAGTTTGTTTTATTTAAAAAGTTTTAAGAGTTTCCACACAATAAAATCTCGGCATCACTACTTTTCATCATGCCTTCGTATGTATCTCTTTGCTTTAAAAACTATTCCTCTACTTCTAGAGTCGCAGCGAGTATCTTAAATGCGTCTCATGAAACTAACGCATTAAGCTGATTCTGTCACACGGCTCACTCAGTTTCAGTAAATGACGCAAGGATACGTCTGCTTCAGCATTATCTCGCTTTGGACATGTGGCTTCAAATATCAAGAAATATGGCACACGATTACAAATACTACAAATAATCATTAGACATTATGGGCAAAGTGTAACTGTGTCTGCTAGTATTCCGGAGAATATGAAGTTCATACTGATCGTAAGAATAATTAACTCTCTTTGACATTATTGTGTTGAATCGCAGTTATCGTGTTAAAGCTGTGATGTATTACGTAAGTTTGCCAGGCGAACAGAGCCTTATTTGGTTTCTGTATTGCTGTGAATAGATGAGCCATTTCTGCGGTTGTGGCAAGTACCTGCACCTACGGAACGCTAGGGAATTGTGCATTTGCTTTCCATTATCTGCGAACGGATATTAGTAATATGATGTATTGCCGACGAAACTGCTCATTTGATGAATGAACTGTCTTCTGGCTCTCACCACACTCCGGGTCAAAGCCCGACAGAGTAAATGACGCTCCAGTGAATTAAAATATCATTAATTAAGCTTTATCTGATTGATTGAATCAACTGTAATGCGAGTGCTGTGGGAGCCCAGCTATATAGGCCACAAGAGATGATGTCTCGCGGTTTCAGCAGTTGATTGATCGACGTCAGGAAGCGCAATGGCTTCTAGCTGTATGACCCCAAAGTGATGAGACAGACAGTAGGGAGTGGTGAAAGGGGGAGAAGCGGGGGGGGGGGGGGGCGGAATTGCGGGCTGAAGCTATTAGCAACGCCCATGAGGCTCTGATCGCTTCAGTTCTCTGCCACCAAAGCGTGACTCACAAACGTTCAACCACTTCGTCGTATGAATTATCGCGCCCAGTCAGCGTTGTCGTTCTAACAGTTCCGTAGAATAGAACACTCATTGTGTACTTATCACTCAAAGGCTCATAGTGCTGGATTCCCAACAATACTACCATCACTGAAAGCAGATCGTATCCCATGATCTGACCGTCAAACAGCGTAATTTTACTTTCGATCCGTTCCAGTTTGTCCGAATAATATACAGTCAACACCAAAGCAACTGAAAACTGAATTATGCTTAGCACTTTTGACGTTTTTTTGTATTTCAAGGCGATTTCGGTAATAATTTTCCAACAATTAAAAAGCCTCAAAAGCTGCGAGCTATTACTATGAAAACATGATTTTCCTCGGTTTGTATGTAACAGCCTTCGTCTACGTCAGCTGCTTCAATGTGAACCTGTCATGCCCTCTACTTGTCTTGTTAGTCTTTCGTTTTCTTTTTCTAGTTACTCAGTTCTACCTTCCATAATTGCCCGGACAAGTTCACAGTGTGTGATTATTTCTTTGATCTCGTTCAGTCTTTCGACTGACATCTTTCTTTTGTCGGTGCTGACCAGGCTGTTAATCTGCTGTCACTGCATCTGCAGCAGCAATTTGAGCAGCAGTTACACCATTGTAACACAACGAAGTGTTATAAATCAATTACTGCAAAGACAGTTCCGAGCCAGACGCCCTGTAGTGTGCATTCCACTGACCCCAAACCACCGCTATTAGCAACTTCAGTGGCGTCAAGTGAGAACATACTGGAGATCAGGGTGTAGGTCTGATTTGTTTTCTGATAAAAGCTGGTTCTGCTTCGCTGCCAGCGATGGCCGTGTGTTCGTTAGGCGGAGGCCAGTTGAGGGCCTGTAACCAGCCGTCTGCATGCTGGATACATTGGACCTACACTTCGAGTTATGGTCTGAGGTGCGATTTGTTATGACAGCAGGAGCACTCTCGCTGTTATCCCACCCACTATGACTGCAAATTCGTACCTCAGTGTGGTGATACGACCAGTTGTGCTGCCATTGATGGATAACACTCCAAGGCGTGTTTTGCAACAGAATAAATCCTTCCCAGATACCGTTGTTGTAAGCCAACATGCTCTACAGAGTGTGGACGTGTTGCCTTCGCCTGCTCTCTCACCATATCCACCACCAATTGAGCGCATTATTATGGGATATCATCCGCCGATAACTCCATCGTCATCCGTGAAGAACATCAACCATACCTTTATTGACCGACCAATTGCAACAGTCATGGAACTCCGTCCAGTAAACTGACATCTGAGACCTGTACAACACAATGGATGCATGTTTGCATGCTTGCATTCAACATTCTGGCCGTTTTACCGGTTAGTAATCTACTAGCATTTCACATTTGCAATGAATGGAAGTAAAATGAACCACAAGTTGTAATCCACTATGAAGTGGTTATGGCTGCCCACAATAGAAAATGTTCAAATGTGTGTGAAAGCTTATGGGACTTAACTGCTAAGGTCATCAGTCCCTAAGCTTACACACTATTTAAGCTAAATTATCCTAACGACAAACACACACACCCATACCCGAGGGAGGACTCGAACCTCCGCCGGAACCAGCCGCACAGTCCATGACTCCAGCGCCTTAGGCCACTCGGCCAATCCCGCGCGGCTGACCACAATACAAAGTTATATGTGACATTTGCAGTATACAGGTGAGTCCCCTAAAACTTGCACCGAAAAAACTGCAGACATGAAAAGTGCTATTGATGTGTGATTTTCACAGAATGGTAGGATAGTCAGGGGCTCGTATTGCTAGCCAATAAACAGATCGTAGTAATACTTTGACAGTCCTCTCCCGGTAGCTGTGTGGTCAGCACGACAGCATGTCAATCCTAAGGTTCCGGGTTCGATTCCAGGCTGGATCGGAGATTTTCTCCGCTCAGGGACTGGGTGTTGTGTTGTCCTAATCATCATCATTTCATCCCCATCGACGCGCAAGTCGCCGAAGTGGCGTCAAACCGAAAGACTTGCACCCGGCGAACGGTCTACCCGACGGGAGACCCTAGTCACACGACGACATACTTAGACAGTGTATTTTTTGTGGAAACGTACACTTTTTAAACGGAACAGCGCCTATTGACATTAAAAGACTAAAAGTAGGGTAAACTAAAATGTCAGTGGTGCTTCTTGCAGGATCGTAGTGCGACTCGTTTACGATATGTGGTATTTTGAAAAGCTTTCACATTGAGACTCGTTAGTGGCATTCAATCTACGCTGTTGCTGGGTACGATGTTGTTATGTTTGCTTACATTGTAATACTGTGTTCCTTGAGTGTACTGCGACTTTCTAAGCAGTTACTGTGTGATTGTCCATGCAGCAGTCCGTGAGTGGACGATAGATTTACCAGTGCAGAAGAAGCTGATATGTTCATGGTATATGGAGAGTTTAGGAAGAATGCATTTCGATCTTGTATGGTGTATGCTGCAAGATATCGCAACAGACGTCAACCATCTCAACAATTATTTATAAACCTCTTCAACCAGTTACGTGAAAGTGTTAGTGTAACACCCATACAACGGCCGGCCGCAGTAACTACATGTGACGACAGACAAGGGGGAAATTAATATTCTTGCTGCTGTTGCAGTTGCTCCACACATTAGCTCCCGCACAGTCGCAAAAGGAAGTGGCGTGTGTCAGGCAAGCACCCTACGCATTCTCCATCGACATAAGTTCCATCCCTATCACATCTCTCTCCATCAAGATATGCATGTACATGATTATAAGAGTCGTACATGGGCATTAAGACAGGACACTCCAGAGGTACCATGTATCTTCTTTAGTGATGAAGCCACATGTACCAATCATGGACAGGTAAACCGCCGAAACATGCACTATTGGTCGGTCGATAGTCCCCATTGGCTTCATCAGAAGGAACGTCGGTGTCCATCGGATATAAATGTGTGGTGTGGGATGGTGAACCATCAGCTCATAGGCCCGTGATTCACAGACAGAACACTGAACGTGCACGAGTATTGCAGTCTCCTAACAGACGATCTTCTGCGGATCCTACAAGACGTTCCTTTACAGACCAGGAGGTGCGGTACCATCATGATGGCTGTCCAGCGCATAGTGCACGAAGTGGTACAGCGTGCTTCACGAATTGCTTCCAAATGGTTGGGCCGGACGCAGAGGACCTGCACCATGGATGACCCATTCCATGGATTTAGCGCTTGTAGACTTTTTTCTGTGTGGAAAGCTCAAAGATGCTGTCTACAAGTACATATAAATTACACCTGATGATATGCAAAGACGTATTACTGCAGCCTGCTCGAACATCGCTACTGAAATGCTAAGCACGTGCGCAGCAGTTGTTCCACACCAAACTCAAAGTGTGTATTGCCGTTGCCGGTGGTTATTCTAAACACAACCTCTCATGGTCAGTTGTCTCGTTGCTGGTCAGGATCCACATACGTAGTGTATGAACTTGTGTTGTTCTCTAGTGTGTGCTACCACAGTATTCTTCAAGTGTCGGTGTAGGAACTTTTCGAAATACAGTATCTCGTAAACGATTCGCACTAGAATCCTGCAACAATGTCGTTCTAATTCACCCTACTTTGTTAGTGTCAATAGGTATTGTACAGTTCAAAAAAGTGCCTTTTTGTACAAAAATACACTTTCGAAATATTAGTACACTCTGTTTATTGGCTAAAATACGAGTCCCTGACTACAAATCCATTCTGTGGAAACTACACATCAATATCACTTTCCATTTCCGCAGTATTTTCAATAGGACAGAGAGAGAGAGAGAGATGAACAAGAATACATCTAGATACTATCAGGAACAACTTAAAGTGTTAACACGGAGACAGGGAGAGTCGGTGGAATATTTTATCGATCGCGTATGGAATATTATCATTAACACCCATGAAATGACAGATGACGACTACGCCAACAGGAACATTGGACAAATAGCAAGAAGTAGAACTACCGGCACTAGATGCATTTTTGTGGAGTTTTCCTGCTGAGATGCCACGTATAGTGTGCATAGAGTTTCCACAAATTGAACGATACTGTAACAACCGCGCCAGATTTAGCCGAGATTGTTGCAGTGACCAAGCCTAGAGAGAGGAAAGCAGTTTCTAATGCTGAGACCGTGTGTATATATATATTGTCAGCCAGGCCACATTCAACAGTATGGAGTAAAGTCACAACATGGGAAGTGTAAACTAAATGGACACACTGAACGAGACAAAACATTTTCCAAACATTAGTGTGGAGGTCACAGGGTAGATCATGCATCCCAACGTAAAGTGAAAGAAATAATGCATTATCCACAGTGCAGTGTTCTCAGGGATTGTTTGTGGATATTGTGTAACTGGCTATATAACTGCCGAAGTGAGCAATTTTTTGCTAGATATAGGAGCACAGGAACCCGTGGACAGTGAGGGGACACTTGGTATAAGGTTTTTTAACGCACTTCGTTGTAGGCTAAATGGTGTCGGCGGACGGAGGAGGGGAGGGGGGGGGGGCAGAAGGTGTGCATTATGCAATTGCTCGTTTCGGCAGTGTTGGGTTTCCGAGGAGTTGGGAGAAAGGCTACCAGTCTTGTGTGGAAGTGTAGGCTTAAGCTGCATCATACTTGGGATAGATTTTAGATTTTCTAATTAAAAATCACACTTAAGTAGTCCTACAACTGCGCATAGTGTAGCTGGATATAAAACTTTAACAGTATCCCCACAAGTTTAATGCAAGGTGATGCTTGAAACTTCGTGGCAGATTAAAACTGTGTGCCAGACCGAGACTTGAACTCGGGACCTTTTGCCCTTAGCAGGCAAGTGCTCTACCGTCTGAGCTACCCAAGCACGACTGACTCCCTGTGAAACACAAAAGGTCCCAAGTTCGAGTCTCGGTCCGGCACACAGTTTTAATCTGCCAGGAAGTTTCATAACAGCGCACACTCCGCTGCAGAGTGAAAATCTCATTCAAGGTAATACTTGTCTGACCCTATCTAAAAATTACTCGGTGGCAAGATCCTATGCAGGGTACGGCTAAACATAAACAGTGATTTTGATGTAATTTCAATGAACCCATTCGATATGCTGATAGCGCTCCTATATCTCAGATGTGTCTAATAAATTGCGCACAATGGAAATGGACTGAATGGAGTTGGCCCTGAAATAAGTTAGTCATGGCTGTGGTTCTTGTTGAAAGTAACAATGATAATGGGGATCAAGGGTCTCACCTCAGTTTGCGGTATAGGAAGATCGGTGACGTAAAACCTCGTTTATTATATGATATTCCATGGGAGAGACAGTACATCATAAAAAAGCCTAAAGCCTCCCCATCTGACACACTGGAGATCAGTAAAGTCGGATTATAAAATCCGTATAATTAAATAGTTGACGAAAACTGAGCAGCTAAATTCACAGTGAAGAGAAGACAAACAACCTATAAGCTAACTCACGGTGTAATTTAAATATGTCAACTACAGTCTTTCAGAATTATCATTATAATAGCATCCATCTGATAGGGTGTAGGAAAGTACATGCAGGACATCCAAGTAACTGAGTCATGGCAAAGCCATCAACTTCCAAAGCGTAGCCGCGCGGGGTAGCCACACCGTCTTAGGCGTCTTGTCAGAGTCCGCGCGGCTCCCCCGGTCATAGGTTCGAGTCCTCCTTCGGGCATGGGTGTTTGTGTCGTCCTTAGAGTAGGTTAGTTTGAGCTAGATTAAATAGTGTGAAAGCTTAGGCACCCTAAGACCTTACCACAAATTACCAATTTTCCAAAGCGTAAGTGAGAGCAGGAATCCCAGGTAACTTAAAAAAAAGTGCTGCCACCTGTCTAATCACTAACATTTCGCATTGCGGTCTTGCTCGAACTTACCATCGTAGAATTACGAGGATGTGGCAAACTACTGCAGTGATTGTCAAGACGGTCTGTATTGAGTCTTGCTCACTCGTCTCGTATAGGGTGCCAAAAACGATGCTGCGTTCTTGGAATGCTATACAATAATTCAAGCAGACAACATTAGTAGTTTTATTTCTTTAAAGCAGATTGACAATACTTAACTTTAATGTAAACAGGTGTTGCAAGCGATGGGCGACATGTGATATAAATCCGAGTCATTGCTATACACAATGTTCAAACAAGCCACTCTGTCACACAGTTTGTGGATCACTACTAACCGTTCTTGTAACACTCTCTACTAGTCTGTGCTGTGCTCCACGAATACGTTCCACTAATGCCCGGCCGAGGCTGGCAGGAGTGGCGCTTATATTCACTTCTTGCAGGTGTCGCCTCTGTCGTGGCGCGGTCCTAATCAGCGCACCATTGGCCGACGTCGTTTCACCGCCTTCTCTGGTCTTGCGTTCTTCGTCTTCGTTCCGGTGCTTCTGGTTACACCAGAACAGTCTGCACCACCAGTGCTGTACATAGCCGTTACAGATATTGAACCTCTCGCCATGGTCCCCGGCCTACTGAAGAAAAGTGCTATGCCTCGTTCCTCACAAAGGGTAATATTCTGCTTCTTGTCCTGCCTAAGAGAACTTGTCTGCGTTGCGTCCCAACCAAGTATACCTACAAAACGGGGTTCCTCGGAGCTCTCTGTGGAAAGACCGTCAGAAGTTACTGGTTGTCCAGTCTGACAGAAAGTTAGAAACACCAAAAGTGAGCGGCCATGAGGCAAAAATTGCCCTCTTTCTTCTGTAAAGTATTTTATTATTTGAGCCAATCTCTTAATTTCTCAGTTTAAACAAATTTACATCAATTTTAGTGCGGGAAGTGCCCTGCATGACCAATGGGAGAGAACTCGCTCATCTGCCCCTACGAAATGCGACATCACTTCTACCACTCTGGCAAATTTTTAAGATACGGTCCAGTCAACGAGTGGTGTATTTCCCACGTCAAAAGCGTGGATCGATAACCTTCAAGTACTGGTAACTGCCTGGCCGGAGTGGCCGAGCGGTTCTAGGCGCTACAGTCTAGAACCTCGCGACCGCTACGGTCGCAGGTTCGAATCCTGCCTCGGGCATGGATGTGTGTGATGTCCTTAGGTTAGTTAGATTTATGTAGTTCTAAGTTCTAGGGGACTGATGACCTCAGAAGTTAAGTCCCATAGTGCTCAGATCCATTTGAACCATTTTTACTGGTAACCGGGTGGTGGTGGTGAAATTCCAGAGCGGGCCTATTGTGCGAGGTTGTGCTCCACGCCCTCTGTAAGATCTTATCGAAAGTGCACACTACGGTCCAAAATTTTTCACAAGCGTCCTCTCGGCTTTCTGGGCTGGCGCCATCCGCAATGTGGTGAAATTCCAATGTAAGCCTAATGTGTACGTGATTGCCCTCCTATGGCCGAACAAAGACATTATCAGCAAGTGGTACAATTGCCCAGTATCTCTAACTTATAATCTTAATAAACAGGAAACAGAGGGACTGGCCCCACGCTGACATGTTTCAGAGTAAGACAGAGGTGGAAACTGTATATGGATGACTTATGTACAGAAAAGAAGAAACCAGATCAAAGAATTGAAATGGAAAGTGAGATAGAAGCAGAGAAGAAAGGAGATTCATTTCTGACCCCCGAAGTAGAAGACTATAAAGGAAATGCAGGGAGGTAAATCTGTTGGACTGTATAGTCTTCGTACAGAAGTATTTCAGTATATGGGTTAAAACAGCATAGCAGAAATGGCAGCTTTGTGCAGCACTAATTTACTGTTTCTTGTGTACTGGCGAGAAAAGCAAATTTATGGCAGCTACAGCGTAACATACCGTAGATTCATGTATGCATGAGTTTTATGGATTACAATAAACTAGCCCGCACGTCGCACATCCATGACTTCACATACAACATGATGTGTGGCCTCGGATAGTGGAGCAATAGCCTCCGAAACTAGTCATGCTGATAAAATATTATTTACAATTGAGGGGTATCTCTCAGTCTCATCAACTAAACAGTAATTATATTTTCTAATGTTGTCAAAATTATGTTGGGTTTAGTAAATTGTATATTGATATGTATAATGGTAGAGATCGACGGGAAGAGCAATACGGTTTCAGAAACGAAAGAGATACGAGAGATTGTACTGGACTGTTTCAGCATAATTTGCGAAAGGTATATAGGAAGAGGGAAGGTACTGAGTTTGTGCTTTATAGATCTCCAAAGTCGCTTGACAGTGTGAAATGGGAAAAAGATGATGGATTTTATAGAACTAAAGAAGCTAAACTGTCAACGGCCTTGTCGCAGCGGTAACACCGGTTTCCTTCAGATCACCGAAGTTAAGCGCTGTCGGGCTGGGCTAGCACTTGGATGGGTGACCTTCCGGTCTGGCGAACGCTGTTGGCAAGCGGGTGCACTCAGCCCTTGTGAGGCAAACTGAGGAGCTACTTGCTTGAGAAGTAGCGGCTCCGGTCTCGTAAACTGACATACGGCCGGGAGAGCAGTGTATGACCACATGCTTCTCCATATCCGCATCCAGTGACGCCTGTGGGCTGAGGATGACACGGCGGCCGGTCGGTACCGTTTTGCATGCCAAAGGCCTGTTCGGACTGTTTTTGTTTCTTTTTCTTTTTTTAAGAAACTGAACTAGAATGAGAGGAAACTTATTAAGAAGGTAAACACAAGACAGAAAGCAGCCACGAAACTGAGAAATGGTATGGCAGAATGGTCTGACGTAGAAACAATCTTATATTTGAACATAGCTCATCTGAAGAATATGTTTCGGTCATGTATTCTTGCTTTAAGTCCTTATTGGAGCATGCGTAACTCATGGGGCACTATAATTTAGCAAAGGCATAAAAGTTAAAAAATTATTAAGAAGATAGTCAGCATGTGGGCTTCAAGAAAATAATTTATTTCGACTATCGGTTTGTTCAAATCACACACTGATTTACTTCGTATGTTGGTAACACACAGTTGGTACTGAAAACAATACAGAAAGAAGAAACCAAAAAGACTGACTTTACAAAGCAAACGCAGCGTTCACAGACAGGAACGAATATAAACTAAAGGCATGGAGCCATGCGTGAGCTCACGTAGACTGCATCAAAGTCCTAATGCTCATCAAGTGCACAAAAATCTTAAGATTGGAGCGAAACTAACGTGAGCTGAAATGGCACACACCGAAATATTCCTAAGTTCCCAACTGGCGCATATCGAAACGTGTCTAAGATCCGATAAACACTTCAGCCGAAGCGGCTCTCTGGGCGAGAAAACATTACCAAAACCGACGTCACCTACCAAGAGACGAAGATTAAAGACCTTCAAACATTCCGTGCCTTTCTGTCTTAACGCACGGTCATGTGACCAACTGCTTCACTCAGTGCAGCAACTTAAATTGACATTATTCGTATGATGACATACATTACGACATTTATAACATTTTTACATTTCAAACATATATGATACATACATCTGGTTGATTATCAGCCTAACAGTATATTCTCTAATTTTATAAATAGCTAAAGGAAGCTTAATTCAAATTTCCAACGAACGGAAGTGCAGGGACCTAATCTAGTTGATGAGTTTATTCAGTGTGACGCAACGTTACTATGTTATTGAAATCGCTATCATACAAACAATGTTTTTCAAAATTCTTATTACATACCACCAAATAATGGTATAATGTGGCAAGTCACTCATCTGGTGATAATCATTAGGATACGTGCGGAGATTTCCTTGTTTAGGCATTATTCTATGAATTATTCAATAAATTTTTTATATCAATTTGTAGATTTGTTTAACAATAATAGATACATGTTTATTCTCTAGCTGACAGCAAGCCCTATCCAACGGTTTGTCATAAGCATCTATTGTGTGTCTGTGTCTTTTGTTATTGATTTTATAAAGAATTTTCAATATGCATGTTAGTAAATTTGATAAAAATGACTTTATTGCAAACTGATGCTACGCAAAAAAGTGCTCTTTCTCTAGAATAATGCACCATCCCTCACATCAACGACTACAAAGATGACAGTGCAAGAACTGGACTTTTAATGGTTCGCCAGACTTAGCTCCAAGTGACTTGTTCCTATTTCCTAACTTGAAACTCTGCTGAAAGAAATTTTCGTCAAATGAGGATGTCAGAGTTGCAGCCAATGAATATTTTGCAGTTTTACAGAACTCATTTTTCCGATGGGATGACAAAGCTGGAACATCGCTGAACGAGAAGTGAGGTGAGTTTTTATGAAACAAACATTTTTTTCTTGTTTTCAGACTTATAAAATCAGCTTCGTTTATCCCGACATGGCTGACGTGCAGACAGAGTCTAAGTTCATATGTTTTGCAGTGAATCAATAAAGAAGGTGAAAACATCTTAAGTTAGCAAGTAACCTATAGAAATATATTAACATACAGAAGAAATACAAAAACAAGTATGAAACCAGTCAATACAATGATTAAAGAAATACGGGAATAGACTTGTATAAGCTTCTAAATGTAGCCCAATAGTCTAAGGCACCGAGACTACGTATAGCATATCTAAGTTTTTCTCCTCTGGACGTCGTTCCCACAAGTGGTGCAGTGTCGTCGCTTGTTTACCACAATTACGCTTTAGCCTATTTAGGAGTCTCGTCACTGTGTAAGAATTTCGACAGAAAAACTAAGTGACAAAATTTGCTATTATGGCTGCTACCATGTATGAAAATCATTCAATTTTTGGTGAATATAGTTCAGGTTCACAGTTGCCATGTCATTTTTCATGCTCCCACAATGTAACAAAAGTCGCAGTTTTCCATGAAGTCTAGCAAAACATTTTAATGTCAGCTTAGAAGTACTTCCACTGGTATGTAGAGCTTCATAATCATTATATATCAGGTATACTCAGTTGCTTCGGAGAGACTGACGGAGAGACTGGGGGCATAATTCATTACCTCTAGTAGCAGATCTGCAGGTTGGGTTCGCACAGGGCGCTTGGGAAGGTTCCAATTGGTTTCAATTCCCTCCGCATTCATCTCCAGCCATATAGAACTTCCGCCCATTAATCGCGAAAGTTCATTCTGAAAGGAAATCCCAACGGCCCAACTTAAACCTGAGAATTGTTTTAGCTCGGAAGCGCTGGCTATGCTGTTTCTGTTTCTCTTCTTTTCTACAAGGCGATTTCCTCGAGTTCCTTCCACTCAAAAGTTAATATGGGGACCTAATTTCGAGCACTTTTTCAGTGAACTCCATTACCTCAAGAAAGCACCTGTGGAAATCTCCACTCACAAAAAATCGTTTATTTACGAAAAGTGGCAATAATAAAATAAAAAAAAATACTACAAAGAGACTTGCAAGAACGAAACTAGCATAAATGTGTACAAAACTAAAACCGTCGTAAGGCGAATAAAGCTGCCATTATGGCCGTTTCCTATCTTGTACTTTCACTCTAGACTTATTTGAATTAATAAGTGCGTCGGAATTGTAGAGTAAAGTAATTATGACAAGCACCTGCACCTGCACTGAGATCTTTATAAATGTAAATATTTGAGGGGTACTCATAATCATGAAAAACTGAAAATGTATCCAAATGGTGAAGTTGTACCCCATTACCCATTCAGTATGATGTCAGTTGTCATTTCGCTTAACTCCTTATGCGTATCATTAAAACAAATATAGCATTATTAATAATTTGATCACGTCTAAATGCGGTAACTTTGCGAAACGCGGTTGTTGGCATACCTAATATAGATCGGGGATGCAAATAGAATGTTGGAAGCCGAAATCCTTCTAACAGACCACGTTGTGTTGTGAGATATTTCATCATTTCGGCTTCTGCTGCGGGTGGCATTTGTTAGAATGACGATGAATCACTACTGGGGAAGAAACATCTCGAGCTGCCAACAGAAGAAGAATAAATCTGTTGAAACTGACGAAGACTATGGAATTCAGTGTCCATAAAATATTACAGAGTTGTCGATTAACATGTGATCACAGTGTTTTGTAAACTATATCGATGATCACGATACAGCAGACTCGGTAACTCTACAACTGCCAATGAAAGATTTGTATCACATATACCTCACATTGCGTTTCACAATTACGCTATTTCTTTCATTCGGTTGCATAAATTCATACAGAATAACAGAACCCAAAGCCTAGTTCATGTAGACGTTATTGTAGACGATGCATTATCTTAGTTGGCCAAGGATGGGGAAGAAAATAATTCAAGTTTCACTCAAATAAATGATAAGTTACTTCTCTGTTCTGATATAGCGCAGTTCAAGAGCTGCAAACAATTGGGTCAAAAGTTTCCGCTTAGTACATATAGTCTTACTGGAGGCTGTAAAATACTGATACACACTGCTGTTTATAAAAAGCTTGAAACTGAGATGTAACGAAACCTGCCAAATAAAGTTTAGCACATAATGCATACATTTACCAGTAAATTAAATAAGGGGTTATAGAAACTTCAAACGCAGCGGGAGTTTCAGGACGACACATCGTTACAAGGCAAAAGTTTTAAGTTTTCCGCTAGGGCGGGGACAGCTCCCATTTAAACCAAACATGAAAATTCATGTCGTTTCCTGGTAGATACAACAACATCTTCATTGACAATTGTCCATTGCAGTACGCCTATCCTCTGCTTCTGCAAGTCTATGGTATCTTTTTTAATACATTAGTTACCCGACAGTTCGTTAATTATACTTCTTCGGCCGGCTATAGATGTAGTGGGATCGTAAATAATTATACTCTCGTTACAAAAGGAGACGTAGCTAGGAAACTCGGAAGAACTCCGCATGAAGAATACGATAAAGTCAACTGTAAGTTCCTTGCGAAATACTTATTAGAAAATCCTAGGAAGTTGTGGGTGGGTCCATTTCAATCTCTCCTGGATCACACTAATGTTGATAAAGGTAACAGAGACAGAATAGAAATACAGGGTGTTTCAAAAAGAATACCACAAATGTGTATTTAATGAAAGAAACATAATATAACCTTCTGTTATACATCATTACAAAGAGTATTTAAAAAGGTTTTTTTCTCTCAAAAACAAGTTCAGAGATGTTCAATATGGCCCCCTCCAGACACACGAGCAATATCAACCCGATACTCCAACTCGTTCCACACTCTCTGTTGGATATCAGGCGTAACAGTTTGGATAGCTGCTGTTATGTCTCGTTTCAAATCATCAATGGTGGCTGGGAGAGGTGGCCGAAACACCATATCCTTAACATACCCCCCATAAGAAAAAATCGCAGAGGGTAAGATCAGGGCTTCTTGGAGGCCAGTGATGAAGTGCTCTGTCACGGGCTGCCTGGCGGCCGATCCATCGCCTCGGGTAGTTGACGTTCAGGTTTCATAACTAACCTTTTTCGTAGGACTCTCCATACTGTTGATTGTGGAATTTGCAGCTCTCTGCTAGCTCTGCGAGTCGATTTTCCTGGGCTGCGAACAAATGCTTGCTGGATGCGTGCTACATTTTCATCACTCGTTCTCGGCCGTCCAGAACTTTTCCCTTTGCACAAACACCCATTCTCTGTAAACTGTTTATACCAACGTTTAATACGCCACCTATCAGGAGGTTTAACACCATACTTCGTTCGAAATGCACGCTGAACAACTGTCGTCGATTCACTTCTGCCGTACTCAATAACACAAAAAGCTTTCTGTTGAGCGGTCGCCATCTTAGCATCAACTGACGCTGACGCCTAGTCAACAGCGCCTCAAGCGAACAAATGTACAACTAAATGAAACTTTATAGCTCCCTTAATTCGCCGACAGATAGTGCTTAGCTCTGCCTTTTGAATCACCCTGTACTACATTCTGCATCCATTTATTTGTTAAAAATGTGTGTTTGTGTGTGTGTTCTATTATCTCCTCCTGGACCAGTCGATTGATTTCAACCAAAAATGGTACAATTACCCCTCGTTGTCAGGCAACAATCGCTGTGGCGATAAGAACCACCTACCTATCACAGTTCAGGAGATATGATGTCATATACAATAACATGCGTGAAAAACTGCCGCAACATGCATGACGTTTAAATTTATTACTCCTGAGCTAATAATTCTATTCGCAATAAATTTCCCAGGCACTATCCACATATGCCGCTAAATGCTCCTACAACACTGTACCAGTGTATGACACATGCGTTATATAACAACACATATAGCGTTATAAACATTGAGGTACGTGAGAACTGCCACCTCACGCATGACGTTTAAATATACTTCGCAGCATATTTCGCAGACTGTATCCACATACGACGCTGAATGCACCTACACAGATTTATCGTTCAACGTCACAAAGTTCAAGAGATATGACATCATAAATACTAAAATGCGGGAAAAAAATGCCGCATCAAGCCTGAAGTTGTAATGAATCAACTTAGGTTAATCCATGACACCTGGCAGTGGTTTTGACAGGTTTCAACTGTGAAGCGCAAGCTGCTGTATAAGAAAACAATAGTTGTTATAGAAAATCAATACAAAATCGCTTTGTATACACACAAGGCAGCTGCACTTATACCTCTGTACTTTATGCATATTTCTTTGTGCGGCTGTTTCGAACACGTGGAAATGAATTGTTTTCGGTATTACACTACAAACACAGTTCGCTTTTTGTTTTCGTTTCTAGTAGAAAATAGGCAGAATGAATACCTGCGCATGTTGGGTGTGTCAACTAGTTTATGAATATATTTAAGGATGAGAATACGGACATAGCAATTTTTGGTTGCTATACTCAATCAGAAGTGAGAAATACATACCGTGTGATGAAAGAAACAAAAGCACAGAATTACAGACTAACAGCACTAACGTCCTTCAGTTGCGTGAACGTAAAAGATATTTCACAATCGAAAATTGTAATGTTCCTGGGGACAAGGAAGCTTCTCTCAACCATGATGAAGGGTCCCGTAAATGCTATTCGTTTGAAAGCGCTTTAGTAAAGAATAAGAAAATAGGCACATAGGTAATCTATTATGAAGTGCATAGTAAATGCATCATTCTAGTCAAGAGAGACAGGAAGCCCATATCCGCGACATTAGTACAACTTTACATGCCAACTAGTTCTACAGTTTATGAAAAGGTTGGAAGAAGTGTTTGATGAGGTACAAGAAATTATTCACATAGTTAAGTTAAAGGGGATAGAAATTCAATTGTGATGAGGAATTGAAATTAGATAGCAGGAAAGGAAAGAGAAGGAAACAGAGTTAGTGAATATGGGCTGCGGGAAAGGAATGAAAGAAGAAGTTGCCTTGTAGAATTTTTACAGAGCATAATTTAATCATTGCTAGCAATTTAAGAATCATGTAAAAGGGTTGTACTTGTATACTTTGAAGAGACCTGGAGACACTAGAAGATTTTATATTGATAATATAACGGTAAGACAGAGACACAAGAATGTTTTAAATTGTAAGACATTTCCACAGGTAGATGCGGACTCTGGCCACAATTTAGTTGTCCTTTCTTATCATGCTCTTTTGCTGTTGTGAAGTGGTGTACTGAAGGTTGTGTGTGTCAGTTTTATACCTCACACCGATGCTTCTCCTGCTTGAAGTGTAAAAATACTACTACTTCTTTACCAGGAAAGTCGCCTAGAGGTCTGTCCTGGTCTATAACATTCAGCTTCAGATGGTCTAACGTCTGGACCGTCACTGGAAGTTGTATGGTGTTGGCACGCACCCCAAAGATTTTGTATCCTAGACACACTGTATAGATTGTATGAATCAGTTTGCTATTGTGATAATTTCGTTGCACTATTACACTTGACATGAACTGTCCTAACGGGCAGTTGAGTTCACTCGAAAAATTTATCAGAGTTCTTCTCCAAAACTTGGTTTCTAGAGAAACCCAATAGTAATACCACGGAACATTTACACAAAAAGGCTGTTGTCTTTTCTGTTATTTTTATTTCTATTTTAAACATAGTACCCTTTGCTCGTAACTCAAACCCTTCTGCAGATTGTTTCTTAAATTCTTTTAAATCAACAATAACGTATGAGCCAGTGGGTACTTCCACAATTGCTCAATTTTCGAGTTCTAGTTTATTGTTTGTTGCATTGATGTTAGATATGCTGTTGTATGTTTCGTACCCAGTGATTGCAATATTCCATCGCTTATGTCACCTGGTGTAAGGGAGTTCACGTGTAGAACTGATGATCGTTCTTTTGAAGTCAGAGTGTAGGACATGACATCTAAACCTCGACTGACGCAGTGATTTGTGTGGAGGTTGTTATAATGCAGTCATCTGTGTGGACATTTATGCCTCATGTTCCATCTGACCTGATGCCATTTTTGGTGGCATCAACAACGATAGTACACATGGTTTTTGTTACAGTAATGGTGCAATTACTGAAGATGGCTTAACGTAACTCTCCAAATGAATCAAAGTAGCAGACGTTATTCCATTTTTTATGTTAACAACCCAATGAGATCCATGTCCCTGCAACATCTAAATTGACCATCCCACATTCTTTAGATTCCACCATAATATAATGTGTTGTATTCCACAGAAACACTACATGACCTCTTGGATTGCGGAATTGTTTGGTGAATTTAAACAGATCAGTGTTTGTAAAACGTCCGTCAGTGATTATAGCTAGGAATTTTTGTTTATGAACAGTTCAGGCCTTCTACTCCATGGGTAGTGCTTTCCCGGTAGTGACAGAATCCATCATTGTATTCTGCCTTTCTGGGTTTTCTTGAGTGCTTTCTGCATTTTTCACTGTTCAAGCGATTGCTGATGCTCCTCCTGCTAGAGAAAGCTGAAAGTCAGCTGAGCACACGAATTAAGAACGGGAGAATTCAACACACTGTCTTAGGTAATGGCAGAACCCAAGGTGTTTTAGCTGGTCTTCTTCTTATTCATCTTTCTTTCAGGATACTTAATTTAGATGCTGACAACAATGAGTGAATGAAATTTTCTATTCATTCTTGGGTTTTGCTTCTTATATTTCTTAAGTGATGATCAGGTGGTTCATAACTTGCCAGAAGTTTATCTTGCACCCAGCTAAGTTTGGTGTACATTGTTTGATCAGACGCAGACGCTGAAGTACATAGCAATACACGCAAGTCTCATCCAAGAGATTAATTCCCTCATCGCCATGAATCTCGCCAAGAGAATAATTCCCATATCGCCATATGATACCTGCTTCTCCAGCTTTGTCCCTGCTCCAAAATAGTAATGTCTAGGAAAGTGTAATTCTACAATTATCTTGTTGCGAATATCACCAGTACCATCTGTTTGGTGATAAAGGTAAGCCAAGTCTTAAATGAAGACCGTTCTCCCCAATCATCTTATTACACACTCTATGAAAAACACATCCAGTTCACTGCCCATCTGTTATTCCTCTGTGTAAACACACCACCTATTTCATTACCACCATCGTCCTTTAAGACGTAAGTTCTCGGCTTTGTTCCTTGCGCTTCGTAAACTGTAAATATATCTGTTGACCATTTCACTACGTAGGATTTGTCTAGTTCAGTAACGTACTTTAAAATATATGCTGAATAGCCTACATTAAATTTCTGCATGATTGGAGCTATCAGTCAAAAATAATTGTATACTATATTTAGAAACTCATTAACAAGAACTTCAGTTGGTTTAATTTCCAGTGTTGGATGTATGGTTCGGTTGTACTGTCTAGTTATTTGTGTAAGAACATCCTCTCAATTATACGATTCACGAACATTAAATTGTATCTAAATCTGGGTTTTTATCATCCTCTTCAGTATTCCATGATACTTGAATTAATCTCGGAGAATGTTCACTAGTGTGAATTCCATACCACTTCATTGTCATCATGAAATATCTACTACAAAACTCGTCAGAAGGATCAGTATGAAGGTTTACAGGGCATCAATTTGTCCATGTCAACAACATTTGTCGAAATAGCCATACAATTTTCTTCTCCATTTTAGTTTTCACAGGTAAGGCCCAGGCAAATTTTGAGTATATATCAGTGATCCGTTGCACCATAGAATGATTTCGATGTACATGTATAAATTTTGTCTAGTTGTACCCAGCGAGGTCAGAGCCCAGGGGACAGTGTACCGATCAGAATGTTAACACTGCATACCGTAAATGTAGCCCGAGATAGAGTATCAGGCAAGTATTTCCATACGAACACTCAGCAAGGGTAACAAAAGAGCAAATGGCACAGTACAACGTATGAAGGCAGTATGAAGTAACACTCTATTGCGTAAATCGTCAGAGTGCCACTGCATTAATCACACGTTGCAGAAAAGCCCAAGCTTAGCGATGCAGAATAATTACTAAACCATCACAGTGAAGAAGGGCGTGCTGACAAGACCAATAAAAGAGGGCAAACTCCATCATGCAAACAGAGCCACTGCATCTTAGTTGCAGGCTAGGCTCTTTAGCGAGGCTTTAGGAGCTCAGAGTCACATCCAGTCATGTTGCCATTATTTCTGCATAGCTAGAACTAGAGAAAATGATGGTCTATTGGATTTCGGTGAAAGTACGGCGAGATGATCCATAGAAGTCTGCCTGCTTTCTGACTTCAACACAGACACGCAGCCAACCTGACGCAAATGACAGCCGTGGTCTGCCATTGCTGCCACCTGGACATCACAGATGAGGAGCAGCATAGAGTGTTGCCAGCCCTTCTCCCAGTGAGTGTCAGTCATAGCGCAATCATGCAGCCCCCTGACTGACTCGTGAGCATCTGCTGCAGTCTTGGTCAATCCATACAGGGTGCCCTTCCACACAAAAACTGACTCGTGGACCACCCAGTCGGCTATCGTCTCCTAAGTGCATGATGGGCTGTCTACGAAAGTGCTTAGGTGTAGGCCCATACTGTATCAAATGGGCGGGGTGGTCGTCACATGGTCATCTAAACACTGTGGCTTGCGTAAAAATACACAGCCGTCACACACGCTGATCCGTGTCTCTGATGTCACCACCCACTGATGGGCCGAGACAACGCTTCTTCACCGCACTCTCTGACGCCCGACTACTGTACAACACACTGAGGCAGCTTTATAAATTTGTAAACTCATCCTTTCCTTCAGTTCATTCCCTTTCCCAACATAATTAGAGCTGTCACTTAGCGATTCAGTAATTTCTAAGGGATTGCTCTCGTGGATAACACAAGACAGTTGGCTTAGCAGGCTACAGAGAATAATCACCTACATTTATTAATTATTGTTTACCTAGGTATGTTAAAACGCAATTCTGGTGCCTTGTTGACACGGTATCATCCTTAACTGCAGTCAAACATTGTTCCACCAATCTACAATGAACAGTCTGCACAGACATAACTTCCAGGCTTTCTGTCATAATTTCTTGGCATGTTTTTATTACTGTAGCTGAAAAGAAAGATTGTAAAACATACAAAATACAGATAAAACGCACAAAAAACTAGTGGTATAGTGCTACTGATAAACAGTTCTGAAAAAAATAATCGATGGGCTTTTCTGCTACGCAACATTGATGTCGCAAATTAACCCCAACGCAACTTATGTGTAGATACGCATATACACACTGATGGAAAAAAATCGCAATACCAAGGCGGCATTGTGCGACACCAACGAAATTTGGTAGTCGTGTATCTACATCTGAAAGATGATGTATATTCAGATTTCGTGTGTTGAGTTACTGTTAGTCAAGAGTGCCATTAAGCTGACAAAGGTGCCATTAACAGCACCTCACATAATTAGAATAATGTCGCGGAATAGGGCTACCAGAGTTTGGATGTTCCTTCAGAGATATTGCAGAAGGACTTGGAAGGAATGTAACCATCGCACATGATTGCTGGCACCGGTGATCACGGGAATTTACGGTGGCAAGGAGACCGGACGACCACACGGCACTACCCAATGGTAAAATCATCGTGTTTGACCTATGGCTTTGGGGCATCGTACTGCATCAACAGCAGCAAATTGTGCTGCAGTTGGCACCACAGTGGCACAAGGAACTGTTACAAATCCGTTACTTCAAGGGTAGCTCTGAGTCAGATGCCCTTTAGCGTACATTCCACCGACCCCAAACCACCTCTACTTGAGACTTATATGGCGCCAAGCTTGAATTCGTAGTAGGGCAGGTTGGACGTCTGTTGTGCTTTCGATTAAAGGTAGTTGTGCCTCGGTGCCAGTGATGGCCGTGTGTTGGTTGGGAGGAGGTCCATTGAGGGTCTGCAACCAACCTGTCTGCGTGCTAGGCACATTCGAACAACACATGGAGTTATAGTCGGAGGTGATATTTCGTATGACAGCAACAGCAGTCTGGTGGTTATCCCACGCACCTTGATTGCAAATTTGTACGTAAATCTGGTGATTCGACCTGTTGCGCTGCATTTAATGGACACCATTCCCCGCTACGGTCGCAGTTTCGAATTCTGCCTCGGGCATGGTTGTGAGTGATGACCTTAGTTTAGTTAGGTTTAAGTAGTTCTAAGTTCTAGCGGACTGATGTCCTCAGAAGTTAAGTCTCATAGTGCTCAGAGCCATTTGAACCATTTTTTGACAGCATTCCAGAGGGTGTTTTCTAACAGGATAACGCTCGTCTACACACCGCTGCTGTAACCCACCGTTCTTTACAGAATGTCGACATGTTGCTTTGGCCTGCTCGATCGGCAGCTCTATTTGCAATCGAGCACATATAGCACAGGATCGCACGACAACTCCAGCGTCATCCATAGACAGCATTAACCATACCTGCGTTGACCGACCAAGTGCAACTGGCAAGGAACTTCATCCCACACACGTACATCCGGCACACATATAACGCAATTCATGCACGTTTTCATGTCTGAATTCAACATATTGGCGGTTACAGTGGTTGTTAATGTACCTGCACTTCATATTTGCAACGGCTTATCTCACTCTTATATTAACCGTTGATCTTGCAATGTTAATAGCTTAAATGTACCTAGACAAATGTATTCCCGAAATTTCATTACTCTATATTAATTATTTATTTGGATTGTTATTTTTTCCGTCATTGTAGTTTCTTGAACTGTAGCTTTCAGTAGTAACCAGACTATGACAAGTGATGTCAACTGTCGAATCAATGATAAATGACCGAATATCGAGCCGCATTTTGCTCTCCAGATAATAGCAAAAGTAGTTTGAAATGTGTCGTACAGTATCCCATCAGTTCGAATAATATCCACAGTTTATGGTACATTTTTAATATAGATTGTGGAAAGAAGTCGCTATCATTAAAATTAAGTTACTCTTCTTTTCCTAGATCAGCCCAACTGTAATATTTTAAAAATAAATATATTTATATGCGCTAAATTCACCTTGCAATATGATTAAACTAATGGGAGCAACAATTTACTTGTATGTTCTGTCTGTAAATTATATTTGTATCGATTTAATACCTATGCGAGTAACAGCACCAGAAATTGGTGCTGCGTGAATAAACTAATTTACAGTGCTTTAACTCCCCATCATGTACACTATGCTCAAGAACATTAATCACAAAATACTCGCCTAGTACCTTCACACAAATTTGTCTAATACAAACAGTAATGCATTGTACAGACCAATGTAGTTCGTAACATTTGAATTATGTAAATAAATGAATTGCGAAGGCTCTCCTGACGTAAACTTCACTGTTAGGTGTCCTTATGTATCGATGATGGACGGCTTGTTGCTAAAGATGTAGATTTGTGGAGAAGGATGGGATGGGTCATACTCTGCCTTTATGACACCCTCGACGTACTCTGTCATGCCGCATCGATGGTTCCACGCCATTTCAGTAAATTGCACTTCAGCACTGCGTTAAACATTATTGACATCTATATTAATTGTATTTGCAATTGCGAGCAAGGGCAATCATCAGCTGCAGAATGGAATGACGACAGTGAAAATTTGCCCCGGAGAGAGACACGAACCCGGATTTCCCGCTTATCGCGAGCGGTCACCGTAGCGTTTGGCTATCCGCGCACGACTCATCGTCAGACCCAAACTCCCATATGTCGTGAACTACGCGTTTACGATCTGTACTCGTACATCCATGCATGAATGCATGTCCAAAGGAACTTTGAATCATAATCAGAATAACACAAGCACTACAATATCGTGTTATTGACTTCTGTTATTACTTAACAGTCACCATCTGCTGCTATGCTTGCATTTAGATGTTCAGGTTCACCAGTAGTCAGCTGCTAATTAATGTTGAGCAGCAGTAATTTGAAACCATTTAACTGCGTCTCTACAAGTACTGTAGACATTGGATGTAATGGAAACTAAATGTCAGGGAACAATTTGTGTCCTACTCCGAAAGACCAATCAGTCTGTTTGCTGATTTCTACCCCAGTGCATTAGCCGCAGCACTGAGGGAGATATTATAATAAATTAAAACAAATACACAATGAATAAGAATAATGGACATTGAGAAAGGGGGGACGTTTAATAGCTACATTCGACTGTGAAGATCCTTATATTTGTCTGGAGGTGGCAGATCTCTGGTGACACAACATGATAATTATGTTGGTGGTGAATCTTTTTTACTATTGTGTACAGAGGAGGCCTAGACGCTGCAGATAAGTGGTGCGGTTAGATGACTGCAGCACTATGGAAACTCATAAAGTTATTTTGTAGCAGGGGGTGTGAAGAAAATTCCTTGTGGGCGGACTCACATGATACTTTATGTATCGATCGTCATAGGGAGCCATATTTATGATCATTTCACCTTCCAGCAGCTTTGATCACCATGTTTGATTGTAACATTATGGAAATGGCCATTTTGCACCGCTAAATTGGGTATTAAATTGTATCAATAAGGATCTCAAGGAAATAAATTCATCTTAATTGGGCAATCAATTATACAATTAACCACAATTAAATGGCAATAAATTATACTGATACCCCAATTAGGTAATAAAGTAAAGTGATAAGGATCCTAAATAAACACTGTGATCTGGCGCCCAATCAGTACGATAACAGCATAATAGCCTATTATTTGTATGTAAGGTACTTGACCTGGATGTTACGTGGAGGGTACAGGTATCGAGTTGAAGAGGGTTGGGTGAGAGAGGCTAAAAAACATCCTGAAACCTCATAATGAACACATAAATGGGGTGAAAAATGTGTTCGTATGCTCACAGCACCATATAGACTCCCGGAAATGGAAAAAAGAACACATTGACACCGGTGTGTCAGACCCACCATACTTGCTCCGGACACTGCGAGAGGGCTGTACAAGCAATGATCACACGCACGGCACAGCGGACACACCAGGAACCGCGAAGCAATGATCACACGCACGGCACAGCGGACACACCAGGAACCGCGGTGTTGGCCGTCGAATGGCGCTAGCTGCGCAGCATTTGTGCACCGCCGTCGTCAGTGTCAGCCAGTTTGCCGTGGCATACGGAGCTCCATCGCAGTCTTTAACACTGGTAGCATGCCGCGACAGCGTGGACGTGAACCGTATGTGCAGTTGACGGACTTTGAGCGAGGGCGTACAGTGGGCATGCGGGAGGCCGGGTGGACGTACCGCCGAATTGCTCAACACGTGGGGCGTGAGGTCTCCACAGTACATCGATGTTGTCGCCAGTGGTCGGCGGAAGGTGCACGTGCCCGTCGACCTGGGACCGGACCGCAGCGACGCACGGATGCACGCCAAGACCGTAGGATCCTACGCAGTGCCGTAGGGGACCGCACCGCCACTTCCCAGCAAATTAGGGACACTGTTGCTCCTGGGGTATCGGCGAGGACCATTCGAAACCGTCTCCATGAAGCTGGGCTACGGTCCCGCACACCGTTAGGCCGTCTTCCGCTCACGCCCCAACATCGTGCAGCCCGCCTCCAGTGGTGTCGCGACAGGCGTGAATGGAGGGACGAATGGAGATGTGTCGTCTTCAGCGATGAGAGTCGCTTCTGCCTTGGTGCCAATGATGGTCGTATGCGTGTTTGGCGCCGTGCAGGTGAGCGCCACAATCAGGACTGCATACGACCGAGGCACACAGGGCCAACACCCGGCATCATGGTGTGGGGAGCGATCTCCTACACTGGCCGTACACCACTGGTGATCGTCGAGGGGACACTGAATAGTGCACGGTACATCCAAACCGTCATAGAACCCATCGTTCTACCATTCCTAGACCGGCAAGGGAACTTGCTGTTCCAACAGGACAATGCACGTCCGCATGTATCCCGTGCCACCCAACGTGCTCTAGAAGGTGTAAGTCAACTACCCTGGCCAGCAAGATCTCCGGATCTGTCCCCCATTGAGCATGTTTGGGACTGGATGAAGCGTCGTCTCACGCGGTCTGCACGTCCAGCACGAACGCTGGTCCAACTGAGGCGCCAGGTGGAAATGGCATGGCAAGCCGTTCCACAGGACTACATCCAGCATCTCTACGATCGTCTCCATGGGAGAATAGCAGCCTGCATTGCTGCGAAAGGTGGATATACACTGTACTAGTGCCGACATTGTGCATGCTCTGTTGCCTGTGTCTATGTGCCTGTGGTTCTGTCAGTGTGATCATGTGATGTATCTGACCCCAGGAATGTGTCAATAAAGTTTCCCCTTCCTGGGACAATGAATTCACGGTGTTCTTATTTCTATTTCCAGGAGTCTATCTCTCTTCCTAGATTTCCAGAAGGCATTATACTACAACCAGGGACAACTGTATAACGAGTATCGTATTCGATTTGTTCGATGACTTTTTAAATAATGGAACCCATAACGCTATACTGGATGAAAAATATGCAACAGAAACGAAAGTAACATCGAGTGTGCCCCAAGGACTCATGTTAATGCCATTGAAGTCGATAACATTATCATCATTATAATCACTGATGCTTAAATGTTCTCAAACAGTGAAAACTTCCTCGAAACAAGTCACTTTCTCTACTTATATATAGCATTTCAGTATAGCTGACCGTCTGAAAAGGTCAGTGACACAAAAGCTTTTGTATTTTGATGATTACAAACGCTTTACGACACAACGACGTTTGTCGTACCCATTCATACTCCAAGCAGATACGTTCCTAATGACTCCATTGTCAACGGGACGTTAGACTCGTAGCTTTCTTCCACCAGAATGTACATTCTGAAGAAGGTAGCGTTGCCATTTCGCCTTTACAAGGATATCTGTGACACTACATTGGAATTTCTCGCATTCGTATTTAAAGACGCGCCAGCGATTGACAGCCGGTTTCGGTAGCGCATGGCAGTCGGAGACAAGCGTTTTCCGGCGTGACGCGATCGATAGGACTGCCATACAAAACTGCGAGCTGGTGTGAGGGTAAACGGCGGGAGGGGCTCCGCAGCCTGTGCGTGAAGCGCCACAAAGCCAGTCCCACGTTGCGCCAGCCGCTATTACCGCATCACCCATATGGGAGCAAGCACACTTGCAGCTCCCAGCGCCAGAGAAATACACTGAGAAAAGTCATTGTGGATAATAGGTAGTCTACATTCCCCATAGAACTGTTTATGCAAAATTCCAAATATTTTGCAATTTTGAGATTCTATATATGCAGCGATCCCGTTTTTAGTTACGGTTGCCCACGACATGTTGCGAAAGCATACACCGCTCATCAATTGACATTTGAAGCAAAGCATCTTTGTCAACAAAAATTACATCAGGTGTAGAAAATCAACCTGATAATGAGGTCAGAGGGGAGTAGGAGACGTCGAATGGAGCAAAATGCTGCGAATATCCAATGGTCGGAAATGCACCGTTGTGGAGCTTCGGAAATAACGTGACGGACAATCAGCGATGAGAGCGCCGAAGTTTGTCCGGTAAGCGAACGTGTTAAAAGCCGCGACAATGAGTCTAAACAAGCCAAAAAATTCGAATCATTTAATCGACTATGTCAACTTCGTAGTGATTCTGCAGGCAAGTATTTGTGGCATTTGCGGTAAAAATGTATGATCTGAGGAAATTTAATTTCCACCATTGTCTCAGGTCACACTGGTATAGGCCTACCACAGGGGAGAGTGATGTACCTTGGAACACTTTACAGGCTTTCGTCTGTAGTCAGCCCTATAACTGAAACTTAATGTATTATCTTAGTCGGTTTATAGACGATAGTACTGAATATTTGTTTGTTGCTATCATTTTCGAAAATTTAAAAATTTGTTACGGAAATGTTAGGTTTTTCCAAATGTGAAAATATGTTTCAAAGTACAGCATGGTAATGTAACTATGAAAAAACACTGTAATGAAATTTAAAAGTGCTGCAATTGAGAAAATCTTGTGTATACTGTAGTTAAGAATCTGTCTGTTACATTATTACTTTACTGCATACCAATAATCAGTAAGTAAAAGCAAAGTAAGAAGAAGTACAGGGTGTCCATAAAGTCCCTTTACAACTTCAAAATTTTATTACAACGGTAGTTGTTGAAATATTTTAACAAAATTTCTTTTATTGTAATCACTGTTTACCGAAGTTTTTATATATACTAAAATTTTGTGTTTCAGATACTCTGTTGACATAAGGAACTGAACCTCTATCAAATTGCAACTCCTCAAGAGGAGGCACAATCTGTGTCCTGGTTTATTGAGACAAAATCGGATGTTTGGACTCTACGAAACTTCAGAACGAAGTATGGAAGAGATCCACCATCGCGCCATTCAATCCGCGCATGGCACAAAAAATTTAAGGAGACAGGTACAGTGTTGGATAAAGTGGGGAGCGGGTGACCAAGAACATCCGAGGAAAACCGCGATCGCGTTTTAAACGTGGTCACTCGTTCACCTACGAAGTTCATCCGAACTGCTCCCAGACAGTTGCAACTACCACATTCAGCTGTGCGTGAGGTCCTCCACAAGAACTTCCGGTTGTACGCAAAAAAAGTTGCAACTGTTACAGACACTTGAGCCAAATGACAAGCCAAAACGAACGGAGTTTGCACTCAACATGCTGGAACGCCTTTCGGAGAATGAAGCATTCCTCAAGCGAGTTTTTTTCAGTGACGAGGCCACTTTTCATGTTTCTTGGACATTAAACAGACACAATGTGACATTATGAGTATCTGAACACCCCCATGTGACTAGAGAGCTTCACCGGGATAGTCCAAAAGGGAATGTGCAACCGAATAATTGATCCATTTTACTTCAACGAGTCTACAATTACTGCAGATGTTTACCTCTACCGTCTGACCAAATATGTAGCACGACAATTGATTGACTTGCAACCAACTACCATTTTCCAGCAAGAAGGTGCACCACCACTTTTGGGAATGCATGTTCGTCGGTTCCTCAATGAAACATTTCCAGGCAGATGGACTGGAAGGGATGAGTCAATTCCTTGGCCACCGCGTTCGCCATATATCACTCCCTTGGGATTTTTTATGGGGGTATGTAAAAGATATTGTCGATCAAACACAGGTGTGGAGGTATGGGACATTGCTGACTTGAAGCAAAGGATTCGTAATGCCATTGCCACCATTGATGACGCTATGTTACGGTGAACATGACAAGAAATCGAGTACCGTCTTGATGTGTTCCGTGCAACTAAAAGCACACATATAGAGGTTTATTAAACACTGTCAAAAACCTTTTATTAACACTGATTACAATAAAAGAAATGTTGTTAAAATATTTAGTAAGTAAAATAGTTAAAACGTAAAGAGGTGCAGTTCATTCACAATATTTCACGTGTTTCATGGTGGAAGACCTCCTGTTTTGCGGTACAAGATGATGCTAGATCGACGACATTTGATCTAACTACCCATATGTTATGTAAACTGTTTTAAGAACTACAGATTTTTATTCAACATAGAATGCTGCAAATGAGAGATTAATAATATCTTCCAAATAGTGTTAGTATGCTACAGAACACTTAAATGTGTGGATCTAAAAACAATTTACAAACAATGCACATAACACAACCTTGTGTCTCAGGGAAAAAAAGTAGAAAACGCCTGAAACTGCTTATTGGTGGCGATCTGTGCTACTCCTTCCTTCATGTGAGTCTAACGTGGCTCACTGCATTCACTATCCTCAATGTACCACATTCTCCTCTACTTAAAATATGTGCCCTTTAGCTTCCATTATTAACAGTATTGCACATTGCAGCACCACTTGTCGACTATCTTACAATAGTTCTGTTCCTGCAGTAAAGCTTACTGCCTTAAGGAATGTATTATCTTATGGTGCTTCTAGCGTTGTGGATTTAAATGTCAACTTTTATCAACGGAATATCAGAGAAAATTCCAGGTCAATGTAACAAGCCAGGGATAGGAATTTAAAATTTTCCGGGCCTTGGCAGTTGAGCTGAAACCAATTTTCTCGACTAATTAATTCAGTAACTGCGTTACAACTCCCTGATTGGCAACAAAAATTCTAATGTAACACCAAAAGGAAATTGTGCTGCTTACGAGATATGTAAGACTGTGTGAAAAAAAAACACACGGGGTACTTCTATCGTGAATTAATTATTCTATAATATTGAAAACAAAATTACGTATGGCTTGCGTATTGGTAGTACTGATAAAACTCATAGGTCAGTCATCACTTGTTAATGAACAGAGTTTAATAGCTGTACCATAATGTACAATGTGCCCTCAAATTAAATAGTTTAACGTCTCAACTGTCTGTATAACTTACTGGATTACACGTGGCTTACTTATTGGAACCCTAAAAATAAATTATAGCTTCGTAGGGCAACGAAGTTCGGTCACCGTAGCATGAATTTAATTCATTAAATATATAAAATTTCGTTCTATAACACGGAAAAACGCATGTGGTCACCACAGGTACGCTAACTTCCAGCCAAAAGTGCACTTTTTGACGTGAATTATGAAGGTAAAAAATGATATTCCTACGACGTTTTCGTCCACAACGTCTTACCGTTGACCAGTTTGCAATTGAGATAGTTAACTTATAATCTTAGACCGAAACTAAAGACACAGAACCTGGTAGTAGTGGATCACAATATCAGTGATAAACTTATAAAAACGTAGGTGTTTTCTGACTATTGTAGAATAAAATATTATGTATGTGATAACCATAAAAGGAGGCTGTATACCTGGAAGAATCCTGGAGATACTAAAAGGTATCAGACAGATTATATAATGGTAAGACAGAGATTTAGGAACCAGATTTTAAATTGTAAGACATTTCCAGGGGCAAATGTGGATTCTGACCACAATTTATTGATTATGAACTGCAGATTGAAACTGAAGAAACTGCAAAAAGGTGGGAATTTAAGGAGATGGGACCTGGATAAACTGAAAGAACCAGAGGTTGTAGAGAATTTCAGGGAGAGCATAAGGGAACAATTGACAGGAATGCGGGAAAGAAATACAGTAGAAGAAGAATGGGTAGCTCTGAGGGATTGAGGGATGAGGTAGTGAAAGCAGCAGAGGATCAGGTAGGTAAAATGGCGAGGGCTAATAGAAATCCTTGGGTAACAGAAGGAATATTGAATTTAATTGATGAAAGGAGAAAATATAAAAGTGCAGTGAATGAAGCAGGCAAAAAGGAATACAAACGTCTCAAAAATGAGATTGACAGGAAGTGCAAAATGGCTAAGCAGGGATGGCTAGAGGACAAATGTAAGGATCTAGAGGCTTGTCTCACTAGGGGTAAGATAGATACTGCCTACAGGAAAATTAGAGACCTTTGGAGAGAAGAGAACCACTTGTATGAATATCAAAAGGTCAGATGGCAACCCAGTTCTAAGCAAAGAAGGTAAGGTAGAAAGGTGGAAGGAGTATATAGAGGGTTTATACAAGGGCGATGTACTTGAGGACAATAATATGGAAATGGAAAGGGATGTAGACGAAGACGAAATGGGGGATAAGATACTGCGTGAAGAGTTTGACAGAGCACTGAAATACCTGAGTCGAAACAAGGCCCCGGTAGTAGACAACATTCCATTAGAACTACTGACGACCTTGGGAGAGCCAGTCATGACAAAACTTTACCATCTGGTGAGCAAGATGTATGAGACAGGCGAAATACCCTCAGACTTCAAGAAGAATATAATAATTCCAATCCCAAAGAAAGCAGGTGTTGACAGATGTGAAAATTACCGAACTATAAGTTTAATAAGTCACAGCTGCAAAATACTAACGCGAATTCTTTACAGACGAATGGAAAAATTGGTAGAAGCGGACCTCGGGGAAAATCAGTTTGGATTCCGTAGAAATGTTGGAACACGTGAGGCAATACTAACCTTACGACTTATCTTAGAAGAAAGATTAAGAAAAGGCAAACCTACGTTTCTAGCATTTGTAGACTTAGAGAAAGCTTTTGACAATGTTAACTGGAATACTCTCTTTCAACTTCTGAAGGTGGCAGGGGTAAAATACAGGGAGCGAAAGGCTATTTACAATTTGTACAGAAACCAGATGGCAGTTATAAGAGTCGAGGGGCATGAAAGGGAAGCAGTGGTTGGGAAAGGAGTGAGACATGGTTGTAGTCTCTCCCGGATGTTATTCAATCTGTATATTGAGCAAGCAGTAAAGGAAACAAAAGAAAAATTCGGAGTAGGTATTAAAATTCATGGAGAAGAAGTAAAAACTTTGAGGTTTGCCGATGACATTGTAATTCTTTTAGAGACAGCAAAGGACTTGGAAGAGCATTTGAACGGAATGGACAGTGTCTTGAAAGGAGGATGTAAGATGAACATCAACAAAAGCAAAACGAGGATAATGGAATGTAGTCAAATTAAATCGGGTGATGCTGCGGGAATTAGATTAGGAAATGAGACACTTAAAGTAGTAAAGGAGTTTTGCTATTTAGGGAGTAAAATAACTGATGATGGTCGAAGTAGAGAGGATATAAAATGTAGACTGGTAATGGCAAGGAAAGCGTTTCTGAAGAAGAGAAATTTGTTAACATCGAGTATAGATTTAAATGTCAGGAAGTCGTTTCTGAAAGTATTTGTATGGAGTGTAGCCATGTATGGAAGTGAAACATCGACGATAACTAGTTTGGACAAGAAGAGAATAGAAGCTTTCGAAATGTGGTGCTACAGAAGAATGCTGAAGATAAGGTGGGTAGATCACGTAACTGATGAGGAGGTATTGAATAGGATTGGGGAGAAGAGACGTTTGTGGCACAACTTGACTAGAAGAAGGGATCGGTTGGTATGACATATTTTGAGACATCAAGGGATCACAAATTTAGCATTGGAGGGCAGCGTGGAGGGTAAAAATCGTAGAGAGAGACCAAGAGATGAATACACTAACCAGATTCAGAAGGATGTAGGCTGCAGTAGGTACTGGGAGATGAAGGAGATTGCACAGGATAGAGTAGCATGGAAAGCTGCATCAAACCAGTCTCAGGACTGAAGACCACAACAGCAACCATCCTGCCTCCAGTGAACCAGACAAATGTCGCAGGGATAGAAAATGAGGACAATCAAGGAGTATAGCTACACAACATGACTATTGCGCTTATAGGAACGTGGTAATTAGTTGGGCGCATAAAGTCACCAGCAACTGATTTGGGGGAACTCAACGCTGGCACAGTCAGTGGCTGTTTGCAACAACGTCTTCATGACAGGTATAGCCGCTATCTGTTACCAATAGCAACGGTGTATAGAAGGACAACAACACAGTAAATCACTGGACAGTCAAATATGAATAACAACAGCAACTCATAAGCAGCTATAGCATCTCTGAACGCTTCCTCATCATGGCATACATGAGATATCACACCTTATACGTATCTCTCGTGCTCTTCTTAGAGCGACATCACAGAGCACAGAGGTAAACATCGTCACTGGTTCAAATGGTTCAAATGGCTCTGAGCACTATGAGACATAACATCTGAGGTCATCAGTCCCCTAGGTCTTAGAACTACTTAAACCTAACTAACATAAGGACATCAGACACATCCATGCCCGAGGCAGGATTCGAACTTGCAACCGTAGTGGTCGCACGGTTCCAGATTGAAGCGCCTAAAACCGCTCGGCCACACCGGCCGGCCATGACCACTGGAAAACCAACGTTGGACTGTATGCAAGTAACTACATCGCCTGGTCTGACGAATTTTAGCACGCTTATGTACACGAGATGACAGTGTGCAAATTAAAGAAATTCACATAAAGTGATGCATCCAGCTTTCCAACTCTGACGAAGGTTAATGGCGAAGAAGTAAGAATAGGGGACTGAGGGAGATATATTATGAAGCTGATGTTGTTGCGGAAGCCAGTACAAGGAGACTGAAATCGTTCGGTAACTTCTATAGAAGAGAGGAGAGATCAATATTGAGAGAAGCGTCAGAGAAGAAACCTGAAGGACAGGAAGACCGAAAATAATATGGAGAGACGAGTGGACCAATGACCATCGAATACTTGGAGCAAAGGAAGAAGGTGCCAAGAACATAACACTGTGGAGAAGGCTACTTGGCGAGGCCAAAACCCAGTATTGTTTTGGTGCCAGGAGAGTAAGAGTAAGTGAACACAATAAAGGTATATTTTCGTAATGCACTTGGACAACTTCTGCTACATTTACATTTAGCACTAAAACTTTCTAACTGTTACAAGGGCCATGGAGCAACGTTACGTTGCATAACCCAAGCGTGTACAATGGTCATTGCTTTCTCAAATTAACAATTTGTCCTTGTATTTGCCCATTATATGCAAGGACTATGCCGACATAGCGAAGTACAACCTTGCAGTATATACTGTAATATTTATATTTTAATTGGTCGCCTAACCAGGAAAGTTATAGGAGAAATTTTGGATTTTGAAATGCATTTAACTGAATTTTATTTATTTTTAAATTCCGCCGAAGTTAATGAATAGATATCATAGAAACAATATTAATTATATTATGAATTTGGGTAGCAAAAAAGTGACGCTAACACTGTGGGAGCTAGCAAATGGAAGGAAGGATGCATGGAGAATGAAGCACCAAGATATCCTTATCTTCGCAGCTTGCAGGTACGAGATTATCGAAACAAAATATAATTGCGAATTAAATCAGTAATACGAGTTGCATACCAGAAACATAAGAGAAACAATGTGCTCAGATTCTGGATTGCGCTATCACAAATAGCAAAAAATTACATCTCCTCAAGATCAGCAAAGAGTGTCAAGTAGCCCCAGATGACGGTCAGCTCCCATCTCTTCCTACGCTTCATTCTCGAATTTTTCCGACTCCTCCACTGGTCGTTCCTGAATGGCAAGAAGCTCCTTCCTCCTGGACAACTTCCAACCTTTACAAAATTCAATGTGGAGAGGACGACTATTGCCAATATGACAGGTGAGATCTCTAACAAAATTTATGAAAACGCGAGGAGAGGACAGGAAGCTTACCACTTTTTGCATACAAGATTCATATTTCACCATCACGTGGCTAACTAAGGACTGAAGTAGAATTACTTCGACTGTTTGGCTCTACGCAACCTCACAGAATAAACCAAATTTTTGAGAGAAACAGAAGAGACATTCCCACACTAGCCCAGCGGCACCGCAGTGTCTGAGTCGGTGAAGCTAGAGCAGAAAATCATAACAGTCGTGCTGATATTATCTTCATGGTGTGGAAAGGCAGGCCCGGCATTCGCTGGCCAGCACATTCACCGACACCTCAGGACACTCCGTGAGATTCACAGACTTCCCTCTCACGACAAAGGAGACCCGAGACGTGGATCCACTTGCACCACTACTAGGACTATGGCTATCATGTTCGATTGCCCACAAATGTGACAGTAAAATAGTGGTTGAAAAAATGAACTGATTTCGCATAGGAATATGTGACATTAGTGTCACAACACAACAAAGCAGAAGACGATGCTGGAACAAGATGGAGATGGAACAGCCAAAGGTGATGCTGCAACAAGACAGAGATGAAATGTCGAAATCTTGAAATAAGATCTCTGGTAGCATGATAAAATTATTTACCGTACAAAACACACGCAGGTTCTTTACTATAATACGCGGGAATAGCTACAGATCTCTGCAAGAGCCGGCTGCAGTGGCCGAGCGGTTCTAGGCGCTCTAGTCCGGAACCGCGCGACCACTACGGTCGCAGTTTCGAATCCTGCCTCGGGCATGGATGTGTGTGTTGTCGTTAGTTTAGTTAGGTTTAAGTAGTTCTAAGTTCAAGGGGACTGATGACTTGAGATGTTAAGTCCCATAGTGATGAGAGCCATTTTGAACCATCTCTGCAAGACAACAAAAATTTAAACTTTGGACGAAAACCATATTGTGCATTTTTTTAAATATAGAGGGTGTTGCAGACATGATGGTCAATATTCAAGGATATGACAGGAATAATCATTTGAAACAAAAATGTCAAGCGAACATTGGGTATAAAACGCATACCTTAAGAACTATGAGCAATTCTTGATCTTCGATAATGTGAAACAAATCTCTTCTACTGCAAGCTCTTTGCTTTCCATATTTTGGGAAGTGGTAGTATGGACGAAACCAAGAAAAAAAGTCCAGTAAACATGTATCCTAAAACACATAACTTAAATGCTATGAGCACTCGTTCATCTTCGCCATTTTGAAAGACATCTCTTCTAAGGAACAAGTGCTCATATCTTTTAAGGTATGCATTTTCGAGCACATGTTTACTTCACTTTTTTTTTCTTTTTTTTTTTTTGGTCTATATTACCACTTCCCAAAATATGGAAAGCAAAGGGCTTGCAGTAGAAGAGGTTTGTTTCACGGTATCGTAGATCAAGAATTGCTCATAGCTCTTAAGATATGCGTTTTAGACCTCATGTTTACTTGACTTTTCTTTTCGAATGATCATTCCTGTTATATCCCTGAATATTTATCACCCCTTCTGAAACACCCAGTATAGGCATTCGAGAACAATACACGCATAACACTTGCATAACAAATTAATTGTTATATAAGATCTAAAATAAAAATGTATGTGGTTTGCATATTGATGACACACCAGGACAGGAGCGCGTGTTAGCATATCATTCTTAGCATATCACTCCGGGATTCAAGCAGGCATGCTAGTCCCAGTTCGAATGCGGCCGCGGTTAATGACAACGGCCAGTGTGTCAGCTAGCCTCGATATAGTTTCTAGGCGATTTCCTACAACCATTTAGGTTAATGTCAGGCTGACACGATTTGTAAATGTTTTGAAAAGGTTCGCACACTTTCATATTGATAACACTACATGCAGACAGCTGGCGTACACATATTGCACTCTGGGGCGTAGAAAGGTAGCGACAGGAATGACATCCGGCCACCCTCTAACACCAGCAGTGGCAAATCTGACAGTAACCATGCTGACCGATATAGATATGGGATAAAGGCGAAAGAAATAGAGAAAGATAACTTGCATATTGGAACTACCAATAAAAGTTATAGTTTTAGCAGCACTTGTTGACGACCAAAGTTAGATAACCGCATCACACTTTGCAAAAACAATGGACCCAGGAATGAAATTTTTCTACAGCTAAAAGTCTGTACATCTTATTAAAATAAACGGTGGCTTACTTACTCACACCAAGAAAATGAACTATAGGTTAGTAGACAAGCTTACTTCAGTCTCTTCCGGCCGGGGTGGCCGAGCGGTTCTAGGCGCTACAGTCCGGAACCGTGCGACAGCTACGGTCGCAGGTTAGAATCGTGCCTCGGGCATTGATGTGTGTGATGTCCTTAGGTTAGTTAAGTTTAAGTAGTTCTAAGTTCTAGGGGGCTGATGACCTCAGAAGTTAAGACCCATAGTGCTCAGAGACATTTGAACCATTTTTTCAGTCTCTTTACCGTGCATTAAATTTATCTAAGTAAATAAAAACACGTTTAATAACATCACAAAATACAAATGGATTGGTTCATCATTCATCTTCCCGTGATTGTAATGCATTTAGTACAACAGAATGCTTACCACCATAAAATGCTTTTTGTTGATACTTGACATGGCGATATCCAGACAATAACCTTTCGGAAGGTTGAGCTGTTGACACATTTTTCGGCCATTATCATCATCTTAACCAGTCTCCGTTCAGTCGGCAACTCACCAAGGATCTGGCTCAAAGGAAGTGCATCATTATTTAAATAAGCTCTTACTCATCGTGTAAGACTTAATGTTCTTAACACACTATTTGCTACAGAAAACGCAGAGTTCAGGTGATAACAGAGGCTTCTGTAGGTCCCTCTTCAGTAAATTTTATTTAATTATCGTATGAATTACTGCTTTATCGCTTTAATATGTAGCAAGAAAACTGATCTCTGATCTTTGGGATTATTGCAGTGGACACATTCCATAACTGCTCGCAATCCGTTGGGGACAATCCTCCAATAAAAATCTATGTAAGCTTTTTTTAAGTGAAAGGTTGTACTGGATGCTGTGTGCAATCAGCTAAAGAAAACATGTCAGTGATCAAAACAAGTACCTACCATTTGCTCCACCTACAAAGAAGTTTCACTTGCTATAACAGTCAATGATCTCTTAACATCTATCATAGTTTTAAAATGACAATTGTGGATTTATGGTTTTGGAATAATTGTATCTTCTTCTTCTTCTTCGCGGATGGATCACTTAGGACCACGCGTAATCAACATTTGTTGGCCTTCCTTTTCGCCCAGTATTCCTTCATAAACAACGAATGGGCTAGCTTTCGTTGCGTAGACCATGTATGTCGGTTAGTTTTTCTCTCTTCTTCCTCAAAACCCCGTGTGTTTGTGATTTTTCTGATTTCATTTCTATCATGTAGATTTGGAGACCCTAATTCTCTCAGGTCTTTTTCCGTCTGTTTGTACCAGTTCGGTCTTGTGGTTTTGTTCTTTAAAAATGTATGGATTTTGTGCGTTAACCTGTTTGAGTCCATTCTTTCTAAGTTCCCCATGAATTTGATTCTTCTCATGCGCATTGTGTCTGTTATTTTGGAGATATTTTTATATATTTCTGCATTGGGTTTTGGATAATGTACCCCATCTTTAGTTCTTGGTCCTAGGATTTTCCTCATTATCTTACGTTCTTTCACTTCTAATTCCTCTTTTAGTTTTCTGTGTTGAAGTTTTAGTGTCTCAGATGCGTAGAGAGCTTCGGGTCTAATTACTGTTGTGTAGTGTCGTATTTTGCAGTTCCACGAGAGACTCTTTTTGTTGTAAATGTTTTTTGTTAACTGAAACGCCGTCTCCATTTTCTGGACTCTTGATCTGACAGATTTCTTTTCATTACAATTTTCTGCAATCCATTCACCTAAATATTTAAATTCTTTTACTCGAGAGATGTAGTTAATACCAATTTTGAGATCAGAAGGTGCATCTTTGACGTCAGTCATAAATTTTGTTTTTTCAAATGAAATTTGTAATCCTATTTTAGCTGCCTGTTCTTGTAATAATTCTAGCTGTTTCTGTGCATCAGTAATGTCTTGTGCGATCAGTGCCATGTCATCAGCAAATGCTAAACAGTGTAATTCTGTGCCCTTATGTCTTGGTACCAGTCTGTGTGCTGGTACACCTGCTTTTTTCCATTCTCTAACAACTTTTTCAAGAGCGCAATTGAAGAGCACTGGGGACAGTACATCCCATTGTCGTACTCCTGTGTCTATTTCAAATTCTGTGCTCAATTCTCCCATAAATTTTACTTTGGATTTGGTCTCCGTGAGTGTTTCTTTTATGATGTTTGTTGTCTTTTGATCTAGTCCAAATTCTGCTAATACTTCAAAAGGGGATTCTCGGTCTATACTGTCATATGCTTTTTTAAAGTCGACAAACGTGATGACATAACTTTTGTTTAAAGTACTGTGTAAATATTTCATTGAGTTTTTCAAGTTAAGGATCTGTTCTACGCAAGATCGACCTTTTCTGAACCCACCTTGGTATTCGCCTAGTTTTGAATCCAGCTGAGGTTCTGCGCGGTTTAGTAGGGCTTTAGACAGAATTTTGTATGTTATTGACAATAAAGAGATTCCACGATAGTTGTTGGGGTCTGTTTTACTTCCTTTTTTGTACAGAGGATGTATGATTGCAGTCTTCCAATCTGTGGGGATTTTTTCAGTTTTCCAGATTTCATGTATAATTTCTTAGAGTTTTGCAATAAGATTTTCTCCTGCATTTTTCCATAATTCTGCGATGATTTGGTCTTCTCCTGATGCTTTGTTATTTTTCAGTGACTGAATTATTTCTTTAATCTCTTGTAAACTTGGTGGCTTTGAGTCTGGGTTTCGTTGTGTACGATGGAACTCAAATTTTTCTGCAGGCTTTTCACAATTCAGTAATTTAGAAAAGTATTTTGCAAGAATTTCACAGTTTTCGGTGTTGGTATGAGCAATTTCCCCATGGTCATTTTTGAACTGGAGTGATGGAGGAGAGTACTTTGTTAATTTTTGTTTGAATACTCTGTAGAAATTTCGGGAATTGTTTTTCTTGAAATCATTTTCTATGTCTTGCAATTTTTTGTCTTCGTGTTGTTTACGGACTGTTAGTATTGCTTTTGTGACTGTTTTCCTGGTATCTTTGAGATCTTCCAGGGTCTTTTGATTTTTGTTGCACAACCAATTTTGCCACGCCTGTTGTCTGAGATTTATCAGTTGGTCAAACTCATCTGTCCACCATGGGTGTTTACGTGTTCTTGTTTGCGGTGCTACAGTTTCAGCTTCATTTAAAAATCCTGCTTGCAGTTGTTGCCAATTTTGTGGTTTTAAATATTGCGTTTCTTTTGTAAATTGTTCATTGCCATTAATCTTTTGTACATCATATTTACGGTGTGGAGATTTCTTAGTGAATTTTCTTTTTTCTGGAATGACATCTAGGGAGAATTTTGTTGGGTAATGGTCGGAATGTAGGTCTAGTCCATTAAGGACTTTAAGTTTCATGATTTCTACTGTATTTACGCGGGAGATCATTACATGATCCAACTGATATTCACCTAGTACTGGATTAGGTGAGATCCAAGTTTTCGTTTTCGAGGCTCTTTTCTTGAAAAATGTTGATTTGAAAAATAGGTCATGGTTTTTGCAGATTTCAATCAGTCGCATGCCATTCCGGTTGGTCTGTGTATGCCCTGACCATTTACCTACCCAATATCGATATTTCTTTTCTTTACCGATTTGAGCACTGAAATCGCCCATAAGGATTTTGACATGGTTATTTGGGATTTTTTGGAGAATATTATCTAATTGGTTCCAGAATTCTTCTACTTCTTCTATTTTGTTTTTGTTAGTGATGTTAGTTGGTGCATGTCCGTTGATTAGGGTGTATATCTTATTAGCTGATTTTATTGTCATCGTGGAGAGCCGACCCGAGTAAGATTTGAAAGTTGCGACTGAATCAAGTACTGATGTATCTACTATAAATCCAGTTCCAAATTGTGGACAGTTTGCCATGGCTCGTTTTCCAGGTTTTCCTTTGTATATCCTGTATCCTTCCGAATCAAAAGGATTTTCATCTGTATATCGTGATTCCTGAAATGCAATAATTTTGATTTTACGTTCTCTGGATTTGTCCAGGATGTTTTTTAGTTTTCCCATTTTTAAGAGAGAATTTACATTAAATGTCATTAGCCAAATTCAAGATTTTGGTTCGATTTTCTTATTACGGGGTTTTGAGGTACTCCGATTTACCTCCATGCACACTTCTGTGGTCTCCCCAGAATCCGAATAGACCACTTGCGGTTTTTCAACCGTGGGATTTGACCCACTGGGGTAATTTGTCTTTGAAGGTGCTGTATCCATGTTGATTTAATTGGACTGGGTTTGTGACTGAAATAACTGTATAATATTTCAAATGATAATTATAATTAATCAGAATTAAAACTGATTCACATGTTGTGGAAAAGTAACTGTATTATTAATATTGCATTGCTACAATGTTATGAGAACAACTGTATAGTTCTTCTAAAGCTTTCAGATAAAGCACAGAGCAAAACTGAGAAAAAATCATTTTTTGACTTTTTTAATAACGTTTGTTCAAGTTTTTCACTGTCTAAACAACATACTGCAGTCAGCGCTTGTCAACCAGATGGCTCCTCTGTTGCTTTTTTTCCGGTACGGCTCTACCAGTCATCCCATGTCACACTGTGTGTGTGTGTGTGTGTACTCTTTTTTGAGAACTCGCGGCATAATATTATCTGTTCCTGTGACTGGCATTTTTTTTAAATTCTTTGTATGTTGTTTCACCAGCCACTATGTCAACTTTTACTTACTTCCATTGTATCGCGCCTTTTCATATAAAGCCTCTCTCATAACAGCACAAACTCCGTTTTGGAGGGCTATTTTAGGTTCTTATAAACGTAAATTACAAAGCAGCGAATGTTCGTGACCCGCTGGAACCATACACCATTTATTGAAGGAAAGTGTGAAGTGATAGCGGAATGTGTTTCAGTGTTAAGTCAACTGTAAAGCCTGCCATATTTACGGGCCCCCGCTGGACGCCTGGAAAAGCCGCTTCGGCTACCCATTACGGCGCCAGAATTACACCCTTCCCTTTTTCACTTCAAAGTAGAGCGGCTTCAGCCAAGAATAATGAATGTGACGAATTATATTAATCCGTTAATCCTGCGCAGTATCCGATCATGGTCGTTCTTTTAGCATGGAAATAAACAACGTTCGTCATTGTTACCTCTGTTTTTAAGTGCAGTTTGAAAGTTGCTGGGCAGAAAGAGAACGAGCACAAAGACAGAACAGTGGAGCTGACAAATTGCTTCCTCCCCCGGACCATTCTAAACTCAAATCCAGAGATTAGCGAAGTTAAAACCACACTGAAAAGGTGCGTAGCGTAAGAGGATTACCCGTAATATCTCTGTTACGGCGAGGAATTTTTCCTCCCTTTCTCAATGAATTGCATGTTTTGTGAGCCTTTCTGTCTCCAGAAGAGAAGCCTCGTACAATGCCGCACTTCCTGTGCATATACAGATGTCTCTCTGATTAAAGGGTCCATTGGTACACTACAGCAATGTTTGTCGTGCCGTTGTTTTAACTAATTCCCTCGGTAATGGAAGACACGTGCTTGGGCTAGCGTGGAAGGGTTCGTTGTCGTGAACAGATAGCGGAAATCTTTAAATTTATTTAACAAGTGTTCGTAGTCCAATGTGTAGATGTGCACTGGCACACGATGTGTGTGTGTGTGTGTGTGTGTGTGTGTGTGTGTGTGTGTGCGTGTGTGGAAGGGCACATCTGGTTTCAGAAGGGACTGAGGTCGGGAGGGGGTGGGTTGGGGGATGGATGGGAGTTGTAATCGGTTGGTCTTAATTGAATGTTTGTCTGATAGTGGTATCGCATGCAGAATGACTGGCTCCATTTATAAACTGCTGTATCGATTGTTCCTATAGAACGAGGTCCGCAGTAATAGCACACTGTACACATATTCGAGAGGACGATGGTTCAAATCCTCCTCCGCCCATCAAAGTTTAAGTTTTCCGTAATATCCCTACATCTTACAGGCAAAAGCCGGGATTGGTCCCTTAAAAACTGGCAGCCAGTTTCCGTCCCATCCTTAACCAAAACTATGCAGGCTTGAGCCCCGTCTCTAACGACCTCGTTTCGACGGGACGTTAAACCCTAAACTCGTTGCCTTTTCTTCAATTATTCAAGATATTTTAAGAAACAACAAACAGGTAAATCTGAAATTTCAACTTAGCTAAAAATAGGCTTGGCAGAAAAATTTGTTTCTCGTTGTTTGAAGATAATATTTTTGTTGGGTAATTGTCGTGACCACAAATTTAAATAATTTTCGGTTTTAAAAACTGCCGTAGCGGTTTTAACGGTATGCCTATCCTAAGAAATTACTGAAAGTGGTGATTGACAAGTCCATCCGATAAATTTACTGTTTACTACCTCTAATTGTTTCTGATGTAATTATTCTATTAGTAAGATATATCCTTAATTATCTGACAGCAGTAGCGTTGCAAATATGGAGAATATGTTGAGTCACAACTTGACAAATGTTTTGTATCACCTTGCCTTAAGTTTTAGCATAATGACAGTAATACTAACAAAGGAGTTGGACAACTCTATAAAGAGCTGCATCTCGAACTGCGTTTACAGCAACGTGATGGTCCAATATCTAGTGTTAAAGTGCGGACAGCCGCTGGATACTGTACAAGGGACATATATGTTCATAGATGTTGATAGCGCTCCTACATTCTATAGAAGATTATATAACATTATTGACTAATAGAACCATACTGTAATCCTAACTTGAGTTGATATTCCACCACGAATTGCATGAAACAGATTTTTCGAATGGGGATTGTGTTAAGAGAAGATATCAGTATATCCTTAGCCTTGCCCTAAAGATTTTTTGCATGTTGGATGCGCGATGATTGAGAGCCATCTCCTCAGCTTGCTATCTGCATTAAAATCTGCATGTATATTCCACCACTGTACAATGCATAGCTATGGGTGCTTTGGAAGACTGTCAGGGACTTCAAGTTTTAATCAAATCACGCACTAAGCGAGGGAGAAAGGATTATCTATAGAGTTCGTTGTAAGCCCTAATGTCTGGTATGCTATTTTCATAGTCCATATGCAGGGTGTATAATGAAGGAAGTCTTCTTCGAATACCGTTTCTCTAAACTTACCAATCTGGATTTCACTAGAACAACGCCATATTTCTTAGATATATTGTGATGTTAACTACTTAAACATTTATTTACACTTTTGTACCATCTTTTCAACGTATTACGGTCCTGCCACCACACTTCTAAATTAGTTCACTGGAGTACTACTCCAAAATACACTGGTCTGCTAAACTTAAGGACGAAAGTAACTTTCCCATTATGTGTTACTTCCAGGTGACATACCTCTATGAAACATGGACCATACAAAGAAAGAGATGCTACAATTTAGGAAGTGAAACAAATACGCATTTAAACGAACATAAATGGAACTTATAAAGACAGCAACTGCACTCGAACCACCGCGATTCAAGATAGTCCTCTGGAAGTTTCAGAGGCTGGCCATGCTTCTTTGAATAGTGTGTGATCACCACGGACGACAATGCTTACCCTGCATTGTGCTACCATGCTGGCCACAACGCTGGTAAGAAATTTCCATGCCCATAAAGATGAAGTCAGGGGCGAATGCACCTCTGGAAAAACGAACATGGTGAAGGATTAGAGTACCGCAAAAACGTTGACCGGTGCATGTACCGTATTCAGAGAACTGGAGGTTAGTACGCCCATGCAACATTATGCATCCCCACACCATACCACCTGGACCAACAAAACGATCATCTACGACAATGTTCCTGGATGCATTATGTTTCAGGTCTCTCGCCATGTGAGGGTACGTAACTTGCACAGGAATAAGAAAGTGTAATTTATGTTCGTCTCGATGCGTATTTCTTTCCTTTACTTGTTGTCCTACACTGTAGCAGTTCTCCATGAATGGTGTAAATATCGTTGAGCCATGTTCCTTGGCAGTGACGCACAATGCAAAAGTTACTTTAGTCCTTAAGTTTTATGCACAAGAGTAGGCCGCAGCAACGTTTTGTATGGTATTTCCTGTAATGTTTCAGTACCCTTCCATTCGCCGTCATCAATTCTGAGTTTATATACTCGTGTAAGCCATACGACATTTTAGTGTTACACCTACATAACCTCCTCGCTCCCCACGTGTCGTATACGATAATGACCTGGCGACTTTCATCTGCATACAGAAACCACGTGACGCCAAAAATAACGTCAGAACTTTCATTACCTTCTGGATCGTGTCATTACCTACTGCAACAAGTTGCAGCATTGTGTGTCATCAGTTATAAGTAGTAGAAATGTTACACAGATAAACATGCCGCTGGTGGCTTGGAACCGAAGAGGATAGTTAAAAATATATAACGTACTCCCAACTTTTATCACTACTGTTGTAATCATGTAATATCGAGTTATTTATATTCGTCCTAAACGTTTTTTATACATATCCTAATTTATATAGGTCTTCCATGTAAAAATTGGAAACTTTGTCCAAGAACTTTCTACATTTCCCAGTGATAGTTTGGACTGTAACTACCCGTTTCCCGAATCGTGCCACATGAAACAAGTGCAAACAGCCGTCGTGAAGGTACGTCCTTATCACGTTACCGCTCTCTGCAGAGTTCCTGCGTTCGAGTAAATCCGCGGCTGCCTTAAACTGCAATAAAAGAATGGTAATGACGACGAGTTCTTTAGTCAAGAACTGTCTTTACTCTACACAACATATCGTTTAAATGTTCTACAATACTGCACTACACGTAATAAGGAACACAATTATGGCCACAACGGCCCAGTCGGGAACGCCCTACCGCCGTGTCATCCTCTGCGATTGACGTCATTTGGCTATGGTATGCATTGCAGTACCGGGAACTGAACTCAGGTCCCTCGCATTGTAGTCATCCAGGCTGACATGTACATTTATAATATACTCCACTTAGCAGTGTGTGGTGGAGGGTATTTCTGGTACCACTAAATGATCCCCATTTCCCTGTTCCACTTGTGAATGGGGCGTGGGAAGAATGATTATCGGAAAGCCTTTGCATTAACCATAATTCCTCGAATTTTCTCGACGTCGTCATTTCGTGAGATGTTTGCGGGAGGATTAATAAGTTACCCTACTCTTCCCGGAAAGAGCTCTCTCGAAATTTCCGTGATGCACAACGCCTCTCTTGTAACGTTTGCCACTGGGGTTTGTTGAGAACCTCCGTAACGCTCTCGCGCTGACTAAACGATCCCGCGACGGAACGCGCCGGTCTTCGTTGGATCGTCTCTATCTCTTCTATACGACCCAAATCGTAAGCACCGAAGGCTGATGAACAAAATCAACAGCCGGTCGAACAAGCGCCTTGTAGGCCACTTCCTACGTGGATGAGATTTATTTCCGCTCAGCTACAGCAGCAGACGCACTATATTTACCAGTACAGTAAATAGAAGAACATCGTTGAAATGACTGTCCCATTAACTTACAGTCTTCCTTAACAGGTAGTATTTCTATCTTCTCTTCGTTGATGTACATTGTACTCACACAAACCTTAAACTGACGACAGTTTACAGAATGATCGGTGCACAGTTTCCATGTGTGTCCGTTTGTTGACTGTCAACTCTAGCAAGCGGAAGAATCACGTTAGCCGAATTACTTGCACCGTTGTGCTAGTACAGGAGATTCGAAGTCATTTTTGCGTAACGTTCCTAAAAACACCCTATTTGAGTAGGTGATATACTGTAATATGTTTTCGAACAGGTCTTGAGGAGAGAAAGTGGACTGCGAGAAATTAAACTGTAGGCTGCTACTTACAAGGGAACCTCCCCATCGCACCCCCCTCAGATTTAGTTATAAGTTGGCACAGTCGATAGGCCTTGAAACACTGAACACAGATCAATCGAGAAAACAGGAAGAAGTTGTGTGGAACTATGAAAAAATAAGCAAAATATACGAACTGAGTAGTCCATGTGCAAGATATGCAGTATCATGGACAGACTGATCTCAGCAGCGTCGTGGTCCTGTGGTTAGCGTGAGCAGCTGTGGAACTAGAGGTCCTTGGTTCAAGTCTTCGCTCGAGTGAAAACTTTACATTCATAATTTTCGCAAAGCTATGATCTGTCCGTTCGTTCATTAACGTCTCTGTTCATTGTAATGTTATTGAAGACGCAAGCTATATTTGCTGGATTCATATTGCCTACGGAATACATCGCACATATTTAATGCACTCTCGTCCATAGTAGCGAACAGTCAACTGCCGTGCGCTGTTGTCGACTGACGTCGTGTGTTTCGACGTTTGTTTAGGTGTAGCGTCCCCATACTACGGCGCAGTTACCTCGCATCGGACGGACGGACTGACAGATAATAACTGTCTGAAAATTAAAAAATTAAACTTTCCACTCGAGGTAGGACTTGAACCATGGACCTCTCGCTCCGCAGCTGCTCACACTAACCACGGGACCACTGCGCTCTTGAGCTTCCACTATCCTTGATATTGCCTATCTTGCACATGGACTACTGAGTTTGTATATTTTGCTTATTTCTTCATAGTTCCACACAACTTCTTCCTGTTTTCTCGATTGATCTGTGTTCAGTGTTTGAAGGCCTATCGACTGTGCCAACTTATAACTAAATCTGAGGGGGGTGCGATTGGGAGGTTCCCTTGTTAGAAATAGGCCTACTGTTGTTCGTATCTCCGTAAGAAACAAACTTACAAGAAAAGCAAGTCCCATAGTGCTCAGAGCCATTTGAACCATTTTTGAACAATTCTGGTTGATGTCCCTCTGGCAGCTAAACAACATTTGATGGGACACCCTGTATTGTGGAAAACATGCAGTCACAAGCTTGAGAGCTGTGCGTTATTTCCAAAGAATTATTGTAATGTAGGCAGACATGTTTCGTCCAGTGAAAGGTAATGATGAAAATGAGCGCACAAACTATGATTCTTTCTTTCTTGAAAAAAAAAAAAACATGGAGGTACAAAAAGAGCTGTCGCTGCTGTAGTCTATTATGAAATTTGAATACAATTCTCTACACATCTTGAGCGCACATCTCTCTGATTGAAGAAACAGCTGCCAGCCTATCCTTTCGTAAAATTACTCATCTTTCGTTCAAAATGGTTCAAATGGCTCTAAGCGTTATGGGACTTAACATCTAAGGTCATCAGTCCCCGAGACGTAGAACTACTTAAACCTAACTAACCTAAGGACATCACACACATCCATGCCCGAGGCAGGATTCGAACCTGCGACCGTAGCAGCAGCGCGGTATAGGACTGAAGTGCCTAGAACCGCTCGGCCACACCGGCCGGCCATCTTTCGTCCCTAGTCTTGAACTCATGACAGGAAAACAACCTACCAATTTTACAGATGACCTGCGACCCAGCCGTCAAGACTATACATAGGAACTGCGGGTATGAAATCATGTACGTCCTTCGTGATTCTGGTTTTCAGAATTATTTTAGGGAACTATGAAGATGGTTCTTTCATCACAGCCGCTGCCGGCATTATTCCATATACATCTCGACTCGGAGGTTTTGAAATCGGGCCCGAGAATCTGGTCACTGAAAGGGAAGAGATCGACATTTCTGAGCACAGTTACGAATTATTGCTGTTACACATTGAGCAAAGGTGGCACTGGCTAACGATTGGTGATGAATGAATAACCATCCTCTAAATTTATAATAATTTTATGTGTCGACATCTAAAAATCTCTTTATTTTGTTACAAAAACAAATAAACTATCGGCATCAGAAAACCGCTGAATGGAACTTGTTGTTGTGGTCTTCAGTCCAGAGACTGGTTTGATGCAGCTCTTCATGCTACTCTATCCTGTGCAAGCTTCTTCATCTCCCAGTACCTACTGCACTCTACATCCTTCTGAATCTGTTTAGTGTATTCATCTCTTGGTCTCCCTCTACGATTTTTACCCTCCACGCTGCCCTCCAATACTGAATTGGTGATCGCTTGATGCCTCAGAATATGTCCTACCAACCGATTCCTTCTTCAACTCAAGTTGTGCTACAAATTTCTCTTCTCCCCAATTCTGTTCAATATCTCCTCATTAGTTATGTGATCTACCCATCTAATCTTCAGCATTCTTCTGTAGCACCACGTTTCGAAAGCTTCTGTTCTCTTCTTGTCTAAAATATTTATCGTCCACGTTTCACTTCCATACATGGCTACACTCCATACAAATACTTTCAGAACCGACTTCCTGACACTTAAATCTGTACTCGATGTTAACAAATTTCTCTTCTTCAGAAACGCTTTCCTTGCAATTGCCAGTCTACATTTTATATCCTCCCTACTTCGACCATCATCAGTTATTTTGCTCCGCAAATAGCAAAACTCATTTACTACTTTAATCACCTCATTTCCTAATCTAATTCCCACAGCATCACCCGATTTAATTCGACTCCATTCCAGTATCCTCGTTTTGCTTTTGCTGATGTTCATCTTATATCCTCCTTTCAAGACACTGTCCATTTCGTTCAGCTGCTCTTCCAGGTCCTTTGCTGTCTCTGACAGAATTACAATGTCATCGGCGAACCTCAAAGTTTTTATTTCTTCACCATGGATATTAATTACTACTCCAAATTTTTCTTTTGTTTCCTTTACTGCTTGCTCAATATACAGATTGAATAACATCGGGGAGAGGCTACAACCCTGTCTCACTCCCTTCCCGACCACTGATTCAAAAATGGTTCAAGGGGCTCTGAGCACTATGGGACTTAACATCTATGATCATCAGTCCCCTAGAACTTAGAACTACTTTAACCTAACTAACCTAAGGACATCACACAACACCCAGCCATCACGAGGCAGAGAAAATCCCTGACCCCGCCGGAAATCGAACCCGGGAACCCTGGCGTGGGAAGCGAGAACGCTACCGCACGACCACGAGATGCGGGCCACTGATTCCCTTGCATGCCCCTCGACTCTTATAACTGCCATCTGGTTTCTGTACAAATTGCAAATAGCCTTTCGCTCCCTGTATTTTACCCCTGCTACCTTAAGAATATGAAAGAGAGTATTCCAATCAACATTGTCAAAAGGTCTCTCTAAGTCTACAAATGCTAGAAACGTGGGCTTGCCTTTCCTTAATCTATTCTCTAAGATAAGTCGTAGGGTCAGTTTTGCCTCACGTGTTCCTACATTTCTGCGGAATCCAACTGATCTTCTCCGAGATGGGTTTCTACCAGTTATTCCATTCGTCTGTAAAGAATTCGTGTTAGTATTTTGCAGCCGTGGCTTATTAAACTGATAGTTCGGTAATTTTGACATCTATCAAACCTGCTTTCTTTGGGATAGGAATTATTATATTCTTCTTGAAGACTGAGGGTATTTTGCCTGTCTCATACATCTTGCTCACCAGATGGTAGAGTTTTGTCATGGCTGGCTCTCCCAAGGCTATCAGTAGTTCTAGTGAAATGTTGTGTACTCCCGGAGCCTTAAGATACACTATATTTCATTTCCAGTTTGCAGTGTTTGAAACCTAGTCCGTCGCCAATAAAGTGTAGGCGAAACCACGAACACCGTGGGAGCATGTTCTCAATATTTTAAAAAAAGTACAGTCACATTAGTTGAAATCAGTACCAGACTGAATTGCTCGCACACACACACACACACACACACACACACACACACACATACACACACACACACACACACACACACACATGGAGAGAGAGAGAGAGAAAGAGAGAGAGATAGAGAGAGAGAGGGAGGGAGAGAGAAAAACCTGAAATAGTACGTATATACACGAGTGATATTCAGTCCCTCAATAGCTGGGTATCATTCATCAAGGTATTTAGCATCATAGAAGGCAATAAGTATGTGTGGTTTGTCATTTGGGACATTTAAGAACGGAGCATGTGCTTGACAAAATAAACACATATGACGTTCACATGTTCAATATACGCACCAACGAGTCGTAAACCAAGGTACACATGGAAAGTGCCCACGTATACTTAGAAAACGTCCTTCCTACATATCACAACCATCAGAATAGCTCTACGGAACACATCTCATAGCGTATGTTCTCCCACACTAACGCCGATCGAGAAGACAATATAAGCGCCTACTAACTGGTCCCCTTCCATAGTAGTGGTGTCCCATGGGCATGCCAAGTGAAGAGACGTTGAGAATCACTCCCCAGGTTAAACAGCCTTTGAGTGGCACCCTAAAGTGCTTTGACCGTGATATAGAGCGACTGACGAAGGTACTGCTGTCACCTACTTGCTGGTGCCGAGATAGTTTGAGAAAGAAGTTGCACTTACCTCAATGGAGAGTATCGATCAGCTGAATTGACAGCTGGAGCTCTAAAAAAACCTACCTGGTTCTGCTTGTGCGTTGCACAAATGAACAACAAAAATCGAGTGCTTCTTAATTAGGATATGGTGTAGGTTGGCTGGCCAATCAGAAGAGGTCTACATACATGACACCCACTATGGTGCAACAATCTTTATAACACAGAAAATTATTTCATAGTTCTCAGTTACAGTTCGCACCAGAGCGTAGTAAACTGATATCCAGTGAACAGCCAGGTCACGAAAGTACGCCATAAGCGAGACAGAGAAGCACAGCATGGTTCGAAGTGTCTCGCAGCAGCCCAGCGGGAGGGTTTTATCTCTGGCTTGGCGTCAGCAGTGGGGCTCATCTGGCGGTCCGCTGGGACCGCTTACCGACCGCCGGAGGAGACGCTGATAGCAGACATAGCGGGGTATCTGCTTTACTGTCGGGTGAGAGTGATACAGCAGGCCAAAAAGAAATACCGTTTACTTGGAAGTCCAGTACAATCCTAAAGTAGTACAGAAAGAAAAAAAGCACTTTCACAATTTCATTTTCACTGGCAATAAACCAGAGAGCCAACGCGTAACATCACAGGCACCCTTCATGCAGCATGATCTAGTTGGCGTAAGTGTTTTATCTTTAAGAACCTACTGTCAAATACAGATATCGCTCAGTCTAATGTTGGTTCCGCCACACTGGTCTTACATATTACACTATTGGTCATTAAAATTGCTACACCAAGAATAAATGCAGATGATAAACGGGTATTCATTGGACAAATATATTATACTAGAACTAACAGGTGATTACATTTTCACGTAATTTGGGTGCATAGATCCTGAGAAATCAGTACACAGAACCACCACCTCTGGCTGTAATAACGGCCTTGATACGCCTGGACATTGAGTGAAACAGAGCTTGGATGGCGTGTACAGGTACAGCTGCCCATGCAGCTTCAACACGATACCACAGTTCATCAAGAATAGTGACTGGCGTATTGTGACGAGCCAGTTGCTCGGCCACCATTGACCAGGCGTTTTCAGTTGGTGAGAGATCTGGAGAATGTGCTGGCCAGAGCGGCAGTCGAACATTTTCTGTATGCAGAAAGGCCCGTACGGGACCTGCAACATACAGTCGTGCATTATCATGCTGAAATGTAGGGTTTCGCAGGGATCAAATGATGGGTAGAGCCACGGGTCGTAACACATCTGAAATGTAACATCCACTGTTCAAAGTGCCGTCAATGCGAACAAGAGGTGTCCGAGATGTGTAACCAATGGCACCCCATACCATCACGCCGGGTGATACGTCAGTATGGCGATGACGAATACACACTTACAATGTGCGTTCATCGCGATGTCGCCAAACACGGATGCGACCACCATGATGCTGTAAACAGAACCTGGATTCATCCAAAAAAAAAAAAATGACGTTTTGCCGTTCGTGCACCCAGGTTCGTCGTTGAGTACACCATCGCAGGCGCTCCTGTCTGTGACGCAGCGTCAAGGGTAACCGGAGTCATGATCTCCGAGCTGATAGTCCAAGCTGCTGCAAACGTCGTCGAACTGTTCGTGCAGATGGTTGTTGTCTTGTAAACGTCCCCATCTATAGACTCAGGGATCGAGTCGTGGCTGCACGATCCGTTACAGCCATGCGGATAAGATGCCTGTCATCTCGACTGCTAGTGATACGAGACCTTTAGGATCCAGCACGGCGTTCCGTATTGCCCTCCTGAACTCACCGATTCCATATTCTGGTAACAGTCATTGGGTCTCGACCAACGCGAGCAGCAATGTCGCGATACGATAAACCACAATCGCGATAGGCTACAATCCGACCTTTATCAAAGTCGGAAACGTGATGGTATGCATTTCTGCTCCTTACACGAGGCATCACAACAACGTTTCACTAGGCATCGCCGGTAAACTGCTGTTTGTGTATGAGAAATCGGTTGGAAACTTTCCTCATGTCAGCACGTTGTAGGTGTCGCCACCGGCACCAACCTTGTGTGAATGCTCTGAAAAGCTAATCATTTTCATATCACAGCATCTTCTTTCTGTCGGTTGAATTTCGTGTCTGTAGCACGTCATCTTCGTGGTGTAGCAAATTTAATGGCAAGTAGTATAATTCAAAACTCGCAAAAGCTCACAAAATAGCGAAACCCTTACAGAGGAACGACACTAATCGCAACTCATCGGTAATCAGCAATTATCTATTGCCCTCAAGAAGATGCAGGCACGAAATGCTGGCAGGTTGAAAACATACATGATAAGTGAGGCAAGTTGCGGAGCTGTATTGTGGCCTCTAATCACAGTTTAAAGTGTTGCATCCATTGCAGAAAATCCTCTACGACACTGGAGCTGCGATCGCCGTAATACATCGCGATATAGCAGTACAATTGTGTAGCAGCTTCCTTGGAGTTTTCGGAGGAGAAATCCCAGATTATTTGGACAGTCATCTACGGCTTTTTCCGGTCGAGCACTCTGACATGGAGGCTGCCGTCAAGTGCTCTGTCGTAATGCCTTCTTCTCAAAAAACATAAGGGGCAGTCAAATAAAAACGAGTAAGATGGAGAAAAGTATGTAAATTCTTTATGTTTCGAGAGTAATCGCTGTAACTGTTAATACAGGTATCCGACTGTGAGACAAGAAGTTCATTTCATTCTTGGAAAATTATTTGTGGTTGCTTGCTGAACCTCGATTGCCACCAGTCATGCACTTATTAGTCGGAAGTAAATCGACGGCCAGGAATATCTTTCTTCAGGGCTCCAAAAATATTGCAATCAGAAGGGGTAGAACACGGGGCTGTATGGAGAATGTGTAACTGCTTCCCAGCGTAACTTCTGCAGCGTACTCGAAACAACCTTTACCCGATCTCTCACTATGCGATTTCCACATTTTTGGAGCCCTGAGGAAATACATTCGTGGCTATCGATTTGTTACGGACGAAGATCTGCACGCATGGATAAAATCATGGTTCAGTAGGCAACTGTAAAAATTTTTACATCAAGGCACTGACCATTATGTCTCCGAATGGGATAAATGCATTAACATTTACCGTCATTACTTTCGAAATAACGAACAGTTTACTTAGTTTTTCTTTCCATATGTCTCGTATTCATTTGACTGCCCCTTGTATAAGGCGAACCTACTTATAGCATCTGTTGTATGTAGCTTCTATTTTGAATACATATCTCTGCGAATATCTCGCGGAACTTAACGAAGTTGTTCACACAAATTTCTATTAATTCTACTCCCTAACTCTTAGCACAGCACTTGAAAAATACAAGAACACCGCGCCCTATTTTGTGTCTCCTCCCACTCGGTAAACAGACGGTCCTATTCTTGCAGAGACGGTACTTTCTCACAGGAAAATTACTCCCTAAATAGACCACGCAAATATCATGTTTCCCGACAGCATTTTCAAGTTTTCCGGGGGACTGTGTTTACTATTGTTAAGACAGTTTTGAAGTCGAGGAACTTGACGTAATCGGTAGCGCTGAAGAATGCTAATTGAGTTGTCTGTGGATTGCTGTTTATATTCTCGCTATCGACTTTTTTTCCGAGCTATATTTTTTCGTTTTGTTCAAATACCTACACCATTCAAATATAAAATTCTTCAAATACATGTCAACTAACACATATCTAAACATAATTGTTATGAAAAATGCACGTAGTATTGATTCTAATTATATCGCACTCATTATTGGCTCAAATGGCTCTGAGCACTATGGGACTTAACATCTTAGGTCATCAGTCCCCTAGAACTTAGAACTAGTTAAACCTAACTAACCTAAGGACATCACACACATCCATGCCCGAGGCAGGATTCGAACCTGCGACCGTAGCAGCTGCGCGGTTCCGGACTGCGCGCCTAGAACCGCGAGACCACCGCGGCCGGCACACTCATTATTCCAGTTTTCGTTGCAATTATAAATTTTTAATTATCGTGGCTTTATAAGAGATTACAAAATCTTAAGCATGGCTGCGAATTAGCAACTGTGTAAATCTTCAGAAGACAAGAGCCGCTCGGTTTCAGCTAAGCTAATGTACTAGTATGTGATGTAACAAGTGAGTACTCTTACTTCGCATATATTTTTCTGTTAATATTTTTTTTTATAAAAATAATATTTGTAACTGCTTATATACATTTTTAGGGCCCACTCCTTCTGAAGAAGGTATTTATAGAAATATCCGGACCTAGGTCAAGGGCTCATAAACTTTTGTTTTGCAACTGGTTGGCTGATTTTTCAACCACTTATTTATAAGAGCTTGTTAATAAAAATAGTTTACATAAACTTTACAAATTAAATTTTGGGGACAAAAATGAAAAATGAAATGCTCTTCATTCGACTGTGTTCATTGGTTTATATCACATATGTTATCTGACACGAGCCAGAGTGGTAAGCGTCTAGATAGATGGAAAAAAAGAATATTTACGGGTCCGTGGATTCTGTTGCTGATCGCCTTGTTACCATCGTACCAGTTGCAGTACTGAATTACATTCTTCGAATTGCGATGTGAAAGGAGTACAAGAATTGCCAGACGACTGTGATACCCTCAGTGACTTCCATATTTAACCATACTGTGAAATCCCTGCAATACGCTTTTACGTTACACATTGCTCAGACAGAAAAATTAGCCTGTGTTTAAGTTAGGCATTTTTATCACACCTATTTTTAACTGAAACACTGTGTTACCTAAGAATGACAGCATTATATGTTTTCCAACTGGCCACTAACAAGCATATTGCGAGAGTTTTGCCGTATATTATTTAATTTTGTTCTTTTTACAACTTAACTGCAACAATTCACATCAGTGCATGTTAGTAAACCAACTAGCTAGCCAGTGTTGTCCAAGTTAAATGCGAGGTTAAAGCTGTTGTCCCGCATTATCGCTGAGTCGATAAGCGCGTAACACGCAGCGTGAAACGTATCCTTATTACCGTACTTGACTGTAGTCGAGACAGCTTGCTATCTGTTGTGCGTGAAAGGAAATCCAGTGACATTCCAGAAAACGCTGAAGAATACATAGTATAACATTCACATCAAGTTCATTCTTGTGATGAATGCAGTATAGTCCCAGTTCGAAATTGCTAAACTCTCCTTAGCGACATAGTCTGTGATCACTGCTTCACTACTGATAAAAGGACATTTCCTGCCTCATTTTAAACTGGCGGGTCCATCTCTCATTATACCTAGTGATCAGTTCCGCGTTACATAGGGATGTCCGGATATATTTGATCAGATTTACAGGGTGATTCAAAAAGAATACCACAACTTTAAAAATGTGTATTTAATGAAAGAAACATAATATAACCTTCTGTTATACATCATTATAAAGAGTACTTAAAAAGGTTTTTCTTTCACTCAAAAACAAGTTCAGAGATGTTCAATATGGCCCCCTCCAGACACTCGAGCAATATCAACCCGATACTCCAACTCGTTCCACACTCTCTGTAGCATATCAGGCGTAACAGTTTGGATAGCTGCTGTTATTTCTCGTTTCAAATCATCAATGGTGGCTGGGAGAGGTGGCCGAAACACCATATCCTTAACATACCCCTATAAGAAAAATATCGCAGGGGGTAAGATCAGGGCTTCTTGGAGGCCAGTGATGAAGTGCTCTGTCACAGGCTGCCTGGCGGCCGATCCATCGCCTCGGGTAGTTGACGTCCAGGTAGTTACGGACACATAAGTGCCAATGTGGTGGCGCTCCATCCTGCTGAAATATGAATTGTTGTGCTTCTTGTTCGAGCTGAGGGAACAGCCAATTCTCTAACATCTCCAGATAGTGTAGTCCACTTTCTGTTGAGCGGTCGCCATCTTAGCATCAACTGACGCTGACGCCTAGTCAACAGCGCCTCAAGCGAACAAATGTACAACTAAATGAAACTTTATAGCTCCCTTAATTCGCCGACTGATAGTGCTTAGCTCTGCCTTTTGTCGTTGCAGAGTTTTAAATTCCTAAAGTTGTGGTATTCTTTTTGAATCACCCTGTAGAACAAAACGCTATGCGCAAATAGCAGAAGTCTAGCAACCTTCGTGGTAGCAACTATTACGGAATAATGTTCATCCCAACTCACGCTCTGCGACCTCGCGAAATGCATGGGAAATGAAACACATAGGCTAGCTTTAATCACATACAGTTAACAACTCCTGTTACAAATTCTCCCATGTGGAACTTTACTCTTTTGAGACAGCATATTTAAGTATTGACTGGCACCATTCAACAAAGGATTTCTCTTAACTATCAGGTTTACGAAGTTAGTCTGACCATCACGTAGCAAACTAGCTTGGGTAGTCCTACTTACCATCTCAGTAGCGAACAACAACGCAACGGTCTAATGTAAGCCCTTTTTATCTCTGTGTGACAACGTCTGATACTGGAAGTATAGTTGCCATAGAACTTAAGTGTTCCATCACCGTTCAAAAGCCACTACCTAGGCTAGTTTCCCTTGGCAATATCAATTTAACTATTACGTGTATTTCAAGATTTTAAACATGGCTGAAACAGCAACTGTTGAAATTCTTCACGGTTAATGATGACAGCCAAAACAGTTGCAGGAGAAAGATTTATTAAAATTCTTGACCACGGTTTCGGTATTCCTAAATATACCTTCATCAGAAGTAAAATACCTAAAATCACATCCTGCAATGGATATTCATAAAACAAATGTGCCAAAGGCGTCGTCAGTAGTTAAAACATTATGTTGTATAAATGGAGATTATGTTTTAACTACTGACGACGCCTTTGGCACAATTGTTTATGAATCTCCATTGCAGGATGTGATTTTAGGTATTTTACTTCTGATGAAGGTATATTTAGATATACCGAAACGGTGGTCAAGGATTTTAATAAATCTTTATCCTGCAACTGTTTTGGCTGTCATCATTTACCGTGAAGTATTACGTGTATTCCAGCTTATTACACCTCTGAGGTTCCACCGCGACCAGTGACGCGGTCTACGCTTGGCCAACCCTCGTCACAACTTTCCCAGTCATATGACTGCTCCGTCTATGATGACAAATTCTTGAGGAATGTTATCAAAACTTATACAAACTACGAGTAAAGGTTATTCTGTCTTGGATCCACCATCATCAGAATTTTATATTGTATATTAATGGCAGAAAAAGTACAGTTACAGATCCGCTACTTTGTGTCTCCAACACTTCACGTGCAGGTTTAATGCCATCTTTCCAGACCTATAGGGCATGCCTTCACTCAAACTGCGTTTTAAATTTCTTTTCGGTGGAAGTGTATATACATCACAATCAGATTTCTTAGGGTTTCGTGTCTCAGTCGGTAAAAACAACAAGCTTATAGAATCGCTTTGTTGTCCGTTTCTCTGTCCGACTATTAATAACCCTTTTGCTAAGGAATGGATAGAAGTATCAAGTTGAAATTTATGTCATATACTGACGTCTATGGTGTCTCGGAGACTGAAAAATTGAAGCATCTAAGTAAATAGAATCAAAAGATTGGCTATTTATATCACATATATTTATACTCATAAACTCACTCATCAAAACCTACAGACTGTTTCCGTTGGCCTAGAATCATGCAATTTGGCAACAAGAAGTTTTTCACAGTGAAACCAAAGGAAAAAAACCAGAAACTGTAAATTTTTAATTATATCACACGAAAATAATATGTCAATTGCTATCTAACTCTCTCACTATTCGCCAGTCTGTTATGACATATTTTTCTTAGGAACGGTTAGATGTATCAAGTTGAAATTTATGTCACATAGTAATCTTTATAGGCCCTTGGCGGTGTAATAAATTTAAGCACCCCAGTCTAAGTAACGAAAAGCTACGGACACTTGTTTTGATACTCACAAGCTCATTCATCAAATCCTACAGGGTACTTCTCGTTGAACTACAATCATGAAATTTGGCAGGATGCAAGGTTTCACAGTAAAACCAAAGAAAAAATCCTAAAACTACACTTCTGGCCATTAAAATTGCTACACCACGTAGATGACGTCTACAGACGCGAAATTTAACCGACAGGAAGAAGATGCTGTGATATGAAAATGATTAGCTTTTCAGAGCATTCACACAAGGTTGGCGCCGGTGGCGACACCTACAACGTGCTGACATGAGGAAAGTTTCCAATCGATTTCTCATACACAAACAGCAGTTGACCTGCGTTGCCTGGTGAAATGTTGTTGTGATGCCTTGTGTAAGGAGGAGAAATGCGTACCATCACGTTTCCGACTTTGATAAAGGTCGGATTGTAGCCTATCGTGATTGCGGTTTATCTTATCGCGACATTGCTGCTCGCGTTGGTCGAGATCCAGTGACTGTTACCAGAATATGGAATAGGAGGGGTTCAGGAGGGCAATACGGAACGCCGTGCTGGATCCCAACGGCCTCGTATCATTAGCAGTCGAGATGACAGGCATCTTATCGGCATGGCTGGTACGGATCGTGCAGTCACGACTCGATCCCTGAGTCAACAGATGGGGACCTTTGCATGACAACAAACATCTGCACGAACAGTTCGACGACGCTTGCAGCAGCATGGACTGTAAGCTCGGAGACAATGGCTGCGGTTACCCTTGACGCTGCATCACAAACAGGAGCGCCTGCGATGGTGTACTCAACGACGAACCTGGCTGCACGAATGGCAAAACGTCATGTTTTCGGATGAATCCAGGTCCTGTTTACAGCATCATGATGGTCGCATCCGTGTTTGGATATATCGCGGTGAACGCACATTGGAAGCGTGTATTCGTCATAGCCATACTGGCGTATCACCCGGCGTGATGGTATGGGGTGCCATTGGTTACACGTCTCGGTCACCTCTTGTTCGCATTGACGGCACTTTGAACAGTGGTCGTTACATTTCAGATGTGTTACGACCCGTGACTCTACCCTTCATTCGATCCCTGCGAAACCCTGTATTTCAGCAGGATAATGCACGACCGCACGTTGCAGGTCCTGTATGGGCCTTTCTGGATACAGAAAATGTTCTTCTGCTGCCCTGGCCAGCACATTCTCCATTTCTCTCACCAACTGAAAACGTCTGGCCAATGGTGGCCGAGCAACTGACTCGTCACAATACGCCAGTCACTACTCTTGATGAACTGTGGTATCGTGTTGAAGCTGCATGGGCAGCTGTACCTGTACACGCCATCCAAGCTCTGTTTCACTCAATGCCCAGGCGTATCAAGGCCGTTATTACGGCCAGAGGTGGTTGTTCTGGGTACTGATAACTCAGGATCTATGCACCCATATTGCGTGAAAATGTAATCACATGTCAGTTCTAGTATAATATATTTGTCCAATGAATACCCGTTTCTCATCTGCATTTCTTCTTGGTGTAGCAATTTTAATGGCCAGTAGTGTATAAATTTGTAGTTATATCACAGAAAAAAAATTGTCCTTTGTTATCAGTCTGTCTGTGTCTCCATCCGTCTGTTAAGAACCCTTCTTCTCTGGACCGGGTAGACGTATCACGATGAAATTTGTGTTACATACTAAACCCTATTGTCCCTTGGCGGTACAATTAACGTTAGTTTCTAAGTCAATAAATTCAAAATGTACGGCCATTTATGTCACATATTTTGCTACTCGCTAATTCACTCGTCAAAACCTATAGTGAACTTCCTCTGATCTACAGTGATGAAATTTGGGAAGAAGTGCCGTTTCACAATGAAGTTAAAGGAAAAAATTGGAAATTGTTAGTTTGTATTTACATCGCACGAAGAAAATATTTATTTTTTCATTTTTTATTCGGCATCAAACTTAAAATTTATCCATCACCAGATATCCAGGAGCGATTACTGCACGTAGATACGATGTTTCAAGTTGTATGTGGAAGAGATATACGCAGACTAGTCTACGAATGTTTGTTTCACATATAACGTATTAATGATAATGTGTCCACGTTCAGGGCGATAATTATTGAACTATATGAAATAAAATTGTCATAACTTCTGAACAGTTTGCGTTAGGACGTTCAAATTACACGGTTGACCGCAGGATATGTTGGTTGTTCATACGCGCATTCATGGTTTGATTTAGCAACGAAGCCCAGTTTCATTTGGATGAGTTTGTCAAGAATCAAAATTGGCGCATTTGGGCTACTGAGAATCCACATTCCGCAATTGAGAAGTCTCTTCAACTTCAACGGGTGATTGTGTGGTGTGCAATGTCCGGTCGCGGAATAATAGGTGCGATGTGCCTCGATTGCACGGTGACTACCGAACGGTACGTGAAAGTTTTGGAAAATGATTTCATCCTCATTATGCAAAGTGACCCTAATTTCGACAAGATGTAGTTCACGCAAGACAATACTCGAACCACCCGAAGCGGAAGAGTGTTTGATGTCCTGGAGGAGGGCTTTGGGGACAACATTCTGGCTTTGGGGTACCCAGAGGTCACTGGCATAGTCTTCGATTGGTCGCCACGTTCTCCGGATCTGAACACATGCGACTCTTTTCAGGAAGTCATCGACGGCATCACTGTTCCGATACTTCAGCGGGTCATGGAGAATTTCGCAACTAGTCTGTTCCACATCGTCGCCAATGATGGCAGGCATATCGAACATGTCACAACCTAAATCCGAATAATTGTGGTGACGTTTACATGTTGAATAAAGTGTAGATTATTACTCAAGCATCAACAATTAGTTATGGGAGTGCTATTTTTTTTTAAAGTTTCGTACGGACACGAAATTAAAAACACAATGAAAATCCGATGAAGCTGGGTGCAGATATTTTGCGCAGTGTCTATAGTACCCCCGTCGATCGCACCACGTCTTGCTTGTCATTTCTGGCAGCGGAGTGAGGACGTGAACGTGCCTATTACAACAGTTTCCCTCCAGGTTGAGGTGTGTGCGATTTCTACACGCTGTAGGTTTCAATGCAGACAAGATTCGTTGACGGATGAGTGATGTATACAGTGAAAATTTCATGACTAACAACAGATTGTGATAATGGTGCAGGAACTTTGTAGCACGACGTACAGACGTTCGTGATACATGATGTCACGGAACGAAGCGAGTGTCAGCCGGTGATCTTGTTTAGTGGGTGGATCAGGCGATTCGAGAAAATCGTCGGTTCATAGTTCCTGCACTGAGTGATTCATTTTCCGAAATTAAAAGTCAGCTCTCTACATCATCGTGAGTTCAAAATGGTTCAAATGGCTCTGAGCACTATGGGACTTAACATCTGAGGTGATCAGTCCCCTAGACTTAGAACTACTTAAACCTAACTAACCTAAGGACATCACACACATCCATGCCCGAGGCAGGATTCGAACCAACGACCGTAGCAGCTGCGCGTTTCTGGACTGAAGCGAGTAGAACTCTCGGAAACCATAGTGAGTTTAGTACCACAAACTCTGTGCAAGATCGGGTCCAAAGATGCTGTGCGACCATTACAAAACACAGAGAATGTGCTCCGCCTTAACGCTTCTGCAAGCCGGGCATGAAAAAGAGGAACACTTTTTTAACAAAATTTCCTCAGGGTACGAGACATGGTTTCATTTCTCAAATGAAGAAACAAGGAATCAATCCTAATAATTCATTGTTGTTGTTCTTGTGGTCTTCAGTGCTGAGACTGGTTTGATGCAGCTCTCCATGCTAAACTATCCTGTGCAAGCTCCTTCATCTCCCAGTACCTACTGCAACCCACATCCTTCTGAATCTGCTTACTGTATTCATCTCTTGGCCTCCCTCTACGATTTTTACCCTCCACGCTGCCCTCCAATGCTAAATTTGTGATCCCTTGATGCCTCAGGGCATGTCCTACCAACCGATCCCTTCTTCTAGTCAAGTTGTGCCACAAACTTCTCTTGTCCCCAATCCTATTCAATACGTCCTCATTAGTTACGTGATCTACCCACCTAATGATCATCACTCTTCTGTAGCACCACATTTCGAAAGCTTCTATTCTCTTCTTGTCCAAACTATCTATTGTCCATGTTTCAAAAATGTCTCTGAGCACTATGGGACTCAACTGCTGTGGTCATAAGTCCCCTAGAACTTAGAACTACTTAAACCTAACTAACCTAAGCACAGCACACAACACCCAGCCATCACGAGGCAGAGAAAATCCCTGACCCCGCCGGGAATCGAACCCGGGAACCCGGGCGTGGGAAGCGAGAACGCTACCGCACGACCACGAGATGCGGGCTGTCCATGTTTCACTTCCATACATGGCTACACTCCATACAAACACTTTCAGAAACGACTTCCTGACACTTAAATCTATACTCGATGTTAACAAATTTCTCTTCTTCAGAAACGCTTTCCTTGCCATTGCCAGTCTACATTTTATATCCTCTCTATTTCGACCATCATCAGTTATTTTGCTCCCCAAATAGCAAAACTCATTTACTACTTTAAGTGTCTCATTTCCTAATCTAATTCCCTCAGCATCACCCGACGTTATTCCACTACATTCCATTATCCTTGTTTTGCTTTTGTTGATGTTCATCTTATATCCTCCTTTCAAGACACTGTCCATTCCATTCAATTGCTCTTCCAAGTCCTTTGCTGTCTCTGACAGAATTACAATGTCATCGGCGAGCCTCAAAGTTTTTATTTCTTCTACCTGGATTTTAATACCTACTCCAAATTTTTCTTTTGTTTCCTTTACTGCTTGCTCAATATACAGATTGAATAACATCGGGGAGAGGTTACAACCCTGTCTCACTCCCTCGCCAACCACTGCTTCCCTTTCATGCCCCTCGACTCTAAAACTGCCATCTGGTTTCTGTACAGATTGAAAATAGCCTTTCGCTCCCTGTGTTTTACCCCTGCCACCTTTAGAATTTGAAAGAGAGTATTCCAGTCAACATTGTCAAAAGCTTTCTCTAAGTCTACAAATGCTAGAAATGTACGTTTGCCTTTCCTTAACCTTTCTTCTAAGATAAGTCGTAAGGTCAGTAATGCCTCACGTGTTCCTACATTTCTACGGAATCCAAACTGATCCTCCCCGAGGTCGGCTTCTACCAGTTTTTCCATTCGTCTGTAAATAATTCGTGTTAGTATTTTGCAGCTGTGTCTTATTAAACTGATAGTTCGGTAATTTTGACATCTATCAAACCTGTTTTCTTTGGGATTGGAATTATTATATTCTTCTTTAAGTCTGAGGGTATTTCGCCTGTCTCGTACATCTTGCTCACCAGATGGTAGAGTTTTGTCAGGACTGGCTCTCCCAAGGCCGTCAGTATTTCTAATGGAATGTTGACTACTCCCGGGGCCTTGTTTCGACTCAGGTCTTTCAGTGCTCTGTCAAACTCTTCACGCAGTATCGTATCTCCCATTTCATCTTCATCTACATCCTCTTCCATTTCCATAATATTGTCCTCAAGTACATCGCCCTTGTATAGACCCTCTATATACTCCTTCCACCTTTCTGCTTTCCCTTCTTTGCTTAGAACTGGGTTTCCATCTGAGCTCTTGATATTCATATAAGTGGCTCTCTTTTCTCCAAAGGTCTCTTTAATTTTACTGTAGGCTGTATCTATCTTACCCCTAGTAAGATAAGCCTCTACATCCTTACATTTGTCCTCTAGCCATGCCTGCTTAGCTATTTTGCACTTCCTGTCGATCTCATATTTGAGACGTTTGTATTCCTTTTTGCCTGCTTCATTTACTGCATTTTTATATTTTCTCCTTACATCAATTAAATTCAATATTTCTTCTGTTACCCAAGGATTTCTACTAGCCCTCGTATTTTTACCTACTTGATCCTCTACTGCCTTCACTACTTTATCCCTCAGAGCTACCCATTCTTCTTCTACTGTATTTCTTTCCCCCATTCCTGTCAATTGTTCCCTTATGCTCTTCCTGAAACTCTGTACAACCTCTGCTTTAGTCAGTTTATCCTGGTCCCATCTCCTTAAATTCCCACCTTTTTGCAATTTCTTCAGTTTTAATCTACAGGTCATAACCAATAGATTGTGGTCAGAGTCCACATCTGCCCCTGGAAATGTCCTACAATTTAAAGCCTGGTTCCTAAATCTCTGTCTTACCATTATATAATCTATCTGATACCTTTTAGTATCGCCAGGATTCTTCCATGTATACACCCTTCTTTTGTGGTTCTTGAACCAAGTGTTAGCTATGATTAAGTTATACTCGGTGCAAAATTCTAACAGACTGATTCCTTAGCCCCAGTCCATATTCACCTACTATGTTTCCTTCCCTCCCTTTTCCTACTGTCGAATTCCAGTCACCCATGACTATTAAATTTTCGTCTCCCTTCACTACCTGAAAAATTTCTTTTATCTCATCATACATTTCTTCAATCACTTCGTCATCTGTAGAGCTAGTTCGCATATAAACTTGTACTACTGTAGTAGGCATGGGCTTCGTGTCTATCTTGGTCAGTATAATACGTTCACTATGCTGTTTGTAGTAGCTTACCCGCACTCCTATTTTTTATTCATTATTAAACCTACTCATGCATTACCCCTATTTGATTTTGTATTTATAACCCCGTATTCACCTGACCAGAAGTCTTGTTCCTCGTGCCACCGAACTTCAATAATTCCCACTATATCTAACTTTAACCTATCCATTTCCCTTTTTAAATTTTGTAACCTACCTGCCCGATTAAGGGATCTGACATTCCACGCTCCGATCCGTAGAATGCCAGTTTTCTTTCTCCTGATAACGACGTCCTCTTGAGTAGTCCCCGCCCGGAGATCCGAATGGGGAACTATTTTACCTCCGGAATATTTTACCCAAGAGGACGCCATCATCATTTAACCATACAATAAAGCTGCATGCCCTCGGGAAAAATTACGGCTGTAGTTTCCCCTTGCTTTCAGCCGTTCGCCGTACCACAACAGCAAGGCCGTTTTGGTTAATGTTACAAGGCCAGATCAGTCAATCATCCAGACTGTTGCCCCTGCAACTACTGAAAAGGCTGCTGCCCCTCTTCAGGAACCACACGTTTGTCTGGCCTCTCAACAGATACCCCTCCGTTGTGGTTGCACCTACGGTACGGCTATCTGTATCGTTGAGGCACGCAAGCCTCCCCACCAAGGGCAAGGTCCATGGTTCATGGGGGGAGATAATAATTCATATATTCTCATTTTCTAAGTAAACCCAAGAAGTGCAAGCGAACCTTCTCCACCAAAAAGTGTATGACCGCTGTGTTCCGGGACAGAAAAGACGGTTTGTTGATGGAATTCAAGGAACGTGGAACGAACTTCACTGCAGCCTCATATAGCCTGACTCTCCAACGCCTTCGAAGGGCCATTCGGAACAAGGGAAGAGATATGTTGTCATCAGGCATTGCCCTTCTTCATGACAGCACTCGGCCGCACGCAGCCTATACTTGGTTGGCTTCCTATGATTTTAACCTCTGTCCTCACATGAAACGCTGAAACGATGGTTACGAGCACAGCATTATGGCATACACAACGAGCTAACGAGCAGCAGACCTGCGTAGCAGCGTAGAGAATTGGCTAAAGGCACAGGCGACTGCCTTCTATGGCGAGGGTAATGCGAAGTTGTTACCACGCTGTGTCAGATGTCATAAGTCGGAGCGGTAGCTGGAGAGTATGGTTGAATTTTGCAGGCAAAACCTTGTTTGAATTTCTCAGTGGATGCCATTTTGCGAACGAACGGATCTTGAAGAAACGGTATCCCTCGTAGTTTATATATAAAAGTAAGAGGCGGTACTAGTAATATGAAATTAGGAAGCATGGAATCCATACATTTAGATCTCTTCAAAATGTAGACGCGTTTGTTACTTGAGTGTGACATTCCCTAAACTCAACAAGACGATGAAATCTCCAGCACTACAAGTCATAACGTGAAAAAATGACAAATAGGGCATTTATACAGATCATTATATTGACTTAAATACCAAATCAACAACCAAATAGTTATTCATAATGTTCAGAGGCAGGGCTACAGAACGGAAAGGCCTTCCTGATAAACTGAGTTGTGTTCGTTGTTTCGTATCAGAACCATTAGAGTCCCCAGATATGTAAGATCCAGGAAGTCTTCTTATAGTATGAATTACTGTTCCAATTAGAATACGTGTCTAGAACACTGTAGTGTGAACAACACAAGGAAAAAAAATAGCGAAGAAAACGGTAGTATCTAACACCGGTAATCGCAGCTGATTTGCAGGTTAAACAGATATATTACTAGACAGAATGCACAACTTACGAAGTAAAGATGTAAAAGTAACTACGGTCGGTGATCTCTGTGAAGCATATAGGAACTCACAAGCTTTTAACGAACTTAGGGACAGCAGAGGTCGTACAGGCGAAGGTGAACCATCCGAGTACGTCACACTCGCCGCATCAAAATTTCGGTTACGCGTTGTTTGTTTCTGTCAGCCCAAATACCACATTTTATTGTCAGACACACAATGTACGGCATTAGTGTCGAGCACACAAGAATTATAGTGTTAGAAGACTGATAGGGAACTTGTAAGGCTAGCAAATCTGTTAAGCGAATCGATATAACATTTTAAATAAAATTGCGATTGCAACGCAATGTTTCAGCTGATTATGAATTAAAGTAATGCGATGCCGCTTATAGTCGGTGTAAATTAAGAATTCTGTACATGTAAAAATTCTTAGCTTTACGATAAGCTGATCTGTATCTATCAAGTACTATCACACCAGAAAAACTCGTTTCCCCCATAATATATAAACCATTACTGTCAATAAGTACCACGACCGGTAAGTGATTTTCGTACTATACGCAATGCGCGAATCACTCTGCACAAAGCTCCATACGAGGCAAATAGCACGGTTGAATAGGCAGTACTCCGGTCCTCGAATACGATAAAGCAAGGACTGAGCCGCAACTTTACGTGCATAATGAACCACGGAACTCGACCAGCTGTCAAAACAGTAAAGTGGGAGGGGAGAGAGGTGGCCATTCCATTAGCTAATATCTGTGCCTGCAGTTCACAGCGCTTGTGAGCATATTTTATCATAACAAATCAGCGAGTATTACAATTCACTCTGAACAGGAAGGGATTGTCAAAAATTTCCTAAACACTCAGAAGTTATGTTTTTAACGAAGAAACTGTATTAAATGACAGTTGTCTTCGAGCTATTTGAATTTGGCTGGAACATTCGAATTACAAAATTAACGATTGATAGACAATATTTACACACACGTTAGTGATTTTTAACGCTTTTTATGGCAACCCTATTTAACAGATCGTGAAATATACGCAAAATAGGTGTAGATACCTGTTGTTTCAAGCTTTCCATTGGCCTGAAACATTATACCGATGAACGATTGAATAAGTGGTAGCTGACGTCGAGAGACCTAGAAGAAGGCAGTAGTTCTATATGACATGTGAATCTCATGGCATCATCGGTAAAATGACGTTCCACGTGACAGTCTCTCACATGTACACTTTTCAAATCCTGACAATAACAGGCATTCCACCGGCCACCGACTCAAAGGTTATCCGGAATATATCGATTCTGTTAAAACCTACGCAGCCAGCAAACGTTCCGTGGTATATCAAGTATCAGCTCAGGAGGTACCATCGACTAAGCTAGATTCCTGTTTGACACATCCGGGATATTATGGACACGGGTGCACGATGTGTATACTGTTCCGATCGATCTACATTAGCTATTAGCAGCTGTCGCGCGGTCATGGCTTCCTGTCGGCCTATTAGGGTGTTAATACCACATACCGATAAAGGATGCTACACATTAGCGACGAGTTACTTCTCGTTCTCATATTTTCCAATAGATATTCATTATGAAGGGGTAATAACAGTTTAAGAAAACCAACAAACAGTACGTCTCTAGTATGAGACAAGCTCCGTTTTTGTACCTAACATCTGAAGTCCTCGATAGATTTTATATAGCGAAGGTGCTTTAACATAGACCTGGCGTAGCCCTTTCGTAGCAGGAAACTCCAGTGACACTGAATTTTCTACTTTGCCAACACACACAGTCCGTACAGAACTATTTAAATGCTTTGATGTAACTGACACACCACTATTCTTCACGCTTACCCACAGATTGTTTTTGTGGTACCCTATCATCAGCCTTCTGCACATCCACAAAGACAAAGTAGATCTCTATCACTCTGGAAAGTCTCTCCTCTATTATGTTCCTTAATGTGAAAATTCCATCAATACATAAGCACCCAAGTCTAAAACCAATCAATTCCTCAGATATTATAGACTCCATCATTATTATCTCTCTTAAGATTCTCCCATGTAATTGTGCTGGTGATGGAATCACACAAGTGTTCGGTAATTTCCACAGTCCTTCCTACACCTCTTATTATAGATTGAAGTAGTAACAGGTATTTTACATTCCTTGGGTATCCGGTTCTCTTCCAAAGGCTTACTATACAACTGAGCCAAGATATGATACACTACCGTAGGAGCATCTTTATTAATGCAATCTTTCTTCCACCCGAACCAAATAATTTCCCATTTTTCCTATGCTTCACAGCTTTACAATTTTCTTGCGAGGCTGTCCATCGTGTACATGAATGTTCGTCTTCTTATTTCAAATTTAACATCACTCGTATGAATTCCTTTCCTTTCTCTTCTCCGTGAGCTAGGCTTGGTAATACTCAATTCACTCCACCATGCTTCTTAGAGTAATCCGAGCATTGTCTTTGTTTTCATCTTTCATCATTTACCATATCTTCCACACTGTAGAATCACTAAAGCTTTCTTCTATGTTCTCTAAGGCTTTCTGCGACCCCTCACTTTTAGTTTTAGTTATGGCTTCTTGTGTTACTTTCCGTTTTCCTCCATATGTTTTACGGTTCGCATGTAACCGAATGTTCAGGCATTTATTACAACTCCTGTTTCATCTTCACATATTTCTCTACTTCCCCATTCCACTATAGAGTCCTCCTCTCTTTTTTCGTTTTTGGTTTCTCGCACAGAGTTTCAAAGATCACATCATTTTTCAATGCTTTAACTGGTTGTTACATGTTCTCTTCATATTCTCTGCAGTATCTAGTATGTAAATTCTTCTTGTATAGTGCTTATACTGTTTAATACCTATACTGTATTTCTTAACGACTGATTCAGTTGTACAGTGATGGCTTATCACACCTGGACGCAGCTCTGATAAATAACGAGTAAAAAGAAAAGGTCTACATTAAAATTTTAAAAACTCTACTGTTTGGTTACTTATACTTACAAATGACGTTAAAATTTTAAAAATTCTGCAGTTTGGCTACTTATACTTACAAATGACGTAAAGTAAAAATAAAAAAATATATGCAGTTCACACACACAGCCTCTGTTGACACTGTGTCCACTAAATGCGTCGTCGGAATAAACAAGACAACTAAAACACAGAAATTTGTGACAAATCAAGCAGTGCCTCACTTCCCTTACTAGTTGAGCTAATAGGATCTGGAAAATGTGTAAACTTGAAAATCTAAAAAAGTTTCCACAAAACAGATTACTTTAAACTTGCTTTACATTAAGTTGTACCATTCTGCCGTTTAAAAGTGATATTTTACAATCTTCATTAAACTGACGAATTTCCTTGCTACTACTAGTTAATCATTAACCATTTTCATATTAATGCAGTGCAGTAAAAATAGTGAAGTAGTCTTCATATCGAAGGCTGGTTTGAACATCGCAGGGGTTTACTAGGCATGGCCCTGTTGCAAATCGTATGACGTTGCCTTCCTCCGACATTTTAAACAATTTTTCAGCCAGTTGTAGGAGGGTCTAAAGTTTAACGAGGACTGAAAACCACAATGAACATGTACCACTTTTTCCGCTAACAAACATTGCCACAGGTTAAAGGGGTGCTAACCGGAGATCGAACCCACAGCCTTTCTCCGAGCTATGAAGTAACTGATCTAGCCAGATATGGAGGACACTACTGTTATGCGGGGTCTCAGAGACACGGTAAAATTAGGCATTTTTCATACTGACGAACAATGCCAAAGGAAAAAGAAGTGATAATCTGCAGATACCTTTGGATTCTAGGACTAGTACTTAAACACTTAGTTTTTGAGCCATATGCAGTGCAAACCATAATAAGAATAAAATGTATTTAATAATAGTAAATATACAAAAAGCCCCTTCTCGGTTTCTGGAACTCGCCATTATTAAAAGTGTAATCTCACTGGTTCTAAAGGAAGCAGGAAGATTTCACAGTTCAATAAATTAAGGTTTTTGTGCATTATAAGCCCGTTACATTAACAAAAAACCATACTCCATTGTCAATGAGTTATGCATCTTTCGTCGACGCAAGCTACGTTGTTAAAGTGAGCTCATGTCTTATTTATATCTCGTTGTGCATACAGCCATTTACAATGCTGACAAGAAACAACGTCTTCTTTGCAGTTTTTGTCTGTAGAATGCAGTCATTAACAAACCGAACAAACAGAAAACAGGGAGAGTAAGGTCGCGTGGTATTGGGGGCTACGTAGTGTCACTGCCGCAAGGGAATCAAAGCCCGGAAAATCTTTCATTAACGTACAGTTCCAGTGGTCGTGGAGTTTCGTAGATGACACTTACTGCTAGAACTGTACAGACATTATGGCTCAACGAACACCGTGGTTGTTAGTGAAAACACAACACACGTTAACTGAGAAATTGTGATGGTAAACACCGTCCAGTATGCTGCTGAAATTTTCATCCTGACATTTGCAAGAATTTCGCAGTTGTGAAATAAAATTTCATTCAATAGTAGGTATAAGATTTGAATAATCTAAAAATAGGTAGGTAGGATCAGAGTTTGGACATCAACTTTGAGGGACTCAAGTAACTTAATAAAGTATATGAGACGAAGGTGGTTAAATGAGGTATAAGTTTCAAACATCCCCTTAATAACGATTACGCATAAACACATTGATGGTGACAGTAAAAGCTATAATATGACAGAGGTTACAGCTTAAGTTGAAATAAGTAGAATGCTCAACACGGGAAAGTTCAAAAAAATTATGGAAGAAGCTCTCACAGCTCTTTTTTAAGTATATGGCCGAAAGAGTCATCCTTCAGGAATTGTGAAACGAACCATGTCGACCAGGACAATGAGCCGCAAAGAGCGCAGATTCGCCACGTGATGGGGAAATTCACAGATGTCTATTTTACTGAATGAGGCCTGTGCTGTAGTGTGAGAGTGAGACAGACGAGAATCTACATCCGTAGAAGCTGTTTGTGGCAGGGAGACGTAGCAGTGTTAAATATAGCGGACCTAAATCGGCCATAAAGAGAAACATTTATGAAAACTATTTAATACTGTAGTAATTAAAGGAATGAAGCCACAGTAGGTTTAATCTACCATCCTTCATAAATATTCATTGTGATCCCAATAAAACTAGAATACTGATCATATCTGTAATAGTTTAGGATCTACTGTTAAAGTGAAATTATTAAGTTTTGTAACAAAGGCCTGAATGTTACAATATGAACGCTTTGGTCGATCTTAACGATTGACATTTCATATAGAAGCGCATCATTAAAATGACAAATGTTGTAAATATCAACTCTGTAAGTTTATTTGTTTAAAATATATAGTAAATTGAAATTATTGGGATTTTCAGTTAAGCTTCAGATCATCATTTTTTCCACACAAAAATACATTGAATGATGACAGCGTGACACCTTATTCAGTCATTAGGTAATAGAATATTTGTTGTAAAACTTAGTGCACAGTAGTTACTTTTGTTCTTTATTTGTTTATCAGAAAGCACATTGGTGTAAGGCTGCTGGCCGTGACATTCGAAATTAAGAAGGAAACTGTATTGGTTTTATGTAAAAGAATTTAACTTTTATAATGTAATGGATATTATTGTTACTTTATTAAGAACTTGAAAGTGGTCAAGATTTGATCATTTAAATATGTTAAAATGTAAAATAATGCGGAATAAGTTGTAGCCAATCTGATGGACGGCTGCAGGGAAGGGAACTGCACTATTCAGTTGAGCGACGAGGTTCGGCACGCGGGGGAGACGCGACAGCAGCCGGGCAGAGGGACAGTGCTGGTGGAGACACGAAAGCGGACGGTCGGTCTTTACATAGCAAGGAAGTGAAACGACTTAGAAAATTTTGCGTTGTGTGGTATCGCGGAACTTAGTCTCTTAGCGGTGAGCAGCCGCGCGCCTGGTGTGAACTCTTAACTTTTCGCGTCGTTAAAGAGGTGCAGTATTGGACTTGTAATTCACGATGAGATTTTGATTGATCGAATTGTATCAAATAGATATGCGCTCGATTGTTATAGTAATTCTAAATACGACCATTTTCTCGATTAGTTTGCTTCTTGAATAAGCATTATTTTAACCAAACCGCAACTGTGTGGCCTACATCTTTTATGGGTCGTTAATTTAGCTCCCGATATTATTATTACTGTTGGTATATGTTGTATTAACGTTGTATGTTTCATATAATTTCGCAAACCTGCCATCAGCCGGACAATTTAACCAAAGGGTCAGAAGTGTCTAATTTAGATTGTGTAATGCGACACGTGTGGTTCAACCCTTAGACGAGTTTGAGCTAAGACATTTCTACGAAGAGGGACCGCACGTGAGCCCGAACACCTTTGGGCTGTTAGCTCGCAATCTCTTGTATGTATTCCCAGACTGCTTAGTGCTTCTTGTTCACTGTACTCAGGAGAACAACACTGTACACCTTGTTTATCCCATACCTCATCGAGAAATATGTTTTAAGAGTGTGCAGACGACCAGTCGCAAGGCGCTCAGACAAATGTGATTTAATGTATCTAATTACAGATTGTAAACGCGAGTCTGTGGCCACCGGAACCTCTACATTAAACATGATAGAAAAGCGTTGGAACGAGTGTTAAAAGTCTGTATCTTGCTGTAAATATAATATATTCTACTGACAAAAATGCTCATGTGGACCCATGGGTAATCTTCATAATGCATCAGAATTTGCACTCTTACTACGTGTTTTATAGTTTACTTTAGAATAGTGACCGACAGTGAAATGTGGCGGCTGTTTTCTCTTGCAATCTCAAACATGAACGAAATGTAGCAATAGTGGTTTTAAAGCCTATTGCACTTTTACCTCACAGTAAGGTTAGCAGCTCCCACCAAAAATGCTTCCTACCAGGTTCAGGATTAGACCTTCTACTGAAAAAAAAAGAAAAGAAAACATGTAGTGAATGGCACTTCCTCTCTTCCAACAGTGGTCAAAGTACGAAATCATTTGTATAGGCTCCTTTCTTTCACTCCAGCTTCCTTTCTTTTTTTATTTCGTTGGAGTTTCTTTTGGAACACGTGTTTGGTACTGCGTATTTTGTACTCAGTAGAGCTGAGGCATGTAGCAAGACGTTTCCCCCCACTGTAGGCACCTTCTGTTAACTCAGATACTGTGGAAATTGGGCGCAGGCAGCGTTGGCGCATTTGCACGGCGAGATAAGGATCGCCGAAAGCGATAGACGGAATGGCGCGATACGCATGCTAAGCACGATATAACCGAGCGTTGTAATACGCTTTCCATAGCCCAGAAGGATGTATTCATCACACATTGGTTACGGAAGCGTCTCTTTTCTTAAATTAAACATATCGGGTATTAAAATTGTTAAATAATAAAGATGTCTAAGACAATTCACTAAGCATAGAATAGTGATCTTGGACCAAGGTACTCGCATTGTGTTTGAAGATAGTTGATAAATTTGTTCTGACATGGACGACACTGATTTCATTTTAAGACGAAATCTTAGAACGGATACGCAACTTATATACGGGCATCTATAGCTCTATCTGTCTTTCGTGAACTCTGTTATGTGGGTGCAGGATACATCGTATATCACTATTATATTACCAATTCCGTTTCTTATCGAGAATGATTGGTACGAAGCCTCCGTAAAAATTCGAATCTCTCTGACTTTTCCAATAATGGTAACTGTGCAACTCGTATACGGGAAGAAGTGACGTATAATCTCTGACAAAAAGTGAAGCTCCCAGAAGGAGAGGAGGAAACAAATTAGAACTTTGCGAGTTGAGAAGATATCTGATGTTGTTTCAGTGATTATAAAATCGAGTGAGATTTACAAAGAACTTCAGAAAGCCGTGTTATCCTCTGCTGAGACAAGTTGGCCCACAACTGTAGTAACAGGTTCTTGATGTGCTGGGTACTAGCACTGTAACAGAGATGAAGTCTCTATACATATTATATATGGGACGTATTGAAGCGCATGCTGGCAACGCGAGTACCTCAGAATCGAGCAGACAGTTTATAGAGACACATGTCATGTATGGACGGGCATGATTTGTTGGACACCGGTAATGTCGCATGAGAGGCAACACATGAGGCCTCAGGACGTCCCTGACGTAACGTGCTGTCCGAGTTCCCTCTATCACTGTGCCCTGAAATCATACCCGATGGTTTCACGCATCATGATGCCAGTAATAGCCCCACTGTGTCTCTCCATAAAACTAGAAGTGTAGAACCTCTCCCCACGTCGCCATAGTAGCCGATGATGGCCATCCAAAGCCATGCCGAACCGCAATTCATCGCTGAACATGTTGCGACGCCATTCATCAACAGGCCATGCTTCCTTGTGATTGCACCAGTCCAAACGCAGCATTTTGTGATACGGTGTTAATGGCAGTATGAGCATGCAATCCTTAATCAGACTGCTGCTATTCTGCAACAAACGGTGCGGGATGACACAAATTGTGCCAGTGGTCCGTTACTATTTCTTAGATGGCAGGCGCAGATGTGAAAGTGTCACTAAGTGCTTCGTTCAACGATCCTCCATTGTGGTGATCAAACATGTTCGACGGAAATCTTCACAACGAGTACGCCTGTCCCCACTTTCCCTTTTAGTCCAACTTCAGAATGCTCTACAAATAGGAATGTTGCACGATTCGGTCAGCCAGTTAAATGGAAACGCACAATGAGGCGTCTTTCAAATTGCATCAGGTGCTGGCAACGCTCCCTTATACGAGTGCGTGAGATATGTATATCTTTCACAGTGAGCACGGAACACCCAACGCTGTTCATTGCCTCTGGTGGCCCTTATACATCCTACATAAAACTGCAACTCTGTCATTTAGGTTCCTGCTATAAGATAAGGCGGTCAGTGCCTTCGTGGAAAAATGTGTGCAGTTGCCTACCTCTTTGTCGAAAGCAATCGACAGCCATGAACGTCTTTCATCAGATGTCCAAAAATATGGAAATCGCATGGGGTGACATCGGGACTGTATGTAAGGTGTTTAACAGCTTCTTAGCGAAACTTCTGCAGCGTTGTGGAAACAACCTGGGCAACATGTGGGCCCGCCCACATTTCGCCAAGATTGTTTCAAATACCCTGCAGACAGAGTTTATGGCGATTATTTTTGAAATTATAAACAACGCACTTACTTTTTTCTGTATGTCCGTTGGTCTGCCTATTATAGATTTTAGTTACTAGGAAATCAAAGACGTTGCTCTCTCGTGTCAGTTCTCAAACTGAACACTCAAAGTAATTTTCGGAGCAGACGTAAACCACAGTATCTTACAAATTTTAACTTGTGATTTACCCTGTCTACTGCTAACAAGTTAATATCTTCCGGTATTACCACTGAAAGATCAGGGAATAAATCCACAATATTCTCCAAAATTCCTCTGAAGCATTCTGCCATTATAGGCCCTACAGCTGGTGGCCCATAAAATTATACGATTATTATGTTCGATACACCTTCACCAGGATTACTTACCATTCGTAGTCGGCTTTTATATACAGCAGCTAGCTTGTTTAGATCTTCACCACTGGCGATTATGGCAGTCAGTCGCTAGCACTCAATAACAAACAACATCGCGAGACGTTCCGCCTACTCTCCGTCATCTTACAAAGTCGCGTTTGCTGCCGAAGGGGTTGTCTACTGAAAGGCGTCAGCGCCTATAACTTCGACACTCTGCTGGATGACCTTTGCGGATATGGGTTCCTATCCTCGATTTGTTCCCCAAGACACCCTGTGAAAACCATCAAAATTTGTAGCAACATTTTTGGAACACTCTGTACATTCCAGTAAGAATTTCAGATTTCGCTTATATTGACAATTACATTCAGCCACCATCCTGTTCCTATTAATATTTGACGTTATTACAGTAAGTAATGGTACTAATTCTAGGATATTACCATCGAAACTCCAGCAGTTAACTAACAGTACGGTAACATTTTCTGTCTGGAATCTGCAAGGACCAATTTTTGCTCTGGGATCGATGTGCACGACCTGCTCCTCATTGAGACCATGGAGGATTTCCTCTACCCTAAAGACTATCATGTACACACCACATGTAACCTGCTACTGTTTTCCTGTGTATACTACGCCCCTCATCTTTTGAGCGAGCCCCTAGAATTCGGCATCCAAAAATGAAAGTCAAGAAATCGTCAGCTGAGAACATCGCAGAACCGTTTGATTCTATGGTTTGTTCCATCCATTAGGTTTCAAACTATAATAGCTCAGTCGATTCTAGGTTCGAGGCTGCAAATCACGTGTAGCGCTTCTATCCTGTGTGTGAAGGTGCTGTCTTCGTAAATTCATACAGCCAACCAATGGCACCAAGAACAGTCGCTGAATGCAACTTCAGGCGCCACTAATGACGAGAAGAAGGCCGATTTGCATTCAGGAGCACCCAAAGGCTTCGATAGCAGTCGATAGAACCTCCTCTAGATCTCTGAAGAGACATCACCAGACAGACAAAACGAATACATACTGGCCTTCCTTCAACATCTTTTAGGTACTCTCCTGACAGTCTCCGTTATCTTATTAGTATTGGCAATCCCAATGACAATAGCCAGCGATGTACCACAGTGGATAGAACACTGGAGGTCGACGATTTCAATCCCCGCCGAACCATCCTGATTTACATTTTTCCTGGTTATTCTAAATCGTTTAAGGCAAATGCCAGAATGCTTGTGTTGAAAGGGCACACCCGATTTCCTTACCGATCCTTCCTTAAGCCGACACTGTCCTCCGTCTCTAATAACCTCGTTGTGGACGGAACATTAACGCTAATCTGCCTCCTTCATATGTCTGTGCTTGTCCTGACGTTTGAGAAAAATCCACCACAGGCACCATGGGAAAGGCAATCTGAGTTGGTTCAGATGTGCCTTCGACAAAGTGGAGCACCTCGTATATGTTCCTGGGGCTTTAGAGGATTGCGCTGTGCCGTTACTACATTTACCTATCATCCTGACATCCGCGAACCCATCACTGTTCGTTATTCACACTCTGGTGTGGCATCAAAGTTGCTGCATAATATGAAATAGATACCCCTACATCGAAATATTACCTGGAATCTGTGCACACAGTCACATCCCCCATCCGTAACTCTTTATCCCTCTCAGTAAAACCATTTAATAGCACGAAAGAAAGTAATATCCCAAGCACTCAGACACTTACAGAAGAGAACGGATGTAAAGTTACAAGAAGATGTTGTTTGGCCCGCAAGGCTACAATATCAAAGTTATGAACTCCAAAGAGCGAAAACATGGGAATAAAAATGTATCCTGGTGTCTTTTAGTAGGTGATGACATTGAACTATTAGACAAAAACAAAAACACAAGGTCCTGGATACGTTTTGGCACAGAATTTCCACATTCCACTGGCAGGCAATAAAATGTTTTTGTATTGTATTACGCAATAATTTGAGTATTTCCACTTCTTATAAGACGTTGGTTTGTTGGGTATGAAGAAACTTTGAGGAAAATAGAAGATCAATTACAAGCAAAAAGATGACAAGTTGAAATGGCAAACACAGATGTGATACTGGCCAAAATAAATAAATAAACAATGAACCGGAGGGAATAGCAATATGTGACCGACGTTTGCGTTCCTTGTAAATCAAGGCAACGCTTTTGCAACAGCGCTATATTGAGTTCCTTCCTTCACTCCCACAGTTTCTCTACCAGCATAAGTGTGAGAATGTTGGCGCTGCAGTCGCTTCCTACACGTTCAATCACGTCCCAGATAAGTTCGATCGGATTCAGATCTGGCGAGTTGTGTTCCTCGAACGACTCCATCTCACTCCTAGCCTTGTGACATGGAGCATTATCTTGATGAAAAATGCCAATGCCGTCGGGAAACATGATTGTCATGAGGAGGTGTACGTGGTCTGCAACCATTGTATGATAATCCTTGAGTGTCACGGTACATTGAATGAACTCCACTGGACCAATGGATGCCCTCTTGAATGTCCCCAGAGCATATTGGAGCCGCCGCCAGCTTTTCGCCGTCCTGCAGTAGAGGTGTCAAGGTACTGGCGCGGTGGAAGGCGACGGATTTTTATCCTTCCATCGGCACGATGAAGAAGGTATCGGGATTTATCAGACCATGCAACGCTCTGCCACTGCGTCAACGTCCAGTGCCGATGGTGACATGCCTATTACAGCTGTAGTTGCTGATACCGTGGTGTTAACACTGGCACATGCACGGCTCGTTGGCTGTAGAGGATCATCGTTAGGAGCGTTTGGTGCACTCTTTGTTCAGACACACTTATACTCTGTCCAGCATTAAAGTCTGACGTTAGTTCGGCCACAGTTCGCCGCCTATCCGCGAAGTCGTGCAGTTTCCGAAATGCTCGTGTCGATCCTCGGGGCCATCACAATCTGCCCTCGGTCAAACTCAGACAGATCGCGCCCCTTCCCCATTCTATCATTCTATACACGGACAGCACGCACACTGACACCACATGTAGCGTCCGTGTTTCTTCAGTTATTTCTCGTCAGGTGACGCTGCTATTTCCTTGACGTGTTCATATCGATAATACACTATTGGCCATTCAAATTGCTACACCACGAAGATGATGTGCTACAGACGCGAAACTTACCCGACAGGAAGAAGATGCTGTGATATGCATATGATTAGCTTTTCAGAGCATTCACACAAGGTTGGCGCTGGTGGCGACACCTACAACGTGCTGACATGAGGCAAGTTTCCAACCAATTTCTCATACATAAACCACAGTTGACCGGCGTTGCCTGCCGAAACGTTGTCGTGATGCCTCGCGTAAGGAGGAGAAATGCGTACCATGACGTTCCCGACTTTGATAAAGGTCGGAATGTAGCCTATCGCGATTGCGGATTGTCGTATCGCGACATTGCTGCTCGCGTTGGTCGAGACCCAATGACTGTTAGCAGAATATGGAATCGGTGGGTTCAGGAGGGTAATACGGAACTCCGTGCTGCATCCCAACGGCCTCGTATCACTAGGAGTCGAAATGACAGGCATCTTATCCGCATGGCTGTAACGGATCGTGCTGCCACGTCTCGAACCTGAGTGAACAGACGGGAACGTTTGCAAGACAACAACCATCTGCACGAACAGTTCGACGACGTTTGCAGCAGCATGGACTATGAGCTCGGGCACAAGATTTTACTCCAAGCTGCACCTGAAGATGCAGCTGTAAGTCCAGTGAAACTGTTAATGCATAAAAATAAAAGGGTTTTACAACTGACTACTTGCCCAGACTATAAAGTTTTTTGCACACATTAAATGTTTTCTATCTCGGAATCGTTTCGGCCTAGCTCATATGTTTATACGAAGTTTGTTGCTTCAGATGATCTTTCGAAGATCTCCGTCTGCGCAGTTCGATGAGGTGCCGCGTTATCATTCATAAAAATAAGTCAAGTCCTACTGCAGTCCCATAACCATGCAATTATAGATGAGAACCTCGAACCACACGGAGGCGCAGGACTTTGTCAATGGTTGTACATCCTTAAATATCTTCGGTGGAAGTCGGTCTTGATTACTGAATGAGATGGCGCATGGGGGATCGCCGTCTACGTCATTGCGGTCAGTTTTAATAGAGATGCGTCTTCATAGGTTTAGGCCAGCTGCCCCAAATAGCGATGTCTAACTGGACGTATAGATCGAATAATGTATGGAATTACAGTGTTACGGGAACACAAATACTCTTGGTCCCAAACAACGTTAACGATATCATCTGCAACGAACTTCGTATCTTCTTCAATCCATTCAAGACGAATGTAAGAAATATTTCATCTATAGGGTAAAGCGTGATTTCTTCTGCCAACCTTGAAAAACAGAACTGGTGCTTCACACATAACAACCTCAGCGCTCACGGGATATCAACCTGTGATTTCTGTTTTTATACCAACAAATTGCCTCTAACTAACACCACGAAAATTTTTATTTTGAGCCCTTTCTTTTTGATTTGCTTTCAGGCAGTCATGATTCGAAACGCTACGTCTATAAACATCATTTCAAGCATGTGGTTTCGACGCTGTCCACTTAGTGTCCTAATATTTAGCTTCCAAGTGATCAGGAACCTTCATCCACGAGGGGCATTGGGTTGCTTACATTGATGGTGCATTACATTAGTTTTTTTATAGGGAATATGTATGGAATCTGACAAACTGAAGTGCATAGTTCACTACGCATGAATTCCACTCCAGTTCACGCGTGATTAAACATCCAAATAAATCTAACCAGAAATTTTATTCTAAGTGGGTGATATCATAATGTCTAAAGTACAGCGTGAAGAAAAGTGAAGAAAACTCTTAATTGTACTGATGAAGTTGGCAGTGAAGTCATGGCAAGCACTTTGATCAAGATATTTCACATTGCTTTTCTCTTATGCGTATGATTTGCTAGACCCGGAATCGTTCAGTGATGATCACTTTAACTGGCTTATGTCAAACATATTTTACGTCTGTGTAACTTTAGATGAATATGGAAATGAGTAGTCGCGTAGGCCTGCAGTTTTCATTTATCATCTGAGTTGTGATTAGGTATTGGAAGCAAGAGTGTTTCAAGGTCCTGAAACTGAACCTGTTCATTACCTTGTGATAAGTCCCGTACGAATAAGACCAAGATGCCATAATAGAAGTACCAGCAACTGACAATAAATAAAGAATTTAGTTTCCATGTGACTCTTTTGAGAACCCAGAGTATACATAGGTTACACCACAAGCGTCTTGCTAAGATAGTGAAAAACCACCTATAAAGAATAACTCAAGGAAGAATAGGTGTCTCTCCAATACATTCTGAGAGAAGCTGTGAATGGGAACCTTGGTAAAAACGCAGAATGACATAGGAAGAAAGGAGTGAGGAACTGGGATGACGATGTCGAAGAGGCTATAAAAGGCTAACGACAAATATCCGTCAAAATAGATTTATAAAAGGAAGATCATGCTGTTACGGCTACTTATCATTGAAACTGCTATTGGAAAAACATAGATACTTCAATGTAGACTCACATATTACCTTCGCAGACATGAAAGAAACTTTTGAGAAACTCAGCAAGAACATGTTCTTACAGATTCTAGCAGATAATCATGTTACTCAGCATCTAATCGATAATATTTACAAAATTTATATCTGAGAAGAACAGCATGGATATCAACACCGAAAAAAACCAACACAATGGCTTTCTGCAGAAAATACCCAGATCAAAGTAAGATCTGTCTGGAAAATAAAACTTTAGAAAGAGTTAACACAATCACATATCTTGGCTGTAAATTATCCTTTCTGGAATTAACATACGTAGCTGTCAAGCCACAAGATATACAAAACCTATGAGAGTCATTAACAATGTTATGAACGTTTCCGTGGTCCAAAAGCACACCAGAATGCGCCTTTATAGGTCATTAGCAAGACATGTACTGTGATTAATTAAACTAAACTTCACCACAACAGGTCACGAAGGTCCAAAGGTACTGACTGGCCGCCGTGTCATCCTCACCTCATAGTCATCATCACTAGAAGCGGATATGGAGGAGCATGTGGTCAGCACACCGCTCTCCCGGCCGTATGTCAGTTTCTGTGACCGGAGCCACTACTTTTCAATCAAACAGCTCCTCAGTTTGCCTCACGAAGGCTGAGTGCACCCCGCTTACCAACAGCGCCCTGCAGACCGGATAGTCATCCATCCAAGTACTAGCCCAGCCCGACAGTGCTTAACTTCGGTGATCTGACGGGAACCAGTGCTACCACTGAGGCAAGGCCTTTGGCCTACGAGAATGAAGCTTCGAAAATTAATGTAAAGATACGAAAAGACTTAACGGCCCGTGAAACGAAGTTCTTGAGACGAACATCTGGTTACACCAAACGGGATCATGAAAGGTTCAAATGACTCTAAGCACTATAGGCCTTAACATCTGAGATCATCAGTCCCCTAGTCTTAGCACTACTTCAACCTAACTAACCTAACGACATCACACGCATCTATGCCCGATGCACGATTCGAACCTGCGACCGTTGCAGCTGTGCCCCTCCGGACTGAAGGATCATGAAAGCAATGAAGATGTTTTGAAAGAACTTGAAATGGAGCCCATCACACACTGTATTCATAACTCCCGTCGGCAGCAAGATCCCCAGACCTGTCTCCTACAGAACTTAGGTGGGACCAGTTCGTACGTCATCTCTGGCCCCGTGCCAGTATGCAGCGTATCAATGACACCACCTCTGAGACAGCTTGCCTTAGGAGAGGATACGAATTTATGACATCCTCTCCAACGGATTCAGTGCATGCCAGAAGGGGTGCATCATCCAACTGATATGTGGGGTCATACTGTCAAGTTCTTTGTAGACCTGACTCCATATTTTATTTACGGAAATAACATCACATACCCTCGCAACCTGCGAAGTTTCACTTGTATTCCTTCTCCCCTTCTGGGTTTTACTCAGTCCATGATTTTCTCCCTGAGTCTTTATCGTGTAAGGAACAAGTGCTGCAGAAAGTATTGGTAGGTATCATTTGCCAGTATTGAATACTGAATATCGACATTTAGTAGCATCGTGAAAACATAACGTTAAATATTGGTAACTCTTTGGGGTATTCATTCTGTCTCTGCGATTAAATGAAAGAGTGTCAGATGCGCTTTGATTTTTTTTTATTTTCGGACATCTTCTGTGGACTGTAATAAATATTTTGGTCCTTATTATATTTATATATCAGATATATGATGAATTTTCTTTCCAAATTACAGTGTTTTGATATTTTATATTATAAACAACTTCTTAGAGTGCACGTTGCTCTAAGTTTTTAACGGCAAATGGAATAAACAACGGTTAAAATCTGGATTGATTGTTTTGAACCTAAAAATAGTAGAAAGCTATAATGTGAACTGAATTCAGAATTATGTCTCCATGTATGAAATACATAAATATAGTGAGAAACAAAGCGTGTATTGTGGGCCACTGAAGAAGTTTCGAAAAGAAAAGAAGCGACAGCCATCTGACAATTAAACAAGCAACCCTTCATTTTACTGCAGAGACGGAACAAATATTCAATTTTGTTACTATGGAATGACAGAAGATGCATAAGCCTATGACAGTGACGTTAAATGGAGATACAAGGCGGATACCTAATACCTGACACAGCCAGTAATGAATTGTGTCACTGAGAGACATTAGCATGTGGTGACAGCTGTTTTACAAATGTCTCATATAACAAGGAAATAGTGAATACAAATGCAGAATTTTGTGCCAGAAGTATACGGAAATTTTCTGTTTTCGCTAGCTGATAAAAGTAGTGCAATTACATTCGTCAAACCATGTACTTCCCTTTTGTTAGCAGTTCATTGCGAACAGTATCTCCCGAAGAATTACGCTTTCGCTTATTGCCTGACTTGTTTTCGGCGGCACTTTTCGTTAGGAACAACAGGTTCTCGTCCAGGCGGCGGCAGCACCGCATCCAGGTGGCACATCATTAACTCCAACACGCATCGTGTGGCAGCAACATTGGCTTGTTATCTGTGCAGCGTAACATGCGGCCGCCATCTGTTCGCTTGTTCTAACTAGTGTTTTTGCACCAGGTCGCTGGATGGCTGGAAATGAACGCTATGTGACGCGTTTGTTACATTCAGCTGTTCGCGGCTGGGCGGCCGGAACGCCGTGACAACAAATGAGTTGGAATCCCTTTTGACAGCTCACCTTGCTGCTTCAATAACTACGGGGACGATGTTAATTTCTCTCTGTCGGAACCGGTGGAATTCTTGTTATGCACGTTACAAAACGACAAAATTTCTGTGTGACTCTTTCAACAGCTCATTGTTTTTCCCTTCAACACACCTACGATTGTCACCATACATTCTGTTTTATGATTTATTCTTACAAAGCGCATACTGTGAAACAATTATGCTGCTGGGAAACGCTGAACGTCGGAATCTCCAGCCAAACAATCATCCCATACCAACAGATTTCTTCCTCGGTTTTTGGTCTTTACTCTCTTTCTTCCGACAAATACGTTGCTATTCACAAATGTCTTTATAGAATTTGACGTGTTAACGACGATCCAACGTTGCCGACAATTAAGAGTAGTAATTAGAATTATAAATCCATAAACGATAAAAATACGTAATTACTGTTACATCCAATCGGCTATAAAAATTTTGAAAATAAAAATATGCCCCTCTCTTGTTATGAAAGCAATACTTCAAGCCATGATCTGGCTTGTATGTGCAAGAAGAAGAATTCAACAAATTAATCATGACTAAAATCTATAAACTCCGTCTGTAGTCCCTGGTGGGCACATGCGAACCGACCGACTGTGTCAATGGCGTCATTGCATAAGGTATGGAGAGGCTGCTCCTCCGGTCGGTGTCAGTTTCCGTGACTTGGAGAAGTTACTACTCGGTGAAGTAGCACCTCAGTTGGCATCTTGAGGCTGAGTACACACTGTTTCAGTCCTATCGTAAAGGAAAAATTCTATCAGTATCAGGAATCAAACCTGGATCCTCCGCATGGCAGCCAGCCACACTGACCACTCGGCTACGGAAGCAACATAAAAACTATAATGTAATCATTAATTTTCATTTTTTGAAATATAATCAAGCAAATTCTACAGGCAAATGTATAAAGAAACTTAGAGCAAAAGTGACTGTTACGCAAATAAAACGAAACGAGTACACGAAATCACTACTGTAATTACAAAGCACAACTAATAACATAGATTTTCCCGGCAAAGGACTGCAAAATAAAAATGGTGAGTTGAATGAAAAATATTTAATGAGTCCGCCAGTTTTACGATCTCTAGGCGAGCTTTTGTTTTCTTGTTACTGCTTTCAGCTGGAGCCCTGCCTTGTAGTTGGGCAAGAAGGAACGGATGTGCCATGTCTTCGGCGTTTGCGGAATGTACAGGTAAGTTGGAACTGTGCCGTCACTTCTCGTGTACCACGGAACGTAAAAAAAAAAAAAAAAAAAAAAAAAAAAAAAAAAAAAAAAAAAAAAAAAACTTCTGCATCAGATGATCCTGAGAACATTCTGGGAACGAGATATCATCAAGAAATAAGCTCTTCGAAAACACTGAAATAAAAGTTTTACTTAAATTCACTATGACTGTCTGAAGGTCGTTCTCTGCTATTGAAAATCTTCAATTCCTTGAACACATTTAGAAGTCTTCCTTGCGGTGCAGTGTGCTAAATTTGCATGTTTCGTCCTGTAACATGGTCGCCAAACACTATTTTATTTTTTGAAAGCGTGTGCTCCTCTTATTGAATTTTGAAAGTGCGTCCAGTCCCGCCTAAATATTGGCTATTGCATTTCTAACAAATATTTCTTTACACACCGGAGTAAGAATTTGCAATTCATGTTAACGCACTGTTAATTTGAAAATAGATTGTAAAGTTTGAATTTCTGAAATTCTTTCAATTTTCTGTGGATTTTACAAATGGTTCAAATGGCTCTGAGCACTATGGGATTTAACATCTGAGGTCATCAATCCCTGGAATTTTACAGCTAGGTGTCATAGTAACATATTTAGCTTCTTTTACAGGCATTATGGAATGGCTCGTTTTCTTTTATAGACTTTGAATTTTTTACCCTTTTAATCTTACTGTATCGGTCTGTGATTTCCGTGCTCTTATAACCCCATAGAAATGCTAAGATGTTAAATGTCTTCTCTCTTTTATCTTAAGGCTTATTCAGCAGTTACTGCAGGATGAAACAAAGCTTTTTTGTGGAGTTCTGGATAATGTGACTGGGCTGTATTATAGTGTCTGTTCTAGTCGGCTTCCTGCAAATACTGAAAACATATATATTTTCTTCTTTTGTTGTTGTTTGATTTTAATAGTCTGTGCTGTTGTTTTCTTCTGTCTCAATAGTGAACTTAATTTTCGGATGAACATTAGAAACTGCTTGCACAAAGTATTAATATCCACTTGGTTCCCTTTATACAGACTAATAATGTCATCCACTTAACGTTTGTAATAGACAATGTTTTGTCTAAATAAGTAAAATTCCTTGAAAAACTTGTTCTCGAAGTCGTTAACAAATTTTTCTCGTAGAGTAACTATAAGGCTTTTCTCCGTTACCAGGAAAAATAATTAAAAGGTAACATTAATTATAAAAATTCCATTAAATGAATAATTTTTTCAGCGCAAACCTTTTTATGCTTCAGTAATTTTTTTTATTGCTTGAAGAGGTTCCTCGGTCAGGCCATTAACATACATTAACATAAATTATGTCCGTCTATATTGCTGCTGAATAAAGCGATTTCTTAAAATATCATACAGGTTTTGCCTTTCTTTGTCGAAAGCAACCATCCGTGGCCTGAAATACTAGTGCAAAACGTGTATGGCGTGGGCGAAAACTTCGTCTTATTCAGCCTTACATAGACTGACCTAATACGATACTTATTAACATAAAACAGTAGCGCTCCAAATATTTTGTGGAAAGCATTATTTACAATGCATATAGATAGGTGTGTAATAGAAAATACTGACAATGGATAATTGAAAATTATATATATATATATATATATATATATATATATATATATATATATATATATATATATATATATATATATATATATATATTCACAAAATTTTGTTGAAATTTGTCACTTCAAATTCCTATTTATAGAGTATACAAAGAGACCTTCTGTTATTTATGCGTACTGCAAAACAGACCAGCGATGGTGGTGGAAGAAGACAGAGATGAGACAGCTCTAAAGACAACAATGAAGAAGACAAAGACGCAAGTTCAATATAATATTTGACATCAAAATAAAATTACTAATGATTCATCGAATACAAACCACATGCAAGTAATGTACTGTAATACACATGTGCAACTGCAGATCTCTTATCGGCAACGAAAGTTCGATCTTCGTAGCAAAATAAAATTGTAGTATTTGTCAAAGTACGTAAGATTTCAACCATAAAACACTTGCAAGGCTATGGTTGTAAATTAACTTTTCTACAAAATTTTTAAAAGTTCACACGCCTTCTGTATTGGCACTACTGATAAAACCAAAAAGTTAAGCAGCACTTGTTGATGAGCAAATTTTGATCACTACACTTTGCAAGCACAATGGATACTCAAATTAGATATTTCCACACCTAAATAGTGAGTAATGTACAATCAGCATGCTTATTGGCACTAATGAATTATAGGTTAGTCGACTACTACAACGAATCAATTCACAAAAATATATAAAAACCATTTCTGGTACATTGAAAAACACGCATAGGTGCTACTGCTGATCTGACTTACAGCCCAAAGTGTTCTTGTCGACGATAATTACCGAAGTAAAAAGCATTATTCTCATGTCAAATATTTGTCTGATATCGAAGTCAGTCAAAACATATAGTTACCCCGTGCTAGGGTATTAACTCCGCCTTGAAATTCAAAACATTTTCTTCTTCTGCCTTTACACTGTGAACATTTGCAGAAAAACTGTTTTCTTTTCATTCTGTCTGTAATAATTATAATACTGTTCCCTCATTGCAGTAAGCATTACAGCCTTTCATTCCCTCTGTAACACTTTCTAATGGTTTTACTTTCTTAAAGTAAGCATTACAGAGAGGTACAGGGCGAGAGAGAAAAAATAGTAAATTTACTGAGGTGTATAAATACGAGAGATTAAGTCAGCTAATGCAGAAAACTGTATTCCTTTAAGTCCATCAGTAATATATTATATTATTACCTAGAAATATAAAGAGGGCAGTCAAAACAATGAGACAGATAGGAAAAAAGTAACTAAACTGTTTATAATTTGGAAATCAGTCACCATAAGTTTCAGTACATTTACCCCACTGTGATACAAGACGGTGAATCCGTTAATGGTTACCTGCGGAACCATGCTTCTACCCAGGAATGCACCTCTTTGTCCAAAGCAAATCGACGGCCAAGAATCTCTTTATTCAGGATTTCAAAAATTTGGAAAACGTATCGGGAGAGATCGGGACTGTATGGAAAACGTGTAAGGTCTTCCCAACGAAATTTCTGCAGCGTATTCGGAGCATCCTCGGCAATATGTAGATGGGCATTATCCTACCATAGAATAATGCCCTCCATCAACATTTCTGAGCATTCAGATCTGATGGCGCGCTTAAATTTTTGCAAAGCGTTCGCTTGGACGCTGACAGACATCATTATTCTGTTGCAGGGCACTTCCAGCCAACATTTTGCCAAGATTTCTCGGATTGAGCGGAAGCCTTTACGTATCCTTCATACAGCCCCGATCTCTCCCCATGTGATGTTCATAATTTTGGATCCCCTGAAGAAAGTCATTCATGTCATTCGATTTGCTTTGGACGAACAAATGCACTCCTCTATACAACCATGGTTCTTTAGGCAACTGAAAACATTTTTTGTGAAAGCACAGAGGACCTTGTCTCAAAGCCCCATAAATGAATTAACAGATACGGATATTATTTTCGGAATAATAAAGAGTTTAATTACATGTTTTCCATCTGTTTTCATTTCACTGCCTCTTATGTACTGTAATACTGTATCCTGAAAATTTACTGCCGTGTATAAATCAGGGAAATTATGTGGGCTCTCGGGGAAAACTGTATTCCTTCCATTAGGTCAATAATGAATCATAAAGTGGGTGTCTGGAAACTTAATATGGTATATAATTCAGAGGGATCCATTTTACTGCTTTTGATTATTATGATGATGCTGGGGCGGATGTGGAAATATTTTAAGTGATGCTATTCGGAACTTTTTGCCATCTTTGTCACCGATTGGTGGGGAGAGGATTCCCCACAGTTTCTTATCTTGTATGAATTCCTGATGTTTCAGCAAACGGCGTGGGAGGAGATGCCCAGCAGTCTCTCGCCTCAGACAGTTTATACTACGGAACGGATTGGAATTTCATTCACAGAGACCACTTAAAAATCAAATAAGGTTGAAATTTTATTCCCACAGAACATTAAAGAAAATTGAAGGGCCATCGATTCATTTAGACATACCATTTAAAAAAATGGAATGGATACTAATTTCAATCATTCACACCATTTAAAAAACGAAATGGTCCGGACTTTCATTGAGACAGACCAAAATCAACAGAATGGGGTGCAAATTCATTCATGCCGAACCGTTCATACAGACCATATAAAAATGGAACACGCGAGAATTCCATTCATTATGATTGTTTAGAAAAGGGAACTGGTTCGAATTTCCTTTGCTTAAAACAGTCTATGTGAATGAGTTTCATCCACATAATCAGTTTAAAAAAAGGAATTGGTCGAAATTTTATATACACAGACAATTTAAAGAAACGGAAATGAATTGGGATTTCATTCACACAGACCCTTTAAGAAGTAGGAAAGATTCGAGTTTTACTCACACCGACTGCGTACAAAAGCGAACGGCGAATAGTTTTCCCACTAGCTGACAGCATCTGATTTATATACCACAATAAGTTTCCAGGCACTAAGATTAAAATATATTTTCTTATGAAGAGAGGGTCACGATTTCAAAATATCGTTTATTTAAATTTTCCGATATCGGCACATACAGTGGGTCATCTTTAGATTGATTTGCATTGTAAGCATTATAAAAGGGCATGGTGACTAGGAAAGTCAGTCTTTCATAAAATGTATAAAGATTAAACTAGAAAAGAGTGATGTTTTACGCATTTGCTGAATCTGGTAACGTGCTGAGCAGCTGCGTGTTGTAAAGACGATAACTGGTGCTAGTGGCTGTACTGCCACAAGTTAAATAGTGCTTGATAGCCTCCCAACTTGCTGTATTACGTCAGATGCAGCCAATGATTTCTTACTTTAAATCAATTTGACGATGGCGTATTCTGTGTGCCGAAACCGGTCATTTCAAATAAATGAAATTTTCGGATCGTGACTGTTTGCTCATGAGTAATTATCAGAAGTACGATCGCGGATATCCCCAACCAAGTTGATTAAAATCATTAAAATATGTTACTGAGGGAATGGAATGAACGCGGTGTTCCTAATAACTGTAATCACCTCTCTGATTTAAACATCTTTGTAAATCCATCCCTTCCTCTCAGTCCGTATCTCTATGATCCTTACCGGAATAAGTTAACAGTGTATTTATGTACGAGGGCGTGATGTAACGTAATGGCTCCGAATTTCATATGTGGAAACACTGAGAGCTTATGAAAGAAAACAAACATTGTTAACATTCTACATCTTTATTCTTCCTGTCTAAATGTTTGCAGCTCTCTACTGCTAGAGGACTCCGAATTGTAGCATGTTCCATGCCGGTGTGCAATGTAATTAGGTAGATAAATGAGAAACAGTGTGCAGTAATCGACTTTCGAATTCCAAGAATTCGTCAGCACATGTAACACTCTCTCCTTCAGCATTACAATACCAGACCTACGCGAGAGCACTGCGACCTCTACAACAATCCGACACCTTTGTTTCACTGTCGTCAATTATCCCCAATACAGTCTCGACTCGGCCCCATTTGGTTTCCATCTGTTTCCAAAGCTAAAACAACATCTTCGAGGACGCCAGTTTGACTGTGATGGAGCGGTGCTAGCAAAGGTGAGGAAGTATCTCCGTCAACTGAGCTAAACATTCTGCAGTGATAGTATCAACAAACTCGTTTGTTTTATTTAAGGTTTAAGATTTTCCACATAAAAAGGTTCTGCAGTATTACTTTTCAGCACGCCCTATAATTATAAGCGTAAAAGGCTGTAAAGCCTTCTTCAGTGGGACAACAACATTATCCCTTAACTCTTAAGGTGTGATCTCAGACCACGTGAGAAGTTCAAGCCTGGTGGAATGCTCTGTAACAACTCCCCCCACCCCCTCCTGCCCTCCTTAAATCACTAGCCTTAAAATCTTAAATGTTTTGCTATCGGGTGCGCAATAATCTTCTTTGTCTCATGTTAACATGAGTTGTTGACAATAAAAAAATTGAGTTTCCTACACACTGCCTCATGAAGCATGTACCTGTTTTCTTCAATATAGCACAACATTTATTGGCAGAACTGTATTAATTTTAACTATTTTAAGTCTGATGAAAATATTAGTCGATGGGTGGAGGAAGATGTAAGTGCTATAGATCATGTCGATCATTCAGAGGAAGAACTTCAGGACAATGGTGATGTGCATGCTAATGTTCTCAGCTTAAATTGTTAGTTACAATCAAATGTTTAATGGGTGGTGGTAAAGAACAATGTCGATCCCAACACTTAATGCCAGTTCTGCAGACTTAACTTTTGTACTTATCGAGCGCCTTTTAGGTAAAATTCAGTTCTCTATCAGTTCCTTTATGTTTATTGTTTGAAAAAGCATGAAAAGTTATGTTATTTTGAACAATAAAAAGTAAAATACTACCGAGTTTAATTAGTGCAATAAAATCAAAAACTTGTATTTAAAAAGCTGTTTAGAAATTGTAAAAGTAATGGTTGTATATCTTAATATAAAATTTTCAAACAATTTGTACCTGAATTCTTTGTTTAAATATAGGGATACTATTGACTGCACCTGGTAGTATATGTTACAGAAAAGACACCACATGAGTTAACGATTCTAATATATTATAAAATAAATTCAAGAAACAGAGTCTTCCGCCCAAATTTTCGCTATGTAACAGCAGAAGATGAAACCATTTTGAACTAAAGGTTGAAGTTAATACCCCAGCATGCGATTACTGCAGAATTTGTTTGACTTAGATATCAGACGAGTTTTTGACATGGGAATCACATTGCTTACACTGGTAATTCCTGTCGGAAAGGGCACTTTAGGTTGTACGATGTACACTCCTGGAAATTGAAATAAGAACACCGTGAATTCATTGTCCCAGGAAGAGGAAACTTTATTGACACATTCCTGGGGTCAGATACATCACATGATCACACTGACAGAACCACAGGCACATAGACACAGGCAACAGAGCATGCACAATGTCGGCACTAGTACAGTGTATATCCACCTTTCGCAGCAATGCAGGCTGCTATTCTCCCATGGAGACGATCGTAGAGATGCTGGATGTAGTCCTGTGGAACGGCTTGCCATGCCATTTCCACCTGGCGCCTCAGTTGGACCAGCGTTCGTGCTGGACGAGCAGACCGCGTGAGACGACGCTTCATCCAGTCCCAAACATGCTCAATGGGGGACAGATCCGGAGATCTTGCTGGCCAGGGTAGTTGACTTACACCTTCTAGAGCACGTTGGGTGGCACGGGATACATGCGGACGTGCATTGTCCTGTTGGAACAGCAAGTTCCCTTGCCGGTCTAGGAATGGTAGAACGATGGGTTCGATGACGGTTTGGATGTACCGTGCACTATTCAGTGTCCCCTCGACGATCACCAGTGGTGTACGGCCAGTGTAGGAGATCGCTCCCCACACCATGATGCCGGGTGTTGGCCCTGTGTGCCTCGGTCGTATGCAGTCCTGATTGTGGCGCTCACCTGCACGGCGCCAAACACGCATACGACCATCACTGGCACCAAGGCAGAAGCGACTCTCATCGCTGAAGACGACACGTCTCCATTCGTCCCTCCATTCACGCCTGTCGCGACACCACTGGAGGCGGGCTGCACGATGTTGGGGCGTGAGCGGAAGACGGCCTAACGGTGTGCGGGACCGTAGCCCAGCTTCATGGAGACGGTTGCGAATGGTCCTCGCCGATACCCCAGGAGCAACAGTGTCCCTAATTTGCTGGGAAGTGGCGGTGCGGTCCCCTACGGCACTGCGTAGGATCCTACGGTCTTGGCGTGCATCCGTGCGTCGCTGCGGTCCGGTCCCAGGTGGACGGGCACGTGCACCTTCCGCCGACCACTGGCGACAACATCGATGTACTGTGGAGACCTCACGCCCCACGTGTTGAGCAATTCGGCGGTACGTCCACCCGGCCTCCCGCATGCCCACTATACGCCCTCGCTCAAAGTCCGTCAACTGCACATACGGTTCACGTCCACGCTGTCGCGGCATGCTACCAGTGTTAAAGACTGCGATGGAGCTCCGTATGCCACGGCAAACTTGCTGACACTGACGGCGGCGGTGCACAACTGCTGCGCAGCTAGCGCCATTCGACGGCCAACACCGCGGTTCCTGGAGTGTCCGCTGTGCCGTGCGTGTGATCATTGCTTGTACAGCCCTCTCGCAGTGTCCGGAGCAAGTATGGTGGGTCTGACACACCGGTGTCAGTGTGTTCTTTTTTCCATTTCCAGGAGTGTATTAGCAGCACTTCTCCTGTGTGATCTGCAATGTTAAATTATTTTTTTTTTTTGTATTTTGACAAGTTCAACTAAGACACAACTACGGATCAAATGGCTCTAAGCACTATGGGACTTAACATCTGAGGTCATCAGTCCCCAAGACTTAGAACTACTTACACCTAACTAACCTAAGGACATCACACACATTCATGCCCGAGGCAGGATTCGAACCTGCGGCAGTAGCAGCGGCGCGGTTCAGGACTGGAGCGCCTAGAACCGCTCGGACACAACGGCCGGCGACCCAGCTATTGTAATCGAAAAACCTACAGTTTATTTCATTATTGTCAATAAGCTCATCGTGCGTGCTTTAGTAAGTTATACAGGCAATTTTAATCTAAAATTATTTAATTTGAGGGACAATTACGCTTGAAAAGTGTGGTACACGTATCAAACTTTGGTCATCAACAAGCGCTGCTTAACCGTTAGCTACTATCAGTAGTTACGATATAAAATCCATGTGTATTTTAAAAATTACAGAATAATTCATTTATGACAGTAGTACCATATGTTTTATGCTCAGAATCTCACATATTTTGTGAAATACTACAAGTTTATTGTACTTCAAAGTCCGAATTTTCGTTCCAATCAGATATTTGTATTTATACTTGTGCATCATGGTAAGCAACTTGATTGCATTTTGTACTCAGTAGACGATAAATAATATTATTTTGGTGGCTCATATCATGTTTTTGTGATACTGAACTTCCATCTGTCTTACTGCGCCACTGTCTTTTGAGACGTTTTACCTTTGTGTTCTTTCATGATCATTATTGTCCATGTTTCGTAGGATGCAGACATAGCAGACGATCTTCTTGTATAATACAAAAATATGCAGTTCAAGTAGTATAGCACAATAAAATATTGTGACGAAACCATCTTTCTTCATTCCTAAAATGGTGTTTCCTCGGTTTATTTGCCTTTTGGCGATATTACATGTGCATGTAGTGTTTTCAAATCGTGGAATCTTATTAGATGTTAGTATTATTTAGTCGCTGATTTTGAGAAATAAGGTTTCAGAGATCCTTGGCACCAAAGTTCCCATTTTTAAAATGTTACAAGCTTCGTCGAATGTTGTTATTGTACATCATGTTTGGTAGGCCTAAACATTCGTATCAAAAGGCAGTATTGAAAGTCAGCATCACCAATGAAATATTAATAGTGTAGAACGTAATACACTATCTTTCCACCCCTAAATTTGTTCTTGCTAAGGTGAAACATTCCTGAAAAACGTGTGAAAAATTTAGGTAATGGCTATCGGTTCCATTAAGCATTCATACGAAACCAGTGACTGAAATGACATCAACCTTATGTATTTTAGATGCGGAATAACCTTTGCAGCATTTGACAAGCATCGTAGAACGCTCTTGATGTGGAAATATTTAATATGAGGGTGCATTGTTCCTTACACCAAAAATAGGATTAAAAATGGAAGTAATTACATTCTTCCCTTAGCTGGTAGCAGTTCACACACCCTATTTGTTTCAGTGTCTGCCAGCTTAGCGTAATATTTTAGCCAATATGTATTTTCTGCAGTTAAAATCCTGTTCATATTTGTTTCACTGCATTGCTCATTCAAGCTTAACTTGAAATATCAACTGTCTGTTTACATTTTATTCGTAATTATTTACTAATGTAAATAGCAATGGGGCACGTACATTACAGTTCACACCCTTCTATTAGAATGTGTTGTGATAGTGTAGAAAATAACATTGTGACGCTTGATGCACATATTGCATTTTTTCTTTGCTGAAGTACTTTTGCAGACATTTCAAACGTTGAATTATCGATGTGACTCTTGGAAAGTGTCATAGAACAATTTAGATGTGGAAAGCATTCTGATGCTGAATTTTGCCTTGCACCATATGACAAACATCGAACTTTCTAATATTGTCATTGACTGATCATTTTATTTGACTAAGTACTGGCACATGATTAGTGGAGAACGTTCAGGAGGGGAGGTGGAGAGGGTAATGGAAGCCAGTTCGCAGAGATGAGAGACGTGTTGTAGTAAGGTGACAACCTAACTGAAAATAGAGTACGGCTTGTGATTTCGTGGGTAGTGCACTGACATGGATAATGTGATGTCACAAACAGGCCTTCGCTCTTCAGATCCTGTAACGTTGTTGGTTGTTACTTCAAGAGATAGATTTCCTCTTTCTTCCTTCTCTTCTAGTCTCCTTTGTCTAAACTTTGTCCCCGTTCCTTCCTCATCTATATTCTTAAAATAGTAACAGTAGCCTATTTACTTTTCTCGTTCAGGCATGCCCCAGGTTTCTGAACCGTACTTGACTGCTGAGCATATCACTGCGTAAAAAATTCTCATCGTTGTGTTCGCTGATATTGACTTTGACCTGAGCATCTCTCTGAGGGAAAACATGTATTTCATTCCCACATGAATTCTTTCCTTTACACTGAGGTAACGAAAGTCATGGGTTACTTCCTGATATCGTGTCGGCCCTCCTTTTCCCTGGCTTGCCTGACGTAGTGCAACAGCTCGACGTGGCGTGGACTCAACAAGTCCTTTGAAGCCCCCTACAGAAATAATGATCCATGCTACCTCTACAGCCGTTCATAATCTCGGATGTGTTGCCGGTGCATGATTTTGTGCACGAACTGATCTCTCTCATAAATGTACGACGGAGTTCGTCGGTCGGTCTGCATAGCCAAATCGTTCGCTCTAATTGTCCAGAATGTTCTTCAAACCAATTGCAAACGATTGTCACCCATAAAAATTGGATCATCGTTTGGTAAAATGAAGTCCGTAAGTGGATGCAGATGGTCTCCAAGTAGCCGAACATAACTGTTTCCAGCCAATGATAGGCTCAGTTGGACCGGAGGGCGCAATCCATTTCATGTAAACACATCCAGCACCATTGTGAAACCACCATCGGCTTGCACATTGCCATGCTGACAACTTGGGTCCTTGGCTTCGTGTGGTCTGCGCCGTACTCAGACCCTACCATCAGCTCTTATCAACTGTAATCGAAACTCATCTGACCAGACCACGGTCAAGAGCTCAGGAGATTCGCTGCCGGCGATATCATGCTGTTAACAAAGGCATTCGCGTTCGTCTTTGCTGCCATAACCTATCAAAGTCAAATTTCCCCGCACTGTTATAATGGATACGCTCATCCTGTCGTACGTGATATACTAATTTCTGCTGTTATTTCATGCTGTGTTGCTGGTCTGTTAGCACTGACAACTCTACGAAAACTTCGCTGCTCTCGATCGTTAAATGTAGGCCGTCGGCCACTGCGTTGTCCGTGGTGAGATGAAATGCCTGAAATCTAGTATTCTCGGCACACTCTTCACTCTGTGGATCTCGGGATATTGAAATCCCCGACAATTTCCCAAATGGATTGTCCCATGCGTCCAGCTCCAGCTACCATAACGCGTTCAGAGTTTGTTAATTCTTGTCGTGTGGCCATAATCACGTCGGAAACATTTCCACGTGACTCACTTGACTACAAATAACAGCTCTGTCAGTGTAGTGCACTTGTATACCCTGTATACGCGGTACTACCACCATCTGTATACATGCATATCGCTATCCCATAACTTTTGTCATTTCAATGTATGTCCATTTCTAAGCTGTTGTCGCTGGTAAGCCTGTATCCCAAGTATTTGAACTTTCTTGAACCTCATGCTATATATCTCAAGACATTCATCTTACCCATGTCTTCTTTCTAACTGTATTAGTATATTATGTGAGTAGAACTGATACTTTTGAAAATTTACCTTGAACCATATGTTGATGTCTTAACATATTTTATTGCCAGCCTTTTCAGTAAAAGAGCAGGTACTGATATTTACTAATTTATTTTAATCACTCGCAAAAAGGATAAAATTTTCTTCTTTTTATAATGTGAGTGGAAGATCATTTTCTTACATCGGAAAAAAATTATATGCCATTTCATCAAGAAACTAACTGAGTCAAGCTGGCCATTGAGTGTTAGGGAAAAGTCGTTTCATGCTGGTGCTCATACTGTTGTGACAGACTAATCTACGGGGGTTATGTGTTTATACTTTTGTTCCCGCAGATGATTAGTTTCTTAAGGCGTCATGGGCGGTGAAAGTAACCGCCGGTCACTGGGAGACACGTTTTAAATGTTTGGTGCATACTGCGAGAAGACTGGGATGTTGGACTGGCGGGGATGACAAACACAGAGAGCCAAGTGCCTGTGATTTGACTGTGATCAAGGATGCAGAGGCCGAGGCGTTGATTATTGAGTTACGTGATGGTCGGAAGACCGCTGTGATGACAGGACTAATGTGGTGGTCTGAAGAGTAGAGAAACGGTTTGGGGAACGATGAAGGCAGAGACAACAGGAAAAGTGTTGTGGCGCTGATTGAACTACAGTGGCGAACAATGATAACTTCATCGATTAAGGAGAGCTGCGACTGTCTTGTCAATACACTTACCAAAAATTTTGAGCTATGTAACCAACAAATATTAAAGTCTGACAGAATAGTCGTATTAAAACGTGATTTGCTTACTGCACGAATACAGCAGTATCGTTATTGAGGGAGTAAACGAATCTCGCCTTTCTTACTCAATTTCAACCTTCTTTTCGGAACTGAAGTCATCCGTATGGAAATCACATGCCTATATCATAGTTGAGTTAGGTGTCCTGGAACTGAGGTACTTGCAAGCGTATTAGTGTGGATACTCCTGTACAATAATCTCTACTTCCACTACCTAAGTCTTCAATGTGTTCACATTTCGTCAGGTACTGCAACATCGTAACACTACATTTTCTGTACACTTACCTCTCCTCTGTAGCAGCGAATTAAGGATAAAGGAGAGCGTTGAAGATAAATGCAATTTGCAGTTTGCCGTACGACGATTTATATGTCTAATACAAATTTTAAGCCACAGAGGTTTTATCGTCTGATAGTTTACATGATGTTGTCTTTCCCTCCATTTTATTTTCTCATACAGAATTATCCTTCTAAGGACGGTGAAGTGTCATGTGTGGATACAATTTTGCACACTGATATTAGAAACGAGTACATATTTGGGGGTACATGTTTATTCCAAGAATACTTTCGTTATACAATACGTACAATTACGTCACCGGCGCATCCTTCGAACTTTGTTGAGGTACCTAGGCATTACTTGCCTGATTTGGTTGCAGTGTCGTTCGAATAACAAAACGATAACGGCGTTCAAAATGCAGCTAAACTTTCCAGTTATATTTCTCCTCTGTAAGCGATAAGCACATGCTGGTAGTGTCATATTTTACATTTTTCTCCTTGGTGGAGAGAAGAGATTCTGTGCTCAGAATGTGACATGCTTTTAAGTCGGTTTACTCGATTTCCCACAATATTCTTCTACTTAACATGGCTAGAAATTCAATGTAAGTTATCTTTTGAAGCAGGTCTTTGGCTCCTGAGGGGATGATACATTAAGGTAAGTGACTGAAGGCTTGGTGAAATACACGCTGTTTGGTAGTTAGAGATAACTGTAAGTTAACCTCGCCTTCTAGTGCCCGTTGTTATCTACTTTATTTCCACTACTTTTACACAGTGTGAATATCTGTTAAACGTTTTCAGCTAATGATCAGTTTTAAGTACGCCTTTATTCTCAGGTGAGGCACTATATTCCCCCAATACGTTGTACCCAGTGATTTCGTTCTGTGATATTATGTTTCCATTTAAATTATAAATGTGCCAGCTGGCATCTAAATGTTAATGAATCCCACTGTTATCTACACAGAGTTATCAGGAGCAGAAATTTGTCCAATTGCTTTGAGTATCCGAAGATGTACACTGTTCAGACATGCAGAGAAGCCGAATAAAATCAGGTTGAGAAACAAGCAAGATAAGAAGTTCAGATCCTCAGTGACTTTTTCATCGCTGTGTTCACATTGCAACGGTCTGTGCCTTTTTCCCACTCCATGAAACAGACCTTGTATCACCGCACTCTGTATAAGTAAATATACGTGGTATACAGAAGGTGACAGATATTTCAACGTCAAGGCGCCTATGATATGTATCGGGAAATAATTTAGTCATTGCCTTGGTGAGGAAAGCATCTCAGATTTCGGCTAATAGTATTGAATGGAAAGATGGAGACCCGAAACTGGGATGGTTGAACATCGATTTCATATCCGTGCCTCTTGAGCCACCGCTATTTGAGTCTCCACAAAATTACATTTGTGTCGTGGACCCATTACAACGGTAAAAAAAGAGAGGTAGTGTAATGAGCTAGACTCACTGTGAAAAACCGTCAAACACCTAAGGGAGGAAGATGTGAAACGAAACTTCTCTTGATGACGTTTTAATTTCAGTGATTAAGAAGTCAAATAATCAACGTTTTTGGCAGTACAAACAAACAGTTGACGCCTTGTGAATAAGATGTTATCATCTCTATGAGTCTCTATAAATGCACTGCTGTTGTTGAGAAAGTTGCTACATAACCTTCGAATACTTTCTTGGACATTTGTGCTTGTACATCTGTCCTTGCAGATCGGGAAATCATAAAGATACTATTTTACTGTGGTCAAGCGTTGTTCTGCGGAAATATGGTACGAGGAATCTCTCTCATGAGAGGTAACACTCGTTGTAGCGACTCCATTACTTGTTCCCAGATATAAGGGACAAGTTTGAATGCGTTACAATTTGGTCGGCTCAAAGAACGGGGATTCTCCCTTGATGTGTTGATACTTAGTCGATCAGAACGCTGAACCCATGAATGCTTTCCGTCTTTTTCTTTTTCAGTTCACTATTGAGCTTCTTTTACCCTGGAACGCGCCACGTGCCACGCTTCACCCGGCCGACTGCATGCATATGCACGATGATGCCCCATTTCATACAGTGTCAGATGCTGGTAAAGTTGTCTCACAAGATCCTTCACGGAACCAACTATCCATCTGATCCAGCTGTACAACATTACGTACATAACCTGCGAGGCCTGATAAGGTTATCTGGCGACACAACTAAAGACACCTGGTGACGCTTCAAGCGCCAGGAACATTGCAACGAAAACAATTGACATGCTCGCTCGTGGCATGAAAGTGAACAAAACTGAGCTATATTGGGTTAGTGTTCCCATGTGTTTACCATATGTCAGTTAACGGTTATTATCTAGAGTAACAGCAACACGTGTCTGTGGTTCGAACTGTTTCCTTTTGTTAGTAGCAGATTTGCTACTCAATTCCGAGTTGACGGAAGATAGCCGCCTACAATGCGCCACACAATTCAAGAACCTCTTTTTCAAACCCCGTAATTGTCTCGCTTCGCGATGTCGAAGTTTAAAATCTATCTGAAAGGTTACTACAACCTTACTGTGCAACAGTGCAAAAGCGTGGTGCCCTGCGACGTCATCGTGAGATCGGCGACCCTTAAAAATGCAAGATGTCGGCCAAGGCCATAAAACGGCCAGAGCTCAGATGTTCATGGAAGATGTAAGGTGGGTTAATGACGTGACATTGGCAGCAAATTACGTCACAATTCTATCCATCACCACCATGGACGTATTAAATGATATGAAAGTCGTCACATGTCCTCTTACACAGATTTCACCCTATCTTCTCACGCGTCTGCAATGGAGGTCAGAACCGAGGCGTCCAGCGTGGGCCCAGGAAAACATATCATACACACCGCCGGTCAGAATCGACACGAGAAGGCCTCAGGAGGTGACATAAAGGGCGTCAATAAAACCACGCTTTCCCCTGGGGCCTCGATTCCCACACATTTCGCTGTCGAAAACGGCAGTTCGCAGTTAGATAAGCAACAGGACGAACACCTTGACAATATTCGACACTGCTGAGATGCCACGAACAATTCAACTCTTCTCTTACGACGCCGTGGGGCTGCAACCACACTGAACGTGATATGACGCCTTTGGAGTGTAGAAAGACCACAATTTTTGCTCTGATATGCAGGGTGGAACGGCTATGTGCAATTCAAAACCATTCGATGACATTTAAACATGATCTGAAACGTCGAAGTTTGTATATGCTTTTTCATCCCTCCGATTTCGCGCCCACACAGGAGGTGCCACATTGAAGAGCGCGTGAATAAAACGGCCAGGGGTCCCTCAAAGACCCCCTGTTCGGCAGCAACCTTGTTGTCACCCTTGCTGAGCACTTTAAAAATGTACCTGTGTAGAGATTTTTAAATCCGTTCAGTTGATTGTCACTCCGCTACTGCTTTAGTGCCTGATTGCGGTCGTGGGGAGTCTAACGGTTGTCCGAAAGGTTCACTATGTTTCACAGTGTTTCACAAGGTTTGACTGTGAGTCGATACCTTGCTGTCTGAATAATTATCGAGTCTGATGGTAACGCCACACGGCGCTAGGCTTTTGCACGATTGCAGAGGATGATTGTGGGCAACTTTGAGCCGAAATTCTAACTTCTGCATCGTAGCAGGAGGCAATCACAGGGTTTCAAATTGTTGTGTCCGACTTTCTGGACACAGGGTGGCTAGTTATAATAAAAGTTAGGTAATACTTTATTAATTACAACAAAACTTATCTTTGCTCGCCAGGCTCATTTGTAGCTATGAAACTGCACAGGTGGACTTCTCATTCAGAACACACTAAATGAACCACGATTACTGAGTGGCGGATTGATACAAGTTCAGAACGGCTGTCTAGCACTTAGTGACACAGTTCTGATCGTGTTGGCGCGCAGGCACAGTTCAGACGTATGTCTTCCACTCCCCGACGGTTGACACGGTCTGTGTCGCGGCGAGTAGGCGGCACAATGACGTAACTACGACAGGAACTACCTGGAAGTGGGCAGGAGGATCCGACCTCGAGCAGAACTGCCCTCCCGGCCCCTGGCGCCGCTGTTTCAGGATAGTGGCGCGGCGGTCGGCGGTGGCACCTCCAAACTACGAGAGGCATGGCTTCTCCCAGCAGCTCATTGGCTCCTCGTGATACCGCTTTGGTCTGCAGTGGGTCTGCGGCGGTCGACACTTCTTGCGCGCTCTCGATACTCGACGACACCACATTTCCCCCCCCCCCCCCCCAAACATCCGCCTCGTCGTCGGGTGTGGAGGTGGGAGGACGGAGCGCCGACCCAATTGCGGAGGCAGGTGCTGAAACTTCAGTTGGAGCCGAGCACCCACCAGTACCCCGGCATCCACTCTACGTCTGGCTGGAAACACCGACCAGAAAACGAACCACAGGGTGCGCGTCGGCGGCAGTAGGCAAAGACGCAGAATATACGAATATAATATGGAGACTTGGTCTGGGCCCGACCCTGTTGCTGGCTGCGTCACGGGCTGCCAGCAGGACTGCGATGTAGGTGACGGAGCCGGATCGACGTCCACGGGTTCTCCCGCTGCGGAGACAACTTTGCAGCTGGAGGTGATGTCTGCGACTGTGACGGTGGCTGCTGCATGCAGGATCTGTGAACAAAAAGAGGGCGGCAGAGTCTCCTAAGTGGATTGGCCAAAGCTGGTTCCGACGCTGCCTGTGCAACTCCTTCAGACCGTGGATGATATAGGTGCAGAGGGAAATCACCTCAGACACCACAGCCCGTTCACATCTGCGCCCTCTGCCAAACACACAAAACAACACTGATTGCTGAGGCCAAAACTGCGACTCGGATGGGGGGACGTAAGACCTCTGAGGCGAACTTAGTGGAGTGGAGTAGAGTCCTATAGTGACGGCCCATGCAGGAGCTACACTGGCGACTTTCCATCTTTAGGCAGTGAGTGATACGACGACAGAAAAACTTTCAAATCCTAGTCCAGTGTGTGGGTGGCTTACAACTTGTCCATCTGTGATCTGAAGGTCCACACGAAGCACTCGGCTTCACCATTCGACTGCAGATGAAAGAGTGCTCTAAGGTCATGCTGAATACCATTGTTTGTACAAAACATTTCAGTCTCTCGAGACGTGAACTGCGATCCATTATCCACCAGTGTCATCTCAGGTAAGCCTTCATTGCAGAAGATCGACGTAATAGTTGATGCTGTGCTGACTGATGTGGTAGACTTAATTGAAACGATGAAGGGAAACATTTTGTACGCATTAACAACCAGTAGCCAACGTATGTTCCAGTATGGCCCAGAAAAATCTGTGTGCAGGGATTGCCAAGGTCTATCACGACGTGTCCACTAAAAGTACCACTGTGGGGGGGGGGGGGTGAATTTTTCCTCTGCACACGTTGCACACCGTGAAGTCAGAGCCTCTATTTGTGAATCTTTTCCCGGCCATGTACAGTGGGGCCTTACCAACTTCTTGGTTTAGACAATACCCCCAATGTCCTAGGTGCAACAAAAAGTAACTTCGCACGGGAGGGACTGAGGGACCGTGAGTATTGCATCGCCACTTTCGGTGTGCATCAGGGAGACGCCCATCTGTACAGAGGTGGCATACCAATGTGCAAAGTAGAAACAAACCATGGAGTGGCGGTTCTCCTTCAGAACCCACAGCTACCCACAACGAAGAAACTCGAGCACCCTCTGCAGCTCTGGGCCCAGTGCCTTTCCTGCGCCAAACGACGCAAGGTGACCAGAAAATCTTCCAGAAGCCGGAGTTATTCTGAATCAACACTATGACAGGAGTCCTTGGACGAATAAAATCCAGCATCAGAGCCATATGGATCCTCGGCAGGAGGTCAGTGTTGCACTGTTTGGTAGAGGGCAGCACACGTACTCGTAATTGGACAAGAGAAGGGCTCATCATAGTCTGCACATGAAGTGATGAGACAGGCTAAGAGGACCCGAACACAGCTGTCAGTAGTCTTTGGTCCGTGAGTAGGGAAAAGTGACGGCCGTACGGGTATTGATGGGAGTACGTGACCCCATAAGTGATAACCAATGCCTCCTTTCAAGTTGGCTGTATTTGCACAGCGTCTTCGTCAATATCTTTAATGCAAACTTAATTGGCCTGTCAATGGAGCCCACTCGGTGTGACAGCATCACACCATCGCCATAACATGAGGCATCTGGTGCAAGAATGACAGGCTTGCTGGGTTCGAAGTGGACCAAACACCGATCACTTAGTAGTGCGACTTCAGCTGCTGCAGAGGGGTCTGACATTCGGCCGACGAAACGATTGGAACGCCCTTGACGCGCAATAAATTTAGAGGCGCTGCGATTTGAGCGATATTCGGGATAAAACTGATGTAAGGGGTTATCTTTCTCAATACAGCCTGCTATTCTGATAAATTGGTTGACGCGAGTACGTCGCGATGGCCATTAAGTGAGACTGTGGTGGATGAAGGCTGTGCACATTAATCAATTGGCCAATATATTAAGTTTCAGTGAACAAAAAGGAATAATTAGAAAGGTTGCAGGTCAGTCCACCTTGGACAACATTTCAAACAATGTCCCTAAATTTTGTAAGTGTGCTGCTGGTGTGACCCGAGGCAACTATATTAACTAAATAGTTAGAACAAGAACGTACTTGTGACGCCAGCTTCTCAAGGCACCTTTAGAAAATAGCTGAGGAGGAAGCACTACTGAATGGTAACCTCTGAAACTGGAATAATCCCTTGTGTGTGTTGTTCACAAAAATCGTTTTTGACTCTTCACCTAAAATCAGCTGCAGGTAGGCCTCATGGAGATAAATTTTTCAAAAGAAGTGACCCTGACTTAATTTGTCCATCAAATCCTCAGACTGGTGCAACAGAAAAGAATCGACAACAGCTTGTGGGTTGATGGTTCATTTAAAGTCTACACATGGTCTCAAGTAAGGACCACCAGGGGTGACGCCCATTGGCTGTCCGACTGTGGTTTGACGATGTCAGTGTCCTGCAAGCGCTGCAACTCTGCGGCAACCCGGTCCTGTAATGCATAAGGGACAGTACAAGCGTGAAAAAACTTTGGCTGTACATTGTCTTTCAGTGTCACATGCGCCTCGAACCCTTGAACTTTGTCTAAATTACCAAGGAACAGAGAAATGTACTTTTCACATAATACATTAATATTGACCAGAAACGCAGATGAATTAATTTGTAACATCTTTCTGTAAATTTACAATCTGGAAGGTGAAAGCTATCAGTGCCGAAAATCTTAGTAGACTCGTGAGAGCGCGATACATGAAATAACACTGTTTTAGTAGTACCATGGAAAGCGTCTGGTAAACTGCGCACTCCTATCACTGGAATAGGTTTTCCATTGTGTGCTGACAACAAGTTGCGTGGTTTCTGAAACTGTAGGCTACCTAACCATTCATTCTTAGCGCGGCTGAGCAGAGTGACAGTAGCACCAGTATGTAAATGGAAATTAACACATTTGTTGAACACATGCAACTGAACATAGAAATTTTTGGATTGCTGATTGATAAGTTCAGAGTTCGTGACCTGGCATTCTGACGAAAGAGCAACAGGATAGGCGAACCGTTCTGCAACAGACGCCACTTATACCTCATTAGAATCACTGTCTGATATGGAATGTGAAAGCTGCCTAACCCTATCTACTGTTAAGCATACCGACTGCACGTGGTCTTGTTTGCCACATGCGAAACACTTGGCTTTGTGGCTCGGACACTTGCGAAACACTTGGCTTTGTGGCTCGGACACTGTGCCCCGTTATGTGCTTGAAAGCAACGCGGACAGTACTTCCGCAACTCTATGGGCTGCGCTGTGGCTTAAAGGTGCGACTGGTTCGCACATGACCTAGACGTCGGGCGACTTACATGACCTGACCGAGGGGCGGGGAATGGCTTTTGGCCCCTGAACTTTCCTGTTCTTGACAAATGAGCTTGCAAGTCCTTGAAAATCATGGTCAGTTACATCAAAATTGTCCTGTGACTCAATAATTGACAATACTGTACTGACATCAGGGTCTGGATGCTTAAGTATGACAGCACTAATACGGCAATCAGACACTTTCTGAGTAACTGTATCTCTCATTATAATGTCAGTGTAACTTAACCCACAAGAACACTGAAAGTGACATTGCCTAGTAAGGTCACGAAATTCTATTACCCACAGTTTGTAGTCTGTTCTGCTGCTTTAATCTGAAAACCTTATAACGAGCAGCCTCTACATGCAATTGTAATTTAAATGATTTAACTGTTTGACATGTGCCTCGTCGTAGGGGACCTCATCAGGTTGGCGAACTGGAGACAGTTTTACAATCAACTTGAATACTTCTGAGCCTGCGGTGGAGAGAAAATGGTAAACGTGCTGGTTACTTGATATGCCATAGGCACTGAAAAGTGGCGTCAACTGTGCAACATAATCTGCCCAGTCTTCGCTTTGCCCCCGGAACCTCCTCAATTTAGGCTCTTGAACCGTTTGTCGAGTTGTTTCCAATTGAAAGAAGGAAGATTGGGTTTAAAGTCCCGTCGACAACGAGATCATTGAGACGGAGAACAAGCCCTGATTGTGGCAAGGATGGGGAAGGAAATCGGAAGTGTCCTTTCAAATGAATCATCCCGACATTTGCCTGGAGCGATTTAGGGAATTCTAGAGAAACCTAAATCTGTATGGTCAGACGCCGGTTTGAACTATCGTCCTCCCGGGTGTGAGTAGTGTGTTAAACACTGTCCGTCTTCGCTCGATGTGTTTCCAATTGAACAGGCTGTGGTGGAGGTTGGGGTGCTGCCATAATTCCTTGCAGTGCTTCTAATAATTATTCAATCCCTTTTCCATGCCGTTGTATAGCTTGCATTAAAATCGCATCCGGGAGAGAATTCGTGGACACTCAGTATAACAACACACACAAACAGAAAAAAAAACGAAGCTGCAGGAAAGTGTTAGTTACACAATACGCCACAGTGAGCTAGTCGCGAGTCGCGAACTGCATCCTTGACGTCACTTTACTTATTGTGTCTAATTTCTTGTACACAGAGATGGCTAACTATAACACAGTTAATTAGAACCCTCTGAATAAGTAATACTTTATTAATTACGACGAAACTTATCTATGCTCGCCAGCCTCGGCTGTAGTTAGGAAACTGTATACGTGGACTTGTGGTTCAGAACACACTAAATGAGCTTCAATTACTGAATGGCGAATTGATACAGGTTGAGAATTGCCGTACTTTGGCTTCACCACTGTCACTAGAAAACACAAGTTCATAGCTGTTTGTTGACATTTAACACTATTCAATCACTCATCTAAATTTATAAAAAAAATGCATTTAAAACTTGTAATATGACTGTGATAAGCAAAGATTATTTGAAAAGTATAATATATGTGATGTTAGAGTGCTTCGATAGTGTATATTTAGAACATATGTAAGGAAATATGTAGAATGTATAATTTACTAAATAATATTTTGTCATGGGTTAATGAAATGAAAATGTTTCTGTGTGTCATTTCATACACTGGTGCAAGGTATCATTCGTGTGAAATGGTACACGCTCAGAGACAACGTGTATGATATGGGATATGGGTGTATGTAAAGGATGGAGTCCTTTTGTACTGTACGGATGCTACTGCGGGAAACGCAAGAGGTGGCTTGGATCTTGCCGCACTATCTGTAGAGTGAACAGGAACGATAGGGCACAGTCGGTAGGCAACACTATAGGAGGCAACACTCAGACGGAGCGGGCGATGCCTTATCCGGAAATTGTTGCTCAACAACCTCTGATGACGACTGCTGAATTATTATGGCTTTGGCACAAGTTGTTGGGCTATGTAATTGATGTTAAAAGGACGAAAAGAAGAATTAATTAGTCCATACCTCGAGAAACTAATACTTCATACCTTGGACAGTGTAGCAGCCATTAATATCCAGCACACACGGCGCCTACAGCCAAGTTACAAACAGTACATTTAGAATTGTAGAAGCGTGAACCATCAATTCAAAATTACCTTTTTCTGAATAATTGTTGCGTTAAAACATAAAATTTGGTTCACCCTGTTATTTACGAGTAATCATTGACCTACATTGTGTCCTTACCTGGTGTTTAATTATTCCGAGTAAATCGGTTATAAAACCATTTGAAGTGCTTTACGAGTATTCAGTATCCACAGACACTACTTTTCATCTTCGAATAAATGTCTGAAAATAATTGTTGTGAACTAGTTTTTTAAAGTGAAAGTGAGTAAATAAGATTTGAGTAAAGTACAGATAAAATTCTGTCAGTTATAAATGAAATTCAGCAGAGTACAAAGAGCTATGAAAAGAAAATTGCTTATGTGGCTCAGTAACACTGAAGTAGGGTTCCATATAAACACTAAATGACAACATAGAGTGACCACACCCTCTCTATCTTTGACTTTTAACAGATCATTTGTTAAGAGGAAGACATAAACAAAGGGTCGTAATAAATTTAAGTTTGTGTATTAGGCTATTAGAATATTTGAGAATTTAATTTGTTGGTTATACGAAATGCAAACATAGACGTCCCCCTAAGCCAAATTCTGTTTTCCACATAGTAGTGATTAAAAATTCGTGGTCTTCCTATTTCAAAACTATATACACTCCTGGAAATTGAACTAAGAACACCGTGAATTCATTGTCCCAGGAAGGGGAAACTTTATTGACACATTCCTGGGATCAGATACATCACATGATCACACTGACAGAACCACAGGCACATAGACACAGGCAACAGAGCATGCACAATGTCGGCACTAGTACAGTGTATATCCACCTTTCGCAGCAATGCAGGCTGCTATTCTCCCATGGAGACGATCGTAGAGATGCTGGATGTAGTCCTGTGGAACGGCTTGCCATGCCATTTCCACCTGGCGCCTCAGTTGGACCAGCGTTCGTGCTGGACGTGCAGACCGCGTGAGACGACGCTTCATCCAGTCCCAAACATGCTCAATGGGGGACAGATCCGGAGATCTTGCTGGCCAGGGTAGTTGACTTACACCTTCTAGAGCACGTTGGGTGGCACGGGATACATGCGGACGTGCATTATCCTGTTGGAACAGCAAGTTCCCTTGCTGGTCTAGGAATGGTAGAACGATGGGTTCGATGACGGTTTGGATGTACCGTGCACTATTCAGTGTCCCCTCGACGATCACCAGTGGTGTACGGCCAGTGTAGGAGATCGCTCCCCACACCATGATGCCGGGTGTTGGCCCTGTGTGCCTCGGTCGTATGCAGTCCTGATTGTGGCGCTCACCTGCACGGCGCCAAACACGCATACGACCATCATTGGCACCAAGGCAGAAGCGACTCTCATCGCTGAAGACGACACGTCTCCATTCGTCCCTCCATTCACGCCTGTCGCGACACCACTGGAGGCGGGCTGCACGATGTTGGGGCGTGAGCGGAAGACGGCCTAACGGTGTGCGGGACCGTAGCCCAGCTTCATGGAGACGGTTGCGAATGGTCCTCGCCGATACCCCAGGAGCAACAGTGTCCCTAATTTGCTGGGAAGTGGCTGTGCGGTCCCCTACGGCACTGCGTAGGATCCTACGGTCTTGGCGTGCATCCGTGCGTCGCTGCGGTCCGGTCCCAGGTCGACGGGCACGTGCACCTTCCGCTGACCACTGGCGACAACATCGATGTACTGTGGAGACCTCACGCCCCACGTGTTGAGCAATTCGGCGGTACGTCCACCCGGCCTCCCGCATGCCCACTATACGCCCTCGCTCAAAGTCCGTCAACTGCACATACGGTTCACGTCCACGCTGTCGCGGCATGCTACCAGTGTTCAAGACTGCGATTTAGCTCCGTATGCCACGGCAAACTGGCTGACACTGACGGCGGCGGTGCACAAATGCTGCGCAGCTAGCGCCATTCGACGGCCAACACCGCGGTTCCTGGTGTGTCCGCTGTGCCGTGCGTGTGATCATTGATTGTACAGCCCTCTCGCAGTGTCCGGAGCAAGTATGGTGGGTCTGACACACCGGTGTCAATGTGTTCTTTTTTCCATTTCCAGGAGTGTATGTATGTAGGTGTGTCTTTCTCACAAGTATACCCTCAAAGTTATATCTATTTGTGAAGTTATATCAGGGAGAAGCAAGAATGTAGGCCAAATTTACTTCTTCTGTTTTTCTAAAAATAATGTTCAAATGTGTGTGAAATCTTATGGGACTTAACTGCTATGGTCATCAGACCCTAAGCTTACACACAACTTAACCTAAATTATCCTAAGGACTAACACACACACACCCATGCCCGACGAAGGAGTGGAACCTGCGCCGGGACCAGCCGCACAGTCCATGACTGCAGCGCCCTAGACCGCTCGGCTAATCCCGCGCGACACAGAGTCAGAGGTGATGGAAATACCACCTTTGTGGCAGAAATTGCAACTGAAAACAGTTTTGATGATATTTATTTCTGACATTTGTAACCTCTAAAGGTTTCTCCGTTTTTCATTTTGCTCCACTGCCCACCGATCAACTGCACACGGACTTTGTATCCACGTGACGCACTAATGAATGTGTATAAGAGGACAAAAGGCGAGTGGGGAATGACCTAGCGTCGATGTGGGTCGCAAATGGCGACATCTACCGACAAAAGTGACTTTGACGAAGAGCAGATTGGTACTGAACTGCGCCTCTGGATAAGCGTCTTGGAAATGCTGAAGCTGATCAGCTGTTAACTTGCTACTCTCTTGAGCAGCTATGGAAAATTGTTGATGAAAGGAGAAACCAAGAGTAGGTGACAGGGTAATAGACGTCCACGCTTCAAAGCGGGCACAGACGTTCCGCAGCACACCGTTAGAGCACATTGTTCAAAATGGTTCAAATGGCTCTGAGCACTATGGGACTTAACATTTGTGGTCATCAGTCCCCTAGAACTTAGAACTACTTAAACCTAACCAACCTAAGGACATCACACACATCCATGCCGAGGCAGGATTCGAACCTGCGACCGTAGCGGTCACTCGGTTCCAGACTGAAGCGCCTAGAACCGCACCGCCACACCGGCCGGCCGCACATTGTTGAACATGTCATTCATCTCCTCTGATCTTTGCGCGTTCGAGTCCCGGTCCGGCACAAATATTCAAAGTCGTCATTCCGTTATGCAGCTGATGGTGGTCTGTATCCGCAACTGCGAATACATTTCGTGTTGGCGTACAGTGATTGTGCAGGCACAATTTTTCCCGAGCACAGCGTCCAGATGCACTGTTGAAGACGGGCTCAGCAGCAAACTACACCGACGTGTTCCCAAGTTCACCCAATGACTTCGTCAGCTTCGACTGCAGTGGGCACGGGATCACCGAGGTTGGAGCATGGATTAATAGAAACGTGTCGCCTGGTCAGATGAATCAGGTTCAATGTTTCACCAGGTCGATGACTGTGTATGAAGGCGTCATCGTCCTGGTTAGTGGCTGCTCGAAACATGCACTACGCCACTGACGCAGGTCTGTGGGAGTAGTGGTATGCTATGGAGATAGTTCACCTGGGCTTATAACGGACCCATAATAGTACTCGAAGGAACATTGACGTCTGCGGACTACTTGAACATTACTGTGGTCAATCTGCTAGCATTCATGCTCGATATCTTTCATGACGATGATTGCATCTTCCAACAGATGAACTGTCAGTGTCACAAAACCAGACAAGCATGATATTTACGTTGATGTCTTTGGCACAAAATGTATCTGGTCTGTATCCGATGCAACACATTTGGGTCGCTATCAGGCAGCATGTTATCACCCACAAATCACCAGCTCGTAATTTATTGGAGTTACATGACATGCGTGGACGTCTGGGGACACGTAGCTCTGGAAACCTGCAAAAGACTTGTTCTAACCATGATGTGCAGGATTTCTGCTATATTGCACTTCCAAATGTGTGCCAATACGTTATTAGGCATTTTGTCATAATATTTGGCTCATAGGTGTAAATTATTTGAGGGTAGCATATATATTTAGAGCTTCGATCAGCACTGAAGGTGACCAGAAACCGTCTGAAAGGCTTGTAACGGTGTTACAGGGTATGATGTCTTCAGAAATAAGTGTTAAGAAAAAAATTCGATACATTACGTCGCTTCCTAGTTAATTAGCGTTGAAGTTAGCTGATCAGGCCGTTACGCGCGCAAACTGAAGGGGCCCGCCAGAGATGATGTCGCTCCGTTTGGTTTCCTAACACTGTACTAGAGAGCAGTACAAAAATTGGAAATTGGACGGTAGTAGGGATCGAAATCAAACCAAAGGCTGAGCAGCCTCGTCCGCTGTCTTCTACGCTGTGAAAACAGCTGTCACTAATTGTATGTGGAGTGGGGGGGGGGGAGGGGGGGGGAGGTGTTGGCTGACTTCAACGCTAATTAACTTGGAAAATGTGCAACGCACAGAATTTACTTTTTCTTAACAATTATTCCCCAGCACATTGTACCCTGCAGTACCCTTTAAAGGTGTTCAGTCTGTTTGTGACGATCCTGTACAGTAAATAATCTTGGGGTAGTATAAATGAGAAATTTAGATTTACAGTTGAAGTCGAAGGCAACGGCCAGATATTTAGATTGATCAGTTCAGTGTGCTGTGGAGACTTAAATCCCGTTAAGGGTAACTTTATTTTTAGTTGGCATAAAGTACTGACCTACTGATTAACTGAATATGACATCAACCGGTTTATTGCGGAAAGTCGTAATGCTCCAGCTTCTGTCATGGAGACTGACCTCCTTGTAATCTGGTCAGATTACGTGAGGTACTCCTGGATGTCTAATGCCACTTTATTCCAGCTGTTTTGAGAGGCAAAGAGGAATTAATGCGGTAATACTTACGTGGTCACAGTGTTTTGGTGTTACAGTGTACATTTGCCAAAAATGTTTCTTCACTGATGATGAAATGTTATGTACACTGATATAAATTAAATTATGGCGTCAAACTGTGAGAAGTACAAATGTGGACACCTTCCTTCCTGCTCAGATTTCTCAACCGGCCTAAGTATGTGCTCTCATTACTTGTGGCATTCCTAAAGTAAATACTATGGACCACCACCAAGTCATGCATCGATCCAGCTTTGTGATCTATTCATGTCAACAACAAAGCTGACCAGGTATCGTGGTCAGTGAGATTACTGTACATCGACCCTCTTCTGCTGCTGATTTCGATCACTACAAGCCTCCAAATAAACAATCCATCAAACTACGTCTTTGAGAAGAAAGCATAGCGTCCCGTCTGGCGTACCGCCTAGCTTGCATAGACTTCTGGGAGCTATCGCTATTGTCCGGCGACGAAGTGTTTTGTTCGTACTAATATAGTACACTATCTTTAGGGAGACGCGATAAAACTCACTACTCCCCAACTAGCTTTATTGCCACGCCACAAAGTAGAACGATAAACTTAGCTCTTTGCGGCTGATTGCCCCTGGAATGGGAAAACTGGTAGACGTTTCGTCGAGGATGAACTCAAAGGAATATACTCCCGTTTTAAATGCATGAATGCTTCCTTTTCTTAGATATCTTTATGCAGCAGAGCAGTAACTTATTGTCCACTCTGAGTAAGATAACGCAGTCTGTACTCATCGAAATCATCAATAAATTGGCTGAACAGGCACCCTATCGTATCAGAGCTAGAATGGCTGCAAAAGCCTCTGGATTAAACGCAGTCTGGCATGTTTGTGTATTGAGGGTTCGAGAAAGGGAGCTTCACTCGAGAAACTGTTCAGAATAATGTTTTAGCCATGAGTGAGAGGTCCGGTAACGTCAGTATACTTGTACCTTTCTCCTCTCCACAATCAGTTGAATGTTGTTGGGTTATGAGAGATGACAGAAGTCATTTTATAAATAAAAGTAGCATCACTTATTTTAAAACTGTCATTCATATACTTTTTATGTGTTTTGTTTACATAAAAAGCAGTGATTACTAGTAGCTTTGAGCCACAACAGTTGTGAACAATTAGGGTTCATGGTGTTCATATAAATAGTAAAAAAGGATGAAATTTACTTTAGTTTCATCATTTCCAATAATCAGAAGCTGTTTACGTCTTTGCATCACCAATTTAAGTTCTATGTAATTAGTAAGTGAAGAAATATTCTTATATCATACTTAAGAAACGTAGTTGAGGAAAAAAGAAAATACAGAAAGTAGTGACTGAGAGAAAATATTGTCCTTATCTAACAAAGATTGCTGTTCTCAGTAATCTGTTTGATAAACATACCACGAGCTAGAGGCCGACTCACCCTGTATCAGGAACGTTGAAGTATGTTACACCAAAATAAATGGCTATAGGTGAGATAACTGACACCGTGTGTAGTAAGGTGGGCACACCGCGTTGCCAGAACAGATAACAATAATCGTCGAACTGTCCCGCATTCTTGCGCTATACTACTATCTGACTTTCGGACAGAACTTGTAATGATAGGATGTCTGTATACACTATTTGCTCACATTAAGGTGCCCTCATAAGAGGTGATATCGACAGAAGCGTCAAGAAATTGAGATAATTTTGATGCGAAAAAATATTAGCGGATTATGGTTTACTTACGCGACATGCTTTACATTGATTAATCATTTTCCAATAGGTAGTAACTTAGTTTAAAATACTTAATAGTTTAGAGATGTTCGGGACGGTAAATAAGAAGTAACAGATTCTCTTGTCTGTCCTGAAGGAGTTAGAATTTAATAAACACCGCTAATAATAAGTATGATTGGGTAATGGTTATATCTAGGTATTCGGATAAAACAGATAGAGAGTTTAGCCACACAGTTTCATGTTGTGCCTAGTGTACTATTAACAAAATCTAGAGACAAAGCAGTTAGATCTATAGCTGGCCGGCAGGTTTCCATACACACATAAGCGACATCCCACAAAATGATGCATCCCAAACATTCCGAAATTATGGTTCAACTTTGTATATTAATGTAACAAATTCTCTGAATTTTCAGCTAACGATTATCTGATTCTTCGAAAGCTACTCGACGTGATGTAATTGGTATAAAAATTAATGAAAGACGAGATACTATGTGTTTTGTGGCAGATATGAGTATTGGAAAAGGTTAAATTTCATGTATATTTATATCAGATGCGTGAAACACCTTAGGAATCCTGAATTCTTTAACTTACTAATGCATCATATATTCATATATATCAAAAGGTATCGATGCAGAGTTGAGAGTATATATTTCAATTTATATCGCAGTACTGCCTTCCCATATTTTGTTTTTACATTCTAAAAACTTCACTTAAAAATATTGTTCATAAAAATTGTGGTTATGTTCAGATTTAATCTTTCCACGCGGAAACATACTAAATTTTAAAATTATCCACTCAGTTTTCAACCGTAGCATGTGCTAAATTTATGTTTATAGAGAAGGGAGATATATTGTGTGAATAAGTCGCCTTAGGTTTAGTATATTTTTTAGCCTACTACGTAAATATCACGATGCCTCGATGCAATATTGTGAGTACATATTTCACCATATACCACAGCACCGTCGTACCGTAACTTCATTAAGTTTCTGAAAGCGCACTCACAAACTTTCTTTGAAAAGGTACTAGACGCTGTGCGTGTATTAGGATGGACGTCGACGGGGCGCAGACTTTTGGCTGCCCCTTACCTTTCTCGCGGAATATTTCGAGTGCCGTATTTACGAGGCTGCGCGAGATAAAGGAAATCACTTCCGTGAAATTGTTGTGTGTTTTATTTCAGCTCTCTGTGGAGGTTTCTGCGAGTCAATATTGACTTTTCCTTCTGCGTGCGAATGGCTGGTGAAGTTTATTGAATCACGAGGGCCTATTTTAGCCGACAGAATACACATTCACTTAACGTTTTCATCCATGGTTTTCTGTAAGTCAGGTAGCTACTGAGTTATTCTTTTAATTTCTCACGTTTTTTTAAAAAAGAAAATATAACGACGTAGCACGTCTGAATAGCTTGTCAGATGATCGCAGTTACTAACAGAGAAAGTTACGGAAATATTGGCTACAGTTCACTGATTTACAAAATAAAATATGTACGCATTTACTGCGTAGTCATAACGTATTTACCAAATAATTAAACTGTTAACTATATTCTCCATGGTACTACACTTAAAAGGATAATGCTTTTCAAAAGCACAACTGAAAAGTCTTACAGCAATCCATGACTAGAAATACGAGTCAGCTACATAGACTTTCTTGGTTATTAAGTGATCTTTCCGACGTCGATGTCCCTTACGTAAGATAATGAAACTGCGTAATAAATGTGACATCACGTTAAAAGAATTATGCACCGAAGTTGGATATTGAAATGGATATCTCGTTTCTTGAATGGGAAGGAGGTGCCTGTCGTGAGCCACTTATCATCATAGCTTCCACATGTTACTTTTACCGCGTTTTCTTGCACCACTTTGTCACAATGTTTCTGTCCGTAAAGTCACAAACGATACCTTGCTCAATGTTTGTGGTTAAGAACTTCATCTGCACCTATACAGATCTCTATACTGACAAGACAGTCAACATTTCACTGTTTGTGTAGCCTCTCCCCTGACGCTGGACAGCGGTTTTCGGCGCTGTTGTTTTGACGCATTTGATCAAGTACCGTATATGTTATGTCGCTAATTTTCTCTTAAAAGTTTCTTTCAAATACTACAGAAAAAGTATACAGTTTCAATAGAAAAAACAAAACCGGTGTCGTAATTCGGTATTATTCCGCTACAGCTTGGTGAAAACTGTATGTCGCTATGTTTATTCATTCTGATTTTATTAGCGGTGGCCTGTATGTATTACGTTCAATGTAAATGTGTGAGTATGCTGGCGCGCGCGCTTGTGTGTGTGTGTGTGTGTGGCGGGGTGGAGGGGGAGGGTGTTAATGTGTGAGTGTAAAACCAGAAAAATAGATGGAGGGAATTTTTTTTTCATAAGGCAAGAGACGGTGTCAGCACCATACGCCCACAATTACACACACACAGAAAGTCAAATTTTTCAAGAAGACAAACGTAAAACAGGTTCCCCAAAAAAATTTATTCCATTCCTGTGTCACAAAAAAAAGCAAATCTGTATGGTAAATCAGGAATGTAAAAATTACAATGTAACGAATGTGACATCAGATATATTGTAGAGATCGGCATAGCATTGGCATCAGATATAAAGAACACGTAAGAGAGATGAAATATTAGTAATCAATACCTGCAAGACCTATGTCAAAACTGTCTTACAGTCATTGTAGGGCACACACTTAGTAAATCCTAATTGTAAGCAACAAAAACAGAGACATGAAAATTACCACAATCATACGACGAATACAAAAGAGAAAAAGTTCTTTGTTAACAAATTCTACAGTTTTTATACTCATATAACATACTGCTTCTGTTTACATCTCACAACTTCAGCAAAAACGTGAAGTTAAACAATTGCCTCAAAATTTATGTTTGCTAACAAAACGTAACATGTGTTAGTTTCCCATTTAGAAAATATTAAATACCATATGAATAGGTAAGTACAATAACTGAAAATATTATTTTCCACTATTATTAATCTTATATGAATTCAGTGTCCGCGGTATGTTGAATGAGATTAGCAGCTCCTTTCTACACGTATCTGGATAATTAAAACTGTACAGGCTATTGAAACAGTGGAACTATATGTCATGTCCATGCATCATTCGAAATGCTTCCATTGCCATTTTTTCAATCACTCTCCTGGGAGAGTCAGTGAAAGGTATCTTATTAATTTTGTCATTTATCAATCACTTAACGCGTCTTCGCAAACTTCTGCTGGAGCATGACATCACGAAAGAGCGTCAGAGAACACGCTTCTGGCTTGATTTAAGCAACGGTGCGTACAACGTTTTAAGGAAAGGATCATGGCTTAATGAATTAACATCCTTAGAAGGGAAGTCCACTCGTCAGCTACAGTTTAGAAGCAAAGCTGTTTGAACAAGGCAAAGATGGTACGGTGGCTACGCTACGTTCCGTGCCATGTTTGGCTGTGAGCCTTCTTGCTTGCACAGTGAATAACTGCCGTGTATTTCAGATTTTAGTCAGTTTGCTGCTGGCAGGGTATTTAGCTTCATAAAGACTTTCCAACCTAAGAATCACACAATTTACATTAACAACTTAGGTTTTCTCAGAAACACACGCTCCATAGGTATTGGAGAGGTATTTCGAAATCAGCTTTTGAATCGCTGTCTTCCCGTAAGTAATAGCTCATTACTTTCTGATTATAGTCTCACATCTCAAGCAGTATATCATCTTACTCATAAATGCACGTGATAACACATATATCATTGCAGAGAGAAGTTTGATATCATATATACATCTCCACGCGCAGTCATAGATGTGCGGTTTTATCGATAGTCGTGTATTTCTGTAGAAAGCTTTCAATGTCCCATTGATATTTAGCGAAGGCTCAGCGTTGAGATACAGACATTTTTTTTTCTCGTTCACTTTCCTAGTTCGTTTTTCAGTATAATCGTTCAACATCACCCAACCCTTTACACACCCTTTTACTTCCTCATGTTAGACTTTCGGTTAGAACCATATAAAACCTACATTCGCCATTATCACTCAGTTGCTACTACATTTACTACATGGCAAAGATATGGTGAAGACTGACACTGTTTTATATTCCCGAATGTAGTCTCTAAAACTTCATCCAGACTACAAATACATTAAATATTCAAGTATGTATAAATGAAGCACATTAAGGACTCATGCAGTCAGTATGCAGTGTGATACACATCTCCATCGACAAACTTTAATGAGATTGTTCAGGAATGTTTTCTGGGTATTTTAGTATTAGAGAGTTGTGGTCTCCGGTGGCTCGTTGCAAAATAATAATGTAATTATGATATATTCGGTTTGTTACCCTAATTACCACTGTTTCTGTGAAAATACGTTCACAACACTGAAAGAGCCTGTAATGTCTCTAACATGGAATGAGTGGAATGGGCCAGTTTCGTGTAGACGTCTTTGTACAGAGTAGTATTGTAACGAGGTTACTGTCACTGCGGGAACAGCTTAGCATAGCGTTGTTGTACGGTCCTTCCAGTGCGATCATTGATCCATTAATGATATGCATAGTGGCCACCTCTGTATCAGCAGCATATCCGAAATGTTATGTGTCATTGTCACGCCACAAACACACAAATCCAGGACAGGAGCGAGCAGTACTGAATGCAAGCTTGAGGGTGAAGAATAAAATAAGTATTGCCGTCGTCAGCAGCAAGTACTGTCAGTGAATGGAACAACATTTTCAAACAAGGCAATCAGCGCAGACCAACAACATTTGCACTGCTGTGCAGGTTTGATCAGTGCTATACAGACCAAAAGATCAGTGGGAGCAAAAAATCAAACAGAATGTAATTACTATGTAAAGAGCCATCGGAGACTCATGAGTCCCTTACACCAAAATACTCAGAAAGTATCCCTGGACAGTCCCCTCGCCCCCTCCTTCTAAGTTGAAATCGGTGGACTTCGAGTTCACCTTGCATAAACTATAAGGGACGTGAAAATACACAACTTGAGGTCAAAAATCGCGAAGTAAGTATTTGAACAAGAGAAAAGGCATTTGTGTGTGATATGCAAGAACATAAATAAAGTGGTAAGAAACATCATACACAGCCAGTACTCTCCACAGTGGTCTCTACCATCCACATAATTAAATCATGAGGCCCTGAAGGATAAAGGATTTGGTAAGTGTCACATCCTGTCCTTTGACATTGGTCCGAGCAGTGGTGTATACAGTATGTCGTAGTGGTAGCGTTGCTCACTGGCACGCTCCAAATGGCTAATTCAGACCAGACAACCTGAACTGATTTATAAATCATGATATCTGGAATACTCTTGAAATATCTTATGTCTGTGATGTTTGGACAGTCTAAAATATTCAATGTTTGTTTAAATACTTACTTTCTAGAATGTTCCATATTTATATAAGTAGCTGGATACTCGGTCCATGAGGTGAGTTCTGTTCTGACTGTTCGTTGGTCTCAGGAATAAAAGTGTTTTCAGTACAAAGTGGTAAACGACATTGACGACCCTGCTTTTGGATTTTGACTTGGCTGTGGTTTAGATGAGGGATCGTTTAGTGGAGACGCTGGGTACTTTAAAACATCTACAGTATTATTGCTCCAATTAGACAACGTAGTAGCCATTGCCTAGACTGACAGGAATCGGAATGCAAGCAGTACATCGTTTCTACTGTTCGTACATTCAGGCGGCAGGTGGATTCCAGAACAGCAGTAAGTCAGCTGAACGTCAACCATCAATCAGTGCTCTCCGGAGACCATGGTGGTTACCCGACGAAGTGTCTGGAAGAATTCGACTGAGTTGCCAGGCACAATAGGTGGGATGACGAGATGTGTTTGGCAAATGTATACATTTACCTGGACGACAGAGACCAACAGTGGTTCGAGAAAAACGAAGATAAGCTCAATAGTTGGGGGGTAACTCCAGGCCGAAATGAAAATAACACCTGGCGACAATCAGCACCAAGCGGAAGAAAATTTGCAGACCAGTGCACAAAGTAATGCACCGAGCGAGGTGGCGCAGTGGTTAGACACTGGACTCGCATTCGGGAGGACGACGGTTCAACCCCGCGTCCGGCCATTCTGATTTAGGCTTTCCGTGATTTCCCTAAATCACTCCGGTCAAATGCCGGGATGGTTCCTCTCACAGGGCACGGCCGACTTCCTTCCCCATCCTTCCCTAATCCGATGAGACCGATGACCTCGCTGTCTGGTCTCCTTCCCCAAACAACCCAACCCCCACAAAGTTATGGGGGAAAGACATAGACATATATACAGAATGGCTTGGCCCTATGCCACATCCGGGAATCCCTATATGACAGAAGACGACAAAATCTCACATTTTATGAAGTGACTTGCGGAAGACATGTACCAAGCTCTTCTGGTAAATGATGTCACAACGAAGGAGGAATGGATGATATAGTGTCAGCAGATCAAGGAAATGGAAAAAAAGGGTTGAACGAAAGAGGTATGACCAACGGCAGAACGTGGTCCCTATCGCAGTAGTTGAAGACTTCAGTGAGCTCGTTTCCGTCATGGACCACACAGTAAGAGATTCATCAGTGTACAGCAGCCAGAAACGTCGGGTCGAGTACACAAGAATCGAGTACCCGATAAGTCAAAAGGTAAGTGAGAATGTTGAAGAAGAGGTGTATCAGTACCGCCCGGACGCCGCAGCATAAATGGAATCACCTAACTCGGACTTAAGCCGCAGCCATCAACCGACAACCCAGCACCCGACCAACGCGGGTTCAATTAACTCCTACGCCACGTAGAACGCCCCGAAGAAGAAGAGATATGTACAGGACTCAGGCTTGTTTTCTGTGTGGACGCCTGGACACGTCGTTTGCTACTGCAGAGATACAAGGTGAGTTTTCAAAAAATGGTTCAAATGGCTCTGAGCACTATGGGACTCAACTGCTGAGGTCATAAGTCCCCTAGAACTTAGAACTACTTAAACCTAACTAACCTAAGGACAACACACACATCCATGCCCGAGGCAGGATTCGAACCTGCGACCGTAGCGGTCGCGCGGTTCCAGACTGTAGCGCCAGAACCGCTCGGCCACCAGCGGCCGGCAAGGTGAGTTTTCAACGACCACTATGCCGCCTGACATCAATCGTCAAAACAGTTCTACGCACGCCAGTCAGCTGCACACGATTATAGTCAAGGTGTGTCCACAACATGCTCCCGCCGCTCCCTGTCGCCGTACACACGTTCCCGCTGTTCGCATATCCGCCGACTAGTGAGGCGACTATCTGAGGAGGTGTTGTAACTGACGCAAATCCTCCGTGGACGACAGTCACCAAGATGTCAGAAAATCTCTTTGACGTCATAATCATGGGCCACCCCGTCCGGGAATTAGTTGACGGAGGGGTTGCCTTTTGTTTAATGCAGGATACTTATCATCCCCAGGTAAAGAGGACTACGTTTCGTTATACGACAGCAATCGTGCTGAATGCTGTAAATGGAAAATAAGTCCAGTAGACAGAAACACATCCCTTCGTATTTGTCGTTTTAACGGAATGTAGTTGCAATACTACTCTCAGATACGACTCCTTGCAAGCATCGCAAACAGTCATAGACTGTGGAAGATCAGAGCTCCAGAGTGACGCAGCAACTCCAGGAAGTATACTTGACAAAGATCGCTCTAGGTGAATTACTGCCATTGAAGACGTTATCCCGTCACTATCACCGAGACAAGTTCCAGACGTCTACCGAGATGATGAGATAAACTATGAGGCTTTAATCGATTGCAAAAACCTAGTCTGGTTTACAAAAGAAATCTACATGCCAGCGACGGTCACAAACATTGTAGGTGGTCAAGGAGGAGAACTTTGGATCACTAACTGAAGTCAGCAGCCACAACTCATCATTAAAGGTATGGCTGGAGGGACAGCTGAAGAAGTTCAGGACAGGCACCTTATTGTTATCGACGGAGAATCGTGCTCCGCTGCCACTAGGATCTGCCGTGACCGAGGAGCAATGTAGGCGAGTGATAACCGTTGTGTGTTAGTTTTCTGCTGCTTTCAAATCTGGAGTCAAACAAAGACAGGTCTGACGGCCCAAGGGGAAACACCGTATCACCACTAGCGATCATGTAACTACTATCCAGCGTTCATATATGGTGTCACCGACTCAACGACGGATAATGCCTGAGAAAGTGAAGAAGGTGCCTGAAAGTGACGTAACTGAACCTTCAGAGAGTCCTTGGTTCTCTCTTATAGTCCATGTGAAGAAGAAGGTCGGCATTGACTACTAACAACTAAACGAATTCACGAAGAAAGATGTCTATCCATTGCTGCACACTGATGATACTCTAGACTGCTTGAAAAGAACAAAGTATTTCTCAGATATGGAGACGCAGACAGGATGCTGGCAAATCGTCGTTGACAAGGGTGGTAGGAGAAGGACTGCTTTCATAACAACTGACAGCCTCTACGAGTCTAAATTTATGCCGTCCGGTCCGTGTAAATCTCCGGCCACCGTCAAATGTATAATCTACAAACAAGATTAACAAAATAATTGGACGATGTGTCTTTGCTATCTGGATGACACAGTCCTTTTTTCGAGAACATTTGAAGAACCTGTAAGTTGCCTGACGAACGTGCTGAAGTGCTTCTTCGTCACCCAAGAAATAAAAATCTTGAGACACAGCGTGAATAGCGATGGATTCTGTCCCCTACCGATCCAGAGAAAATACGAGCAGTCACATATTTCTTGACTCCTCGGCACATTCGTGATGCGGGAATGTGATCGTACTACCAAGTACGTCCCTGGCAAGAACTACTGCAGGAAGACGCAAAATTTTCCGCGAAAGAAGAACAAGAAAATCTTTCCTTATCTTCAAGAAGGAGCTATCGTCTGTAGCATGACGACAATCCGAAGACAGAACTTCACATTGACACTGGCTGCTTTCAAATAGGTGGAGCTCTAGTACACATTTAGGAAAGTGCTAAAAGGTGATACTTAATGCTTCCAGAGTACTCTCCTGACCTAAATGAACTACTCTTTAATGGAGAGTGAAGAGACTTGCATTTGTTAGGGCTTTCAGTATGTTTCAGCTCTGCTTATTTGTCAAACCATTCATTGCTGTGTCTGACCACCACTCTCACGTCTGGCTGACTAGCCCGAAGGATCCGTTGGGTCATTTGGCGAGATGGGCACTCAAGCTCCAAGATTAGGATTTCATAGAAGTATACAATAGCGGACACAAACGCAATGACTCCGACGGCTTTGCAAGGAATCCTTTGGTGAGGGTGAAATATCAGCCACCGCTGCAATAAATTACATTCCAAAATCCAGCAATGCTGGAAACCATAGAAGCTTTGAAGAAAGAGGGAAACTACCAAACAAGCCTTCCAATTAATAAGTGGGGTATTTTATTAGCAACTGAGATCGTTCAACAGAGGAAAGGCTACTGGACGAGACAGAACACCAGTACGATTCTACACTGAGTATGCGAAATAACTTATTGTTCTAGCTACAGTGTACCGTTGGACGATAGAGGATCGAAGCGTTTCTGATTATTGGAACATAGTAGAGGTGAGTTACATTTTCAGGAAGGGTCATTGAATAGACAAAAAACACTATAAGCCCATAACTCTGACGTAAGTCTGTTCCAGAAGTTTTGGAAAAGTTTTATGCTCGCGTACGGAATTTTTGAGGACCGAAGAACCTCTCTGTAGAAAGCAACGCGAGTTCAGCGAACTGCGATAGTGTGAAATCCAGCACGATTTGTTCGTCAACGAAACCCACAGAGGAATAAATACCGGCGCCCAGGTTGACCTCGTGTTCCCAGATCCCCGGAAGGTGTTCGACACAGTTACACCACGCCGTCAAATCAAAAGAAAACGATCGTACGCAATATGACACAAACTATGTGACTAGAAAGAAGCTTTTCTAGCAAACTGAACACAGCATACAACTCCCTACGAAGAAATGTTTTGAGACTTGAAATTAATTTCGGGCTTACTCCGCGGTGGTGTTAAAGGACGAATACTTTTCATAGTATACATTGTTGGAAAAAAATCACTACAAAAAATAATTAATGTATAGTAATGAAATTTCTTGAATACATTTGCTTACGTTACATATTTAAGTTACTAACATTGCAAGATCACAGATTAATTGTAAGCGCGAGATACTCCATTGTGAATGTAAAATGCTTTTACATTAATAACCGGCTTACTCGTCAGAATATTGAATGCAACCACACAAACGTGAATGCACAGTGTTTTACATGTGCCAGATGTCAGTTTTTGGGATGAGGTGCCATTCCTGTTGCACCTGGACGGTCACTACAGGGACGGTTAATGTTTCTGGATGGCGCTGGATGATGTCCCACATGTGATCGATTGTATTGTATGTTAACCGGGGGCCTAGAAACGACGGAGAGGCTCCGTCCCCGCCGCAGCCGCAGTGGTCCACAACCCCACGACGACTACCGCAGTCCATTTCAGCCCTCTGCCGCCCCACACCGAACCCGTTATTGTGCTGTTTGGCCCCCAGTGAAACACCCCCCCCCCTCCCCCCAGGGAACGTCTCACACCAGACGAGTGTAGCACCTATGTTTGCGTGGTACAGTAATGGTGGTGTACGCGTACGTGGAGAACTTGTGTGCGCAGCAATCGCCGACATAGTGTAGCTGAGGCGGAATAAAGTAAATCAGCCCGCATTCGCCGTGGCAGATGGAAAACCGCCTAAAAACCATCCACAAATTGGCCGGCTCACCGGACCTCGATAAAAATCCGCCGGGCGGATTCGTGTCGGGGACCGGCGCTCCTTAGCACGTTAGACCGCACGGCCAACCGGGCGGGCTTTGTGCTCGATTAGTAACAGATCTGGTGACCGACCAGGCAAAAGGCAACATGCCGATACTCTGTAGAGCATGTTGGGTTACGACAGCGATATGTGGGCAAGCGTTATCCAGTTGGAGAACACTCCTTAGAATGCTGCCCACGAATGGGAGCACAACAGGTCGAACCACAAGACTGACGTACAAACTTTCTTTCAGGGTGCGTGGGATAACTACGAGATTCCGCCTGCTATCGTACCAAACCGCACCCTGGACTAACTCCAAGTGTGGGTCCACTGTGGCTGTTTCGCAGACAGGTTGGTTGCAGCCACTGAAAGGCCTCCTTCTAACCAACACACGGCCATCACTGGCTACGAGGCAGAGCGGTCATTCATCATAAAACACAAAAAAACCTCCACCCAGCTCTCTAATGAGCTCTCGCTCGACACCACTGCAGTCGCAAATAGCGGTGGTCTGGGTTCAGTGGAATGCAGGCTCCAGAGCGTCTGGCTCGGAGCTGTCCTTGAAGTAATCCAGTTGTGTTGTCAACTGTTGATGAAGTCCCTGCTGAAAATGCAGTACGATGCCCCAGAGCCATAAGCCGAAGACGACGGTCTTCCCTCGCCGTAGTGCCACTTGGCCGTCCGGAGCCCAGACTTCTTGCGACCCTACATTCCCGTGACTTCCGCTGCCAGCAGTCATTTACAATGGCTCCATTCTTGCCAAGTCCTTCTGCAGTATAACAGAAGGAAAAACCTGCTTCTTGTTACCATATTAAACGTCCTCGTTCAAACTCTTTGAGGTGCCGATAATGTCTTTGTCTCCTTAAAGGCATTCTTCACTATCATCAACTCACCACGTCCAATCTCAAAATTAACTAACGCTCACGACCGATAGAGCGAGTATTTAAAGCGAACGTAATTTGCATCCTCATAGTGGCGCTATAAGCGCCAATCACATGAGACATCATCTTTCAGATGTAGGAACACGCATACCAACTTTCGTTTATATTGCACAACTCTTTCTCGGTGCTGCGAATGTTTTCGTCACTGAATATAAATGACCCACTGAACGACGTCGGAAGTTCAGTGAGGCTTTTGACGGACGATGCTGTTGTGTACAGGTTAGTCGAAAAGCTATAAAATTGAAGCGAAGTGCAGGAAAACCTGCAGAGCGTCGATGCGTGGGGCCACGATTGGTATTTGATCCCCAGTATAAACAAATATAGGATCCTGTGCATAAATAGGCAGAAATACCTATTACTGCACCATTATGCCACTGCAGAACAGTCAGGGAAAAGAGGTACATCCATAAAACATCTCACAGTATGCGAACGGAGTGATTTCAAGTGTAACGACCTCATAAAGCTAATCGCAGGTATGGCAGACTAGAGGGATAATAATATCTTGTAGAACAAAGTGGCAATTATATCAAAACGTTAGAAACAGGCAAAATCTAAATGCAGCAGGCCATTACAAACAGTATTGTAAGGTGCTTAAAAATGTTATTAGGAAGGCGAAAAGTATGTGGTATGCAGATAGAATAGCCAAGTGTCAGGATAAAATTAAAACCATATGGTCAGTCGTAAAGGAAATGGCAGGTATTCAGAGACAGGTCGAGGATATAGAATCAGTGCGTAGTGGGAATGTCCGTGTTACTGATAAGTCACGTATATGTACAATATTTAATAATCACTTTCTGAATATAGCAGGTGAACTAAATAGAAACCTAGTCCCAACAGGGGACCACATAGCGCTCTTAGAAAAAAGTGTTCCCAGACTGTTACCTGAAATGCTCCTCCATGACACTGACAAGAGGTAGATTGAGTTAATAATTAAATCACTAAAGACCAAGATCTCTCATGGATATGACGGGGTATCCAGCAGAATACTGAAGTATTGCTCTATGTATGTTAGCTCAGTACTTAGCCACATCTGTAACTTTTCCTTTAGGAGTGGTCGGTTTCCTGACCGATTGAAGTACTCGGTAGTGAACCACTTTATAAAAAGGGAGACAGGGATAATGTTGACAATTTTAGACCCATTGCAACGCCATCTGTGTTTGCTAATGTTATTGAGAAGGTTGTATAAACAAGGTTACTGGAGCATTTAAATTCACATAATTTGCTGCCAAATGTACAGTTTGGTTTTAGAAACGGTTTAACAACTGAAAACACTTTCTCTTTTCTCTGTGAGGTTTTGGACGGATTAAATAAAAGGTTGCGAACGCTAGGTGTTTTCTTTGATTTAACAAAGGCTTTTGACTGTGTAGACCACAAAATATTACTGCAGAAGTTGGACCATTATGGAGTAAGGGGAGTAGCTTACAATTAGTTCGCGTCTTGCTTTAAGAACAGAAAGCAGAAGGTAATTCTCCGCAATATTGAGAGTGGTAGTGATATTCAGTGCCAATGGGGCACTGTTAAGTGGGGCATTCCCCAAGGATCGGTGCTGGGGCCACTGCTGTTTCTTATTTATATAAATGATATGCCTTCTAGTATTACAGGTGATTCAAAAATATTTCTGTTTGCTGATGACACCAGCTTCGTAGTGAAGGATCTTGTGTGTAATATTGAAACAGTATCAAATAATGTAGTTCATGAAATAAGTTCGTGGCTTGTGGAAAATAATTTGATGCTAAATCACAGTAAGACAGTTTTTACAGTTTCTAACTCACGATTCAGAAAGAACCGATATTTTGATCAGACAGAATGAGCATTTTATAAGCGAGACGGATCAGTTATAGTTCCTAGGCGTTCTGATAGATAGTAAGCTGTTGTGGAAAGCCCACGTCCAGGATCTTGTTCAGAAACTAAATGCTGCATTATTTACCATTAGAACAGTAGCTGAAATAAGTGACAGTTCACACGAAAAGTAGACTACTTCGCATATTTTCATACACATATGTCGTATGGTTTTATTTTTTTGGGGTAATTCTTCTGATTCCAAAAGGGTATTTTTGGCTCAAAAACTGGCTGTTGGAGCTATATATGGTGTAAGTTCGAGAACCTCTTGTCGACCCCTATTCAATAGTCTGGGAATTCTGACATTGCCCTCGCAGTATATATTTTCTTTAATGTCGTTTGTTGTTAGCAATATTAGCCTATTCCCAAGAGTTAGCAGCTTTCACTCAGTTAGTACTAGACAGAAATCAAATCTGCATGTGGAATGCACTTCCTTGACTCTTGTGCAGAAAGGAGTGCAGTATTCCGCTGCATCCATTTTCAATAAGCTACCACAAGAACTCAAAAATCTTAGCAGTAGCCCAAACTCTTTTAAGTCTAAACTGAAGAGTTTGCTCATGGCTCACTCCTTCTATTCTGTCGAGGAGCTCCTGGAAAAGCTAAAAAATTAAGCAAATTCCAGAGTTACATTGTTGATTTTCTTTGTTTAAACTTAAGACTTATCTCCTGAATATGTTTTTTATATTTCATTTTATCGGTTTGTACTATCGTGTTATAATTCTGTAACTAGGCTGTTTATCTTTCCTTATTGGTAACACCACGTAGCACTCTGTATGGAAATCACTGGCTGTGCTGTGTGCAGTCTGTGGCTGCTTTGCATTGTTGTAATACTCGCCATTGTAGTGTTAGGCAGCTGGCTGTGAACAGCGCGTAGCGTTGGGCAGTTGGAGGTGAGCCGCCAGCAGTGGTGGATGTGGGGAGAGAGATGGCGGAGTTTTGTAATTTGTCATGAACTGCTATATATATGATGATATCAAGGTAAATACATTCTTTGTTCTCTATTAATATCTTTCATTTGCTAACTATCCCTACCAGTAGTTAGTGCCTTCCATAGTTTGAATCTTTTATTTAGCTGGCAGTAGTGGCGCTCGCTGTATTGCAGTAGCTTGAGCAGCGAAGATTTTTGTGAGGTAAGTGATTTGTGAAAGGTATAGTTTAATGTTAGTCAGGGCCATTCTTTTGTAGGGAATTTTGAAAGTCAGATTGCGTTGCGCTAACAAAATATTGTGTGTCAGTATAAGCACAGTCCTGTAAAATTATTAAAAGGGGATGTTTCATATGTCGACCCTTAGCCTAGGATACCTCACTGGAATTGCAACGCTACCACCCTTAAACGGACGTGCGTTAGCTGTATAAAGCCTGTACTGTAATAAGTTCACGGGCTTCACCTTATAACCAAGGATTTTAGTACATAAATTGACCGCGTGTACCTAATAGAAGCAAGATCGGACTTGTAATCAGTCAATAACTACAGTGATTCATCAAGCATATGTAAAGTATAATTGCTCGTTCGCATGGACAAGAAGTATACACAGTAGATGCTACCTATAATTAATGATTCGGTCGCCAGCCTACTTAGGCAATGAGTGAGCTTTTCCTTGTACAGGTGGGTGCATGTACAAGCATAGTAACACGTAGTAATGATGCGTTATATGGCAAAGTTTGGACCCGGAAAAATCCACTGAACTAAAGCTTTCTCTTTTTGTACTAATTTGGACGAGCTAAATTCACACAACACCACACAGCAATGATTATTGCGAACTGCATTTCGTATACTGATCAGACTGAAATCGGGCATAGATTTTCCTAGAGTGCACAGTTTTGAAAACACACATACAATGTCACTATTGAAATTGGGACAACAACACTAATACACTTAGGTTTAATATAGAACTTAACTTTACTGGTGAAATCTGATCAGCATATTTCAAGATTTGAAAGAATGGACAAGAGAAGAGGGGGGGCCCTGAAACTGTTATGGTCGTTATACTGAAACTGTTAAGTACTGAAGGCAAATTAACACTCAAATTTATCAATCTATGGATAACTACTCTTTTGTCTTACTTCTGAATAATTTAACTGTCATTATTTCTGTCTCAGATTAATTAAATAACATCGCTAATTCAACTCAAAAAACTCTCTTCCAATTTAGTCATACTTTTGTTCTTTACCAACATTTGCAATAACTCACAGAACTTTTGATTTCTTTATAGCATAGACTGATCTACTGATAATTCTTATTAACACTGATTTTAGACTTTCAGTTCAGGATACTCGGGTTGCACAATACGAGGTAAGGATCCTGTCTAGATCAGTGATCAGGATAATTCATGGCTAAAGCAATTCTGGTAAAAGTCACGTTATTATTGAACAATTAGAAACAGTTTCGACACTGGTCCACACAGATACACTTCTAAAGATGAAATGAATGTTTGACCTGTGCAAGTCGGTGCGGCGGTTGGCGGGCAGCGAGATAGCGGGCAGCACGGCACACATACAAGCACGGCTAAGGCTCACACTATATTGGCACTTTCCATCTTCTTAGCGTCGTAATCTTTCCAACTTTGTGCCTCAGAATATAGCCATGCCAAGTAGTCGTCGGAATCGGTGCATCCGACGCTCAATGGAATCCACTTTTCCTGGGTAGCCGCCTCGGTACAGTACGTGTTCCTCTGACCGATTCACCACTCCGACTATTACTGTTGCTCGCCTCCGACTGACTACTAAGCCCCTTGTGCCGAACCGCGCCCAGTGTTTGTTTTCCCGCTCTCTCGCCTTTTCCCGCTCCCCTACAGGTAGGGTATTCACCACAGGTTTTCTACTACACATATCCTACTGCATTACCTACGTATGGACCAAGTGTTTAAATTACAATATTCACATCTTACAATAGTTTTAACATTAAGTACACTTCCTTTTGATTATCACATTATTTGAAATCTGGTTCAAAATGGCTCTGAGCACTATGGGACTCAACATCTTAGGTCATAAGTCCCCTAGAACTTAGAACCACTTAAACCTAACTAACCTAAGGACATCACACACACCCATGCCCGAGGCAGGATTCGAACCCGCGACCGTAGCAGTCCCGCGGTTCCGGACTGCAGCGCCAGAACCGCTAGACCACCGCGGCCAGCATTTGAAATCTAACATAAATAATAATATTCATTTCAAAAGTTGCTCACTGTTTCTTTAACATGACACGAAAAGAGAAAGAAATAAAATCAAACATTGTTCACACTAATTTATCGAAATTCATAAAGAAAAAAATTATTATATTTACAGTTGTCGTTACACATGCCCCTGTTTCCAGAAAATTTTGCTTAAGTCCAAATTTTATGGGAACACTAAATCTTACAGTTATACAGTGGTTCTCAATCTTTACTTAAACGTCCAAAAAGAATTACACTATATATTCATTTTTACTTACTGTACATAGGTTTACACTCTTTTCACATCAAGAATAATTATTTGCCATTTACTCAAGTGCCTTTTGCACAGTCCAACTTCCCATCATAACATTACTAAAATAGTAATTTAATCATTTTTTTTCAAAGAAATAATTTAAAATTCTGGAATAATGCATTTAACTACAAAAACAATTGCATATTTCGTACACACTATAATGTAATTTGTCGCTGCTTGCTTTGAATAGCAGTCCATTTCCTTACTTACTAAACAAAACACACACACACATATATTCAGAAAATTAACTACACATATTTGCTGCCTATCAAGCAGATTTGGGCAGTCCTTTTCACTCCATATTGTCACATCTCCTGGATCACATTTATAATTTTCCATCGACTATTTATCTGCCCTCATTGGTATTTGGCAGTCCTTCATATCATGGTTCATACACTGCCCATTTTCCTTTTTGACAGTCCCATCTTTTATCTGGCTGATAGCATTTATCCTTTCATTTCAGTCCTTTTCTCCATACATTTTTACAGTTACAGTACAATTGGTAATCTGAAACTCACATAACTACATTAGCACACTTTCAAGGGTATACAGACATTTACAAAGATTAGTTACATTTAGAATAACTTGGGTTCAGCATAAGATACAGCACATTTATTGCCAGTCGCTTTCTGATTATTCATATCTCACTCATTTCTAGGAACATACAGTTTCAGGTCCACAATATTTCTTACACCTAAAGGTCTTTTGGATTTTGGGTAGATCAGGTAGTAAGCATTGTCGTGTGGAATATTCTGTATTATATATGGTCCATTATAAATATATTTAAATTTTGAAATTTCATGGTTTAGTTCACTAGATTTTTCGTGGGTTTTTAAAAGAACTTAATCTCCAATTTTAAATTTCGAAACTTTTAAATTTTTATTGTGTCTTTTAGATCTAGATTCAGCTTTTTGCTTTGCCCTTTTTATCACCAATTCTTTCTTTTGATCCAATCCCAAACTTGTACAAGGTGGAAACTCTAGTTTTTCTTCAATTAAACTATTACTGCTTCTGTCTAACAAAATTTCTTCCGGTGGAAATCCTGTAGTTTCATGATGTAATGTGTTCATGACATTCTCAAAATCCGATATAAATCTGCCCCAGGCTCTATGATTGTGACTGCAGTATGTTCTACACAATCTCCCGATTTCTCGCATGTACCTTTCAACCGGGTTGCTTGCAGGATGGTAGGCGGCAATATATTTAACCTCCACACCAATTTTCTCCATTCCTCCCTTCCAAATTTTGGATATGAACTGGGGTCCATTGTCAGATAGTACTGCTTTGGGTTTCCCGATGGTCCTGAAGTATTCGACCATCCTACTAAATACAGCTTTTGCTGTTGCTTTTTTCAAGGGGTATAATTTCACAAATTTTGAAAATACTTCCAAAATCACTAAAATATATGCACAATTTCCCGAAGTCTTTGGGAGGGGACCATATAAATCTACCGATAGCAATTCTAGGGTGTTTTCAGGTAATGTGCTTTGCATTGGACCTCTATTAGTTTTATTCGGCACTTTGGCCTTTTGACAGACATCGCACGACTTAATTCGTTCCTTTACCTTCTTACTAACACTACCAACAATCACTACTACATTATTCAATTTATCCAAACACTTCTTTGGCCCACTATGCCCCAATGCTAAATGAAAATAGTCTATGACCTCGGTATCAAACTGGTTTGGCCAACATACTCTCCATTCCTCAGTAACTAAATCTTTCCTCCTATATAAAATGCCCTTATAAATTTTGTAATACTTCTTAATTTGAGGATACTGCACACTGTCAAAATTTTCCTTCACTGATTTCCAGGTTGAATCCTCATTCTGATGGTATCTCATATTTTTACATATCTGCTCCATTTTCCTCTTTCCTGAAACCTCTTTCATATACCTTATCTGAAAAGTACCCTCCTCCCCATTTTCATTTGGCACTTCACTCATACCATTTGGCAATCGAGATAAAGCATCTGCCACATAATTTTCAGTACCTTTATCATAATAAATATCGTAATCAAATTGTTGTAGGTATAAAGCCCAACGAGTTAGCCTACCATTAAGTAAATGGCAATCTTTAAGAAAGGTTAAAGCTTTGTGGTCAGTGTGTACGATGAGCTTATGGCCCCACAGATAATTTCTAAATTTCTTTAGCCCCCATATAATGGCTAAAGCTTCCTTTTCCAAAATAGTGTAGTTTCTCTCGTATTTTGTTAGAGTTCTACTTGCAAACGCGATAGTCCTGTGTTCGATTTCTTTACCTTCACAGATTTCTTGGAAAACTTCTATACCAATTCCATAAGCACTGCTGTCAGTACTCATATGGAAAGGTTCTGATAGTATGGGGTGATACAAAATATTGTCATTCAAAAGTTCGTTTTTTAATTTTTCGAAATCCCTTATACACCCTTCAGTCCACACAAAAGCACTATTTTTCTTAAGTAGATTATTCAAATGAGGACTATTAAAAACTTGCCCCTTGACGAACTTTCTATAGAACCCACATAAACCTAAAAAGGCTTTCAACTGTTTTCTATTTCTAGGAGCTGGACATCCTGATATTGCACTTAACTTTTCCGGATCCTTGCCAATACCGTTTGTAGTAATAATGTGCCCCAGAAACTTTATTTCCGATTTCACAAATTCACATTTCTTCCACTTAAGCGTCATGCCCCCTGCTTGTAGAGCAACAAAAACTTTCCGCAATAACTCGCAATGCTCTTGCCATGTTTCTGTAGCAATCAGTAAATCGTCTACATAAATGGTTAGCCGGGAACTCAGTTCTCTCCCTAACACAAAGTCCAGTGCCCTAATAAATACTGCCACAGATGTGCTAAGCCCAAATGGCACTACTTTATACTGATAGCATTTCCCGGCAAATAGAAAAGCGGTATATTTACGGGATTCTTTACTCAATGGGATTTGCCAGTATCCGGCGGTCATGTCCAGACTGGTTAAATATTTCACGTTATAAAATTTTTGGAGCATTTCGTCCAGATTTTCAGGTCTGTCAATTTCCTTCTTTACAATTTTGTTCAAAGTCCTGGCGTCGATAACTACTCTCACTCCCCCATCCCTTTTGTTCACTATGATAAGGGGACTATTATACTCGCTGCTACTTCGTTCGATTACCCCCCACTCTATCATTTTATCTATTTCCACTTGAACAGCCTGCCTCTTTGATATGGGTATCGAAAACGGTCTTACGAAAAAAGGTTTATGCTCTATGGTTTCAATCTGGTATTCAAAATCCTTAACTAGGCCAGGTTTGTCCGAAAATACGGGGCTGTTATTATTTAAAATTTCAAGCAATTCTGCTTTCTGTTCGGGAGATATTCCCTCTAATTTTTCCACCATTCCCTTAAATTCATGCCCCTGCTCGTCACTCTCATTCAATATTCTCTGGACATGGTACACCTCATACTTGTTTGTCAACCCATCATTCCCTTGGTCGATCTCCAACAACAAAGAATCGATTTCTGAATCAAACACTTTCCCACTTTCCTCAAAATTTAATTCCACATTCCTAAATGTACTATTAATTTTGATCACTCCCTGGCTACAATCAATAATAACCTTTTCTTTATCCAACCAATCTACCCCCAAAATCATTTCAGTACTCAATTCTGGCACAACCAAAAAATCGTGTTCAAAGTTCTGTCCTTTTATACTAAATTCAACCAAAATCTGGTTCTTTACCGGCTTACTAGCCTTACCAGTTGCACCAACAATTTTTACACCTGTCACTGACATAATTACTAGCCCAGGCTTATCACAAATGTGTTCGAAAAATGACTGAGAAATTGCACTTATCTGAGACCCAGTATCAAGAAGTACTTGCACTTTCACGTTATAAATTTCAACTGGTATTATAGTTTGTCTAACCGTCGCATGTTTTTCATTATCGTGGTCTTCCTTGAGCAAATCCGGGTCGACGATAACATCGTCCCAAGATATGCTTTTCACATTCACTTTGCATGTATCTGACGGTTTCTTGGGTTCCGGAAGTTCAAAGTTATTAATAACCTGAACTCTCTGCGAAATAAACCCTGAGTCGTCTGGTGGTTCTTTCTTTCTCTGTTCTGTTTCAACGTCTGGATTTTGTTTTGATACGTTGTCATCGTTAGGTACAATATCGACATTAATTGCATCCCCTTTACTTTCACTGATTTCCTCATACCCTCTTTCAGTAAAAGTATATTTACTTTCGTCTACACCTAAAAATTCATCTTCACTAGAATCACCACTACTTTCTCCCTCAACATCAGATTCACTTAAGTACGCTACTTTTGCACAATAGGGAGAGTTAGTACATTCATTTTCGTCCGTATTTGCGTACCTTTCATCATCCGAACTATCGTCGGAATCCGACCATTCCGGATCGCTTTCAGGTTCTAACATAAAAGCTTTTCTGAGACAGTCACTAAGTTCTTCCTCTGTATTGTCGTCAGGCTTGGATTTTAACTCAATCTCCTCTTTTGGTAATACGGCCTCATCCTCAACTTTATTCACATCCACTGTGACTTCATATTCGGTGTAATCCTCGTGGACTTTGATTACTTTCAGGTAATCATCTGCCCCTTCTCCACGGTGCCTCTCGGTAGCAGCTTGTACCATTGGCGGACTGTTAGCAGAAGTTATTTCTTCGTCAATGCTGAGGATTTCATCCTCCAAATCCTTCCTATCCTTAATCTGCATCCTATTGGCGGCACGCGTACTTTGCGCGGCGCTATTTATTCTCTCCTCTTCCAATTCGGGCCACGTCACCTTATCGACGTCCCTACTATCTCCTTTTCCACTAACTAATTTCTTTACCTCATACTCCTTCTTAAAATCCTCCCACTCACATTGCTTTAGGCCCTTGTACAGATCGTCGATCCACACACGCCAATCAGTTACTTCTGCTAATTTATCCTCGACTTTTCTCTCATTGCAAACCCTGCTAACCGCACCTCTCTGTGTATTCACAGTTTCCTTTATCGTTTCCTTTGCCACGGAATTATCACTCGTAAAACTTTCATTAGCCCTGACGGCTATGTTCGTATCTACTGCTGCCGTATTTCCAGCGGCTTCTTTCCTAACAGATGTTCTGCTAGGTTGGGTCGTTGCCCGCTGATGCTCCACTCGCCTGTTAACATGTAGCGTTCTGTGCGGCATAAATGACTCATTCTGGCTCGCAGCTGACGCTTGTTTCGCCACAACACGTCGCGGCGTTCCGTGCCTGTCCCTAGCCTGTCTCATTACATTACGGTCGGTCCGGTATCTTTTCTCAACTCGGGGCCGGTATGTATTGTCCGCTTCCGTTTGGCCCGCAACGTTCGCGGAAATTAGTTTCCCGCGTCGTTATTACTTTGCGCGGTATACCCTCTACCGCGACCTGAATAATTTCCTCTTCCTCTACCTCTGCCTCTACCTCTTTGTAACATATTGACGCGAAATCCTTCGCCGTCATTTCGTTCGTCTTTATTACGATTATTACGATGACCAAAATTTTGATAATTGGCACGACTTTCGCGCCAATGGTCTTCGTCTTCGACTCTTTCTAGAAATGCTTGGAAGCTACGATGATTGCTTCCTACATACCTCTTTGAATCTTCTGGGAGCTTTTTATATAACTCCCAGATAATTTCTGAATCTGATCTTCTGCCTCTTAAATGCGTCAACTTCCGGTACCAATGCTCGCAGAAATCTTTCAAAGAATTCCTGCCCCTGTTATCATGCTGTTTGGCCATGATGAACTCCCGCCATAAATGGTCCTGCTTTTGTTCAGACCAATATTCTTCCGTAAATCTCTGCCTAAATTCTTCGAACGTCATTCGTTCGGTATTTAAATTTATTCCCCAGCGCTTAGCATCACCTGCTAAGGCGCTAATTACAACATTTATCTTTTCCTGATCAGACAAGTGCTCAGGAAATACTCTCTCGCAATTTTTGATAAAATCTAACGGATGCCACCCGTTATGTTTCTTGGCTGGATCGAAGCGTTCCTCGCCTTCTAACAGCTTCGTAATCGGTGTGCCATTACAGACAACACCAGGCCTATCTTTAATTTTGCTTTCCAGATCGAAAATTCTGCCTTGAATTTTCGTAGTATTTTGTTCACAATTTTGAACACAACCGGTTACTTTTTTATCTAAATCCCTTTCAGTTTCTAAAACTACCTTTTCCAACCGTGATATTCCGTGTTGACATTCGTTTACGATCTCAGTTTTAAGACCGAAAACTTTTTCGTCTATCTTAGTTTCAACCAGAGGTTCTACTTTCTCTTGGATGTTGAGAATTTCAACATCGAATCTACTATTAATATTTACAATTTCCCCCTGCATAGTATCCATATTTTTGTTAATGGTATCAATTTCAATTTTCAGAGTATTTACCACAGAACTTAAATTACCCACTTTCTGTTCTACATGTTCTATTTATTTACTGATTTTAATTCCCTGTCCTTCGACCTGTGCTTTAATTTGATCCACCTGTGTTTTAAGTTGCTCGTCAACGTGTGTTTTAAGCTGTTCATTCTGTGTTTTGAGTTGCTCGTCAACGTGTGTTTTAAGCTGTTCATTCTGTCCCGCAATTTGTTTGGTTAATTGTTCAAATAAGTCGTTCATGCTTAAAATTTTTACACTGTTTTGTTCTACGGAATCGGTGTGTTCCGATCCTACTTCAAAAGTTTCTTTCGGTTCTTTCTTTATCTGTGGTGACTCAAACATGTCAGTGGATTCATTCACATACCCACTATCATCTACAAAGTCACCCTCTACTTCCTGTTTCATTCCTTGCTGCGTTCGAGGCGATCTCGCCATTTCAATCTGTTCGTTAACGTGTTCGTGGTATTGTATGTACACCAATTGTCTTCTGCTAATACCATCTGTTATCTGGCCGCGTAAAACCGGCTACTGCCAGCCGCATTCTCCATTTCGCTCGGCGCATCTACCCTGCCTACATTCCCGTCCATATCGAATGCCAACTACAACACACTGTCGTACTTGACGTTCACTGCAGTTTACTTTACTGACTTTTATTGCTATTCGTGCCACTGGACATCCACCGATCGATCTTTACGTTAATTTGTAACCGACAACAACTGGAAGTCCTGTCACCGGGAAGCCACGTGCAACGCTACCGCCCTTAAACGGACGTGCGTTAGCTGTATAAAGCCTGTACTGTAATAAGTTCACGGGCTTCACCTTATAACCAAGGATTTTAGTACATAAATTGACCGCGTGTACCTAATAGAAGCAAGATCGGACTTGTAATCAGTCAATAACTACAGTGATTCATCAAGCATATGTAAAGTATAATTGCTCGTTCGCATGGACAAGAAGTATACACAGTAGATGCTACCTATAATTAATGATTCGGTCGCCAGCCTACTTAGGCAATGAGTGAGCTTTTCCTTGTACAGGTGGGTGCATGTACAAGCATAGTAACACGTAGTAATGATGCGTTATATGGCAAAGTTTGGACCCGGAAAAATCCACTGAACTAAAGCTTTCTCTTTTTGTACTAATTTGGACGAGCTAAATTCACACAACACCACACAGCAATGATTATTGCGAACTGCATTTCGTATACTGATCAGACTGAAATCGGGCATAGATTTTCCTAGAGTGCACAGTTTTGAAAACACACATACAATGTCACTATTGAAATTGGGACAACAACACTAATACACTTAGGTTTAATATAGAACTTAACTTTACTGGTGAAATCTGATCAGCATATTTCAAGATTTGAAAGAATGGACAAGAGAAGAGGGGGGGCCCTGAAACTGTTATGGTCGTTATACTGAAACTGTTAAGTACTGAAGGCAAATTAACACTCAAATTTATCAATCTATGGATAACTACTCTTTTGTCTTACTTCTGAATAATTTAACTGTCCTTATTCTGTCTCAGATTAATTAAATAACATCGCTAATTCAACTCAAAAAACTCTCTTCCAATTTAGTCATACTTTTGTTCTTTACCAACATTTGCAATAACTCACAGAACTTTTGATTTCTTTATAGCATAGACTGATCTACTGATAATTCTTATTAACACTGATTTTAGACTTTCAGTTCAGGATACTCGGGTTGCACAATACGAGGTAAGGATCCTGTCTAGGTCAGTGATCAGGATAATTCATGGCTAAAGCAATTCTGGTAAAAGTCACGTTATTATTGAACAATTAGAAACAGTTTCGACACTGGTCCACACAGATACACTTCTAAAGATGAAATAAATGTTTGACCTGTGCAAGTCGGTGCGGCGGTTGGCGGGCAGCGAGATAGCGGGCAGCACGGCACACATACAAGCACGGCTAAGGCTCACACTACATTGGCACTTTCCATCTTCTTAGCGTCGTAATCTTTCCAACTTTGTGCCTCAGAATATAGCCATGCCAAGTAGTCGTCGGAATCGGTGCATCCGACGCTCAATGGAATCCACTTTTCCTGGGTAGCCGCCTCGGTACAGTACGTGTTCCTCTGACCGATTCACCACTCCGACTATTACTGTTGCTCGCCTCCGACTGACTACTAAGCCCCTTGTGCCGAACCGCGCCCAGTGTTTGTTTTCCCGCTCTCGCCTTTTCCCGCTCCCCTACAGGTAGGGTATTCACCACAGGTTTTCTACTACACATATCCTACTGCATTACCTACGTATGGACCAAGTGTTTAAATTACAATATTCACATCTTACAATAGTTTTAACATTAAGTACACTTCCTTTTGATTATCACATTATTTCAAATCTAACATAAATAATAATATTCATTTCAAAAGTTGCTCACTGTTTCTTTAACATGACACGAAAAGAGAAAGAAATAAAATCAAACATTGTTCACACTAATTTATCGAAATTCATAAAGAAAAAAATTATTATATTTACAGTTGTCGTTACAGAATCTTCTGATTTTTTCTTGTAGTTTGTGTAATTAGTGTAGATTTTGTTTATTGCTAGCGCGTAATTGTAGAGAGAATCTCCTTTGTAGTTGCAGTCTTTCATTGTTGTACAGTAAAACAGGTGTGGCACGCATGTAGATTTGCACCAAGTATTTCGCAGCTGCAATTAACTAGATATTATTTTCAGTGTTATGTTAATGTGTTTTCTTATTTTTGCTCCTCAAATTGTGCTTTTCTGTGTTGTCGTGTGAAATACTGTGACAATAATGGCGTGTGAAAAACGTAATACTAGGCTCCAAACTAAATTGAGAAATGACAGTGAAGACGAAAGCAGTGTGTTAGCGCCGCAGAGTAATGAATTAACTAATGTTCAAAGTAGTAATTTGGTAATTGCGCATAGGGAAATGGAGCGGGCGGCAAACAATGGTGTAGACAGTGAAACAATTAGAGAACAGGGAAGCATTATCGATCGATCGGTCGGCAACAGCTCGCCTCATGAATCTGAAATGACAGGAAACAATCTCGCAAATATTGTAGACTCAGGTTTTGGGTCCTCACCGTTTTCTCAAATGAGTCAAGACACATTTTCTGCTTGTCAAAATGTGAATGTTGCCGGTGCAACTTCACTGCCGAATAGCACTGAGGAACATCTTTCAGACACCAGTGCACTGTTATTACAATTAATGCAAGAAATGGGACAAAAGCTTCAAAAGTTAGACATAATGCAACAAAATCTTCAAAAGTTAGACACAGTGGAACAAAATCTTAAAAAGTTAGACACAGCACTTGAACAAAATCAGAAACAAATAGGACAAAATCTTCAAAAGTTAGACGCAATGGAACAAAATCTTCAAAAGTTAGACTCATTGGAGCAAACTCTTGAACAAACACGCGAGGATTTAACTACTGAGTTACATCACATTGAATCGAAATGTCAAAAAGTCTGTAGTGACGTAAAAACACAAATTTGTGAGCATTTCCAACCTGTTTTTTCGCGTCATGAAAATGCACTACAGAATCACGAAGCAGCCATAAAAGAACTGCAAACTACTGTTCATGAAAATCATGAGACCTTGCAAGCTAAATTTGACTCAGTTGCATCTACCGATTCGGTTACGCAACTTGCAAAAACTCAGGAAAACTTGAAGGACACAGTAGATTCGATTTCAACACAAATGGACACTCTGAAACTTGGTTCAGAAAAACACACTGAGGAAATGTGTTCACTATCGGAGAAAGTAGCCGAACTTTCGGATCAGGTCACTAACTTATCTACAAAGGTAGATGATGATCTGAATGACACAAGACCTGTAGCCTTCACTGACACAGAAGAGTATGAACAAATTAGAAAATTCAAACAAAATCAAAATCAAATCAATACACAGTACAAAAGAGAAATCCGGGAAGTACAAGATCAGTTGACGCAGGTAATACAAGAATTTCATATTTCAGAGGACACTCGCGCTCCAGTACAGGAAGAGGGACATAGAAATACGGAACAGCCACAAAATAATAACACAGCGCATTTCGGAAATTATGAAAGAAATTGGCAAGGTGCACCGAATTTTGAAGTGGAACCGCCGAAACGACGTAACAATGACCGATATGCGACTCGCCGACATGATGACTTTGACTATAAGCTGTTCATTACTACACGTAAATTCAAAACGTTTAAAAATTCTGCCAACGACATTCATCCACAAGCGTGGCTCCATCAATTCTCTCATTGTTTTCCCCCCAACTGGTCATTGGAGCACAGGTTAGAATTTATGTGTGGCTACTTAGAGAATGAACCAGCTGTAAGAATGCGATCGGTCATTCACGATTGTCACAGTGAAGGAGATTTTTATCATGCCTTCCTCTCAGCATATTGGTCTCAAGCTACACAAGACCGAGTAAAACATAGCATCATGATGATGAAACACTTTGAACAATCTGAATATTCCAGTCTTGTCAAATATTTTGAAGACATGTTGCAAAAGAATCAGTATCTTTCAAACCCATACAGCCCCTCAGAACTCATCCGCATTTGCTTAATCAAACTGCCTGAACATTTACGACATACTATTTTAGCAGGACGTTGCAAAGACGACATTGAAGCTTTTCAGGGACTGTTACAAGAACTGGAAATTGACACTGACAATCGCGGAACGCGAGAACAGGAGCACAACAATTACAGGTCACATCTGTCACAATTCCGCGATGACAGAAATAATACACGACAAGGCTATTCTTATAACGTAAATCGTGACCAAAACAGACACCACCCTTATGACAACCGCTGGCAGAATAATAGTTACAGAGAAAGATCGCATTTCCGTAGTAATGAATATGACAGGGATAACCATAGAAACAGACAATATGGTAACCAGAACTATTATTATCAAGGGAGACAGAATAATTTCAGACGCAATAGTTCAGCGCACAGTTACGACTCAGGGAGAAATTCTCCACCACGTGACCGACAAGAAAGAAACTATGTAAACTACCGACATGACGACAGACGATATATTCGTAACGACAGACCTGAATTGCATCAGAACTGGCGGGATTGTAACAGAGCTGGGCCCTCGTGGCAAGGCGAATTTGTAGAAGTTCGGTCTCCTAATCCCAATAACGACGCGCGCCAACAAAGAAACAGACAATGACCCGCACCACAGGCAGTCACCTGCGCCGGCTGGCTCCGAGAAAAATAACATAGACGCTAACCTTGAGAAAAATTCCAGTATTCTTTACCGACGTATACCACTTGACAATTGCGTTAAAGTTGAAACTCTGCGTACTAGGAAGAGCAAAGGTTTACACCACATTTCACACGTAAAACCGTTTATTGAGAGATAATGTGCTTTTTTAACTTGAGATTTTAATGCAACATTTTGGTTTACTTGAAAATAAATTCTGGAGTTTATGTGACAACTACACGGTTTTATCACGACGCTACTAATGAGTGACAATTTACAATGTTGCTTTTGCGGTGTTTCTGTTTTATATCTGCACAGTTTCTCTGCATTATTCTGGAAAGTAAAACATGTTTTAAGAGTAACTTTTGTGGTAGAGCTACAATGAGACTGCCTTTTCTGTGGCACAACAATACGTTACTGTACAGTACTTTCTTCATCACGCCAATAAGCAGAATAACTACGATATCCATACGCAAAGCGTTTCACTTTTGTTTATCATGAGGTAAGTACATTGACTTCTGCAGAAGTTAGCTTTCGGAGGACGATAACTACGACACTTCCACAGAGATTATGTTGCGACAAGACGCACAGTTTAGCGCTACAGTACACGCATTTGAGTGATTAAGCTTATACTTAAGACACTTATTTTTAAAGATTTTTTAATTACAAAGAAAGTTTTCCGTGATACATTTCATTCCATTGCTGTAATCTGTAACACCTGAGGGTATAATTACATTAATCCTCAGGGGGGTACACGCTTACTTAGTGTACCATGTGTGTGGCAACCACAAGGAACCCTAGCTAATATGGTATTTGCTTATACAACTTTACACATCGGTACCATATTTCTCCAACACATAAATTACACAGCTATCTGATTATTTGACAGAGAAATAAACATTCTTTTTACTACGTCAGTGACAGATGTTTACGCAATTACACAGTTGGATAACTTCACACTTACGAAATTGTATGTTGTTTGTACTTTGTGAACTGTTCATATTTTTTCAGAACCATTGTGATGCTATGAGAGCTTTGAATGATATATTTGGTAAGGGAGCATGATTTTAAAGTACGTTTGAGGTAGATGACACTTTTGACATGAGCAGAGAATTTTTTTAAAGTTTTGATATTATTGGAGGAAGCTACGACGATTTTGAGAGTTGACTGAGGTGTTATGATGTTATTTTTACGACGACTATGTGTATTATGTTGTTGCGGTATGTTTATGATCAATAAGCTGATGCTATATAAGGAATGTGATTACGTGTTTATATGTGTATGAATAATGAATAGAAGTTAGGGACTATGGTTTGTGAAAAAGGTTGTTGGAAACTAAGAATCGTACTTTAAGAGTTATGAAATGTGTGTATATGCGTGAATGTATCACAATGCTGGCGAAAATTTTTTGGACGCTGTTATATTTATAGGATTTTGTTTCTACAGATTTGTAACCCAGATTCTTGACCTGTGAAATATTTTTATATGAGACTGCCACTGTAGCGGAAACTGGTGTCGTACATATTTCCGTACGAAAGTTAAGTGACCACCTGCACGTAATGCGTTGTGAGCGGCCAGGTGTGCCAGCCGCCTTGAGAAAAAGCCATTAGTGTGTGGCGCAGGTGGTAGAAAAAAATAAAAAAAAATAAAAAAAAGGGGAGGCCATTATCCTCGCTATTGACATTCGTTTGTAGAAAGCATCGTAAATACGACACGCTAATAATAGCTTGGAAACATTCTTACATCTGCACACCTGATTAGGACAAGTGTCTATCTACGAGAATTGAGAGAAATGCCATATGGCTTGCTTTATGTATTTATTTACTCATTTTGTTTAATATCTAGTTTCTAGCTGCACTGCAGCACTGGTTAAAATAAAATTTTATAGATGTACTAATATAAATATTTTCTGTCTCCAGATCCAGTAAATAATAGTTTTGTGATATATTTCCAAAAAATGAGGGAGCATAAAAAGACATTTCCCTTCACAGGAATTGCATAAACAATTTCTTTACGATTTGGTAACTTATCTGCTAGTGTAAGTTCTCGTGATGCATCACTCTAGTGTTAAGATGTGACATAGGTATTAGACATGGCCATTTTTAGTGTAATATTTTTTCTGCTTGAGCTATGTCATGTTTAGGTATAAGTTGCTGCTGTTTGCCAGGCATAGTGTTATTAAATTTGACTTTGTATTATTCTGTTAAGCCAGTTTTACTAATGATTTATTTTTATTGTTTGCTGCACATTGCCTTAGATTAGTTGTAATATTACAATTGCTTTGCTAATTTCTTAATGCTGCTTGCTTCGCAAATCTGCGTTTTTTTTCATTGCTGTTTATATTAATTGTTTTATGTGATGCTGCATTGCCTCGTCCCTTGGTATATATATCTGAGCTCAGTAGATTTAAGTTAGCTTAAGAGGGGGTAGACTATATAAGAAACTAACTATGATGAATTTATAAGAAATGCATTGAGAAGCTATCAGAAAATGGTTTGGCAAAAACAAAAAAGGATACTGTACAGTGGAGAAAAACTATTTTTGACAGAGGATGTCAACAGAATACAGAAAACAGGCTTAGATAGGACTTTTGGGAATAATGATGAACGAAGGGAGATCTCCATGCAAAATACTGCAGTAAAACAAACCCTGTCCTTTCCTTTTGTGTTATCCCACTATGTGTTTGTGTACCCTTGTGTATTTGTTTTCTTCCTGTCTCTGTGTAGTTTCATAGAATTTTTTCTTCTTCTAATACTAAGCTACATTCACTATGATGAGGAATACTGTTATCCTCAAATATAATTGGCATTAATAATATGTTATTTACCTTGTAAATATGCTTAGACATTATTTATTTTGTTTTATTTTAAGGCTCATGTGTGAAGTTGATGTTTCGAAAGTTATTCTGATGTTTTATGTATGTACTCATGTCATAATTCCTGTAACACTGACGTATATGTCTATTTCTATTCTTTTGTAAAGCCCCTATTACCACAAATGTTATCTGTATTGTTATGTTCTTTACTGATGTGTTTTGTACCTTTGTTATTGTGTTCTTATGTTATAAAATTGTAATTGACACCAGTTCATCAAATTAAGCAACTTGTAAGTTACATTTCACTGCACACGTTTTTGTTGGTCATAGTATATGGACAATATGTGAGAAGTAGGGACTGTTAGTGTTTGCACGTGTGTTAATAATTCAGCAAGGGACTGGTTAACAGCATTGCTGGTTCTCAGGACAATTCAAAAACTTTGTGAATGCACAAGTGGTGGTTATGGACTTGCTCTATTATCCGCAAGACTCTTCAATGGTGATTGTGCACCTGCATAGTCACAACAGATGGCTGCTGGCCATCTCTACAAGGACTACAGTGGGTCTGCATCTTTGGTGGCCCACCAGTACCGTAATCTCTACAAGGACTACATTGGGTCTTCGTCTTTGCTGACTCACCAGTACCATTATTTCTACAAGGACTGCAGTGGGTCTGCGCCTCTGGTGGCCCACCAATACCGTAATCTCTATCAGGACTACAGTGGGTCTGCTCTGTGATGACCTACCCACCAATACTCTTCAAAATTTCGACTGACTCCGCTGTGGGTTTACTCTGTTGTGGCCCATGACCAGTCTGCATGTCGAGAGTCAGCACTGTCTTTCCGTTGGAAGGACAACGCTACTTCTTCAAGATTGCATGGAAATCCACTACTTCTGTGTGCATTTTCTTTTACTGCTCAGACTTTGAGAAAAACACTGCAATGTGATGAATGATCAGGACTGTCTTTATGGACTGTGAGAAAATTTTAGCTTTTGACCAACATTGTATCAATAAGTGTGTGCATTTGATATCTTTGTTATTGTAATTATGAAAAATTTCTTCAAATCTGTATTGGCCACTGTCCAACACAATTTGTAAAATTTCTTGTGGGGAGCATGGGGGCTATGTAAGTAGGCTGTTTAGGTTTTTTTATTGGTAACGCCACCTCTGTATGAAAATCACTGGCTGTGCTGTGTGCAGTCTGTGGCTGCTTTGCATTGTTGTGATACTCGCCATTGTAGTGTAAGGCAGCTGGCTGTGAACAGCGCGTAGCGTTGGGCAGTTGGAGGTGAGCCGCCAGCAGTGGTGGATGTGGGGAGAGAGATGGCGGAGTTTTGTAATTTGTCATGAACTGCTATATATATGATGATATCAAGGTAAATACATTCTTTGTTCTCTATTAATATCTTTCATTTGCTAACTATCCCTATCAGTAGTTAGTGCCTTCCATAGTTTGAATCTTTTATTTAGCTGGCAGTAGTGGCGCTCGCTGTATTGCAGTAGCTTGAGCAACGAAGATTTTTGTGAGGTAACTGATTTGTGAAAGGTATAGTTTAATGTTAGTCAGGGCCATTCTTTTGTAGGGAATTTTGAAAGTCAGATTGCGTTGCGCTAACAAAATATTGTGTGTCAGTATAAGCACAGTCCTGTAATTAAAAGGGGATGTTTCATGCCTATCAGTAGTTAGTACCTTCCGTAGTTTGAATCTTTTATTTAGCTGGCAGTAGTGGCGCTCGCTGTATTGCAGTACTTCGAGTAACGAAGATTTTTGTGAGGTAAGTGATTTGTGAAAGGTATAGGTTAATGTTAGTCAGGGCCATTCTTTTGTAGGGATTTTTTAAAGTCAGATTGCGTTGCGCTAAAAATATTGTGTATCAGTTTAAGCACAGTCTTATATAATTGTTCAAAGGGGACGTTTCATATGTCGACCCTTAGCCGAGGATACCTCACTGGAATCTTCTGATTTTTTCCTGTAGTTTGTGTAATTAGTGTAGCTTTTGTTTATTGCTAGCGCGTAATTGTAGAGAAAATCTCCTTTGTAGTAGCAGTCTATCATTGTTGTACAGTAAAACAGTTGTGGCATGCATGTAGATTTGCACCAAGTATTTCGCAGCTGTAATTAACTAGATATTATTTTCAGTGCTATGTTAACGTGTTCTCTTATTTTTGCTCTTCAAATTGTGCTTTTCTGTGTTATCGTGTGAAATATTGTGACAATAATGGCGTGTGGAAAACGTAACACTAGGCTCCAAAGTAAACTGAGAAATAATAGTGACGACGAGCTAGCTTATCAGTACCACTGTGTAATGAAGTATTAGACATTCAAAGTAGTAATTTCGTAATAGTGCATAGGGAAATGGAGCGGGCGGCAAATAATGGTGTAGACAGTGAAACAAGTAGTGAACAGGGAAGCATTATCGAAGGATCGGTCGGCAACAGCTCGCTTCAGGAATCCGAAATGACAGAACACAATATTGCAAATACTGTAGACTCAGGTTTTGGGTCCTCACCGTTTTCTCAAATAAGTCAAGACACATTTTCTGCTTGTCAAAATGTGAATGTTGCCGGTGCAAATGCACTGCCGAAAAGCATAGAGGAACAGATTCCAGACACTAATACATTATTATTGCAATTAATGCAGCAAATGAAACAAAATCAGAGACAAACACAGCAACAGTTAGACGCAATGGAACAAAATCTTCAAAAGTTGGACACAATGAAACAACACCAGAGACAAACACAGCAACAGTTAGACATGATGGAACAAAATCAGAGACAAACACAGCAACAGCTTCAAAAGATAGACTCATTGGAACAAACTCTTGAACAAACACTTGAAGATTTAACTACTGAGTTACATAATATTGAATCGAAATGTCAAAAAGCCTGTAATGACGTAAAAACACAAATTTGTGAGCATTTTCCAACTATTTTTTCGCGGCATGAAAATGCATTACAGAATCACGAAGCAGCCATAAAAGAACTGCAAATTATTGTTCATGAAAATCATGAGACTTTGCAAGCTAAAATTGACTCAATTGCATCTACCGATACGGTTACGCAACTTGCAAAAACTCAGGAAAACTTAAAGGACACAGTAGATACGATTTCAACACAAATGGACACACTGAAACTTGGTTCAGAAAAACACACAGAGGAAATAATTTCACTATCGGATAAAGTAGCCAAACTTTCAGATCAGTTCACTAACTTATCTACAAAGGTAGATGATTATCTGAATGACACAAGACCTGTAGCCTTCACTGACACTGAATAGTATGAACAAATTAGAAAATTCAAACGAAATCAAAATCAAATCAATATACAGTACAAAAGAGAAATCCGGGAAGTACAAGATCAGTTGGCACAAGTAATACAACAATTACATATTTTTGAGATGGAACCGCCGAAACGAAGTAACAATGAGCGATGTGCGACTCGCCGACACGATGATTTTGACTATAAGCTGTTCATTACTACACGTAAATTCAAAACATTTAAGAATTCTGACAACGACATTCATCCACAAGCATGGCTCCATCAATTCTCTCATTGTTTTCCTCCCAACTGGTCGTTAGAACTCACATTAGAATTTATGTGTGACTACTTAAAGAATGAACCAGCTGTAAGTATGCGATCGGTCATTCACGATTGTCACAGTGAAGAAGATTTTTATCATGCCTTCCTCTCAGCATATTGGGCTCAAGCTATACAAGACCGAGTAAAACATAGCATCATAATGATGAAACATTTCGAACAATCTGAATTCTCCAGTCTTGTGAAATATTTTGAAGACATGTTGCACAAGAGTCAGTACCTGTCAAACCCATACAGTCTCTCAGAACTCATCCGCATTTGCTTAATCAAATTACCTGAACATTTACGACACATTATTTTGGCAGGACGTTGCAAAGACGACATTGAAGCTTTTCAGGGACTCTTGCAAGAATTAGAAACTGACACAGACAGTCGCGGGATACGAAAACAGGAAAACAATCACTACAGGTCACATCCGTCACAATTCCGTGACGACATAAACAATAACTGGACACGACAAGTTTATTCTTACAACGCAAATCGTCACCAAAACAGACACCACCCATATGACAACCACTGGCAGAGTAATAATAGTTACAGAGAAAGATCGCATTTCCGTAGTAATGAATATGACAGAGATAACCATAGAAACAGACAATATGGGAACGAAAATAATTATTATCAAGGGAGACAGAATAATTTCAGACGCAACAGTTCAGCGCACAGTTACGATTCAGGGAGAAATTCTCCATCACGTGACCGACAAGAAAGAAACTGTGGAATCTACCGACATGGCGACAGACGATATAATCATAACGACAGACCTGAATTTTATCAGAACTGGCGGGATTCAAACAGAGCAGGGCACTCTCGACAAGGTGAATTTGTAGAAGTTAGGTCTCCTAATCCTAATAACGACGCGCGCCAACAAAGAGACAGACAATGACTCGCACAGCAGGCAGCCACGTGCACCAGCTGGCTCAGAGAAAAATTATGTAGACGCTAACCTTGAGAAAAATTCCAGTATTCTTTACCGACTTATACCACATGATAATTGCGTCGAAGCTGAAACACTGTGTACTAGGAAGAGTAAAGGTTTACACCACATTTCACATGTAAAACCGTTTATTGAGAGATAATCTGTTTTTTTTTTAAATTTAGTCTTTACTATAAAATTTTTCACTTCACGTTACTAGTACTCTTTGTCACACTTAGAAACTGTGAACATGTAACTATGTTTTAAAATAATCTATCTGGTCTATAACCTAGGGAACATATTTAGACAGTAATTACGAATGCATTGTTATAGTGAACAGACGACACAGTGTTATTGTGTGTGTACATTCTTGCTTGTTAGTGGCACGATTATGTAACGACTATAAGGCTCACATACTTAGAACATGTACCGGTACTGCCAATGAGATTTTAATGCAACATTTTGGTTTATTTGAAAATACATTCTGGGTTTAAAGTACTTTCTGAGAGATATCAGATGACACAGTGGTTAGTTTATTTGACAGCTACACGGTTTTATAACGACGCTACTAATGAGTGACAATTTACAATGTGGCTTTTGCGGTGTTTCTGTTTTATACCTGCACAGTTTTTCTGAATTCTTCTGGAAAGTAAAACATGTTTTGGTAGTAACTTTTGTGGTATAGCTACAATGAGACTGCCTTTTCCGTAGCACAACAATACGTTACAGCACAGTACTTTCTTCATCATGGCAATAAGCGTAATAACTAAGATATCTATACGCAAAGCATTTCACTTTTGTTTATCGTGAGGTAAGTACATTGGCTTCTGCAGAACTTAGCTTTCGGAGGACAATAACTACGACACTTCCACAGAGATTATCTTACAGCAAGACGCACATTTAGCGCTACAGTACACGTATTTGAGTGATTAATTTTGTACTTAAATCATTTAATTTTAAAAATATTTGAAGTACAATGATACAAAGTTTTTCCGTGATACATTTCATTCCATTGCTGTAGTCTGTAACACCTGAGGGTATAATTACATTAATCCTCACGGGGGTACACGCTTATTTTGTGTACCATGTGTTTGGCAAGCACAAGAAGCCCTAGCTAATATGGTTTTTGCTTATACAACTTTACACATCGGTACCATATTTCTCTAACATACAAATTACACAGCTATCTGATCATTTAATTGAGAGAGACAAACATTTATTTTGCTATATCAGTGACAGATGTATACGTAATTACAGTGACAGATGTTTATGTAATTACACAGTTGGATAACTTTACACTTATGAAATTGTATTTTGTCTGTACTGTATGAACCCTTCATATTTTTCAGAACCATTGTGATGCTATGAGAGCTTTGAATGATGTATTTGGTATGGGATCATGATTTTTAAAGCACGTTTGAGGTAGATGACACTACTGAAATGAGCAGAGAATTTTGTTTTAGGTTTTGAAATTATTGCAGAAAGCTACGACGTTTTTGAGATTTGACTGAGGTGTTATGATGTTATTTTTACGACGACGATGTGTATTGTGCTGCTGAGGTATGTTTATGATCAATAAGCTGATGCTATACCAGGAATTTGATTATGCTACGTATTTGTTATGATGAAAAATTGAAGAAGTGTCGACGAATATGTATATGTGTAATAAGGTAAGGAATAATGAGTAGTGGTTAGGGACTATGGTTTGTGAAAAAGGTTGCTGGAAACCAAAAATCGTACTTTCAGAGTTATGAAATGTATGTAAATGCATGTATGTATTACAATGCCAATGAAAATTTTTTGGACACTGTTATATCAATAGGATTTTGTTTCTAAAGATTTGTAACGCAAATTCTTGACCTGTGAAATTTTTTATATGAGACTGCCACTGTAGCGGAAACTGCTGTCGTAAATATTTCAGTAAGAAAGGTAAGTGACCTTGACGTAATGTGTTTTGGGCAAACCAGGTGAGAGGTAGTCGTCTGACAAAAGAAAGCCATTAGCTGGAGAGAAAAAAAAAGGCCATTATCCTTGCTATTGACACTCCTTTGTAGAAAGCATCGCAAATACGACACGCTCATTACTTGGAAAGATACTTACATCTGCACACTTGATTATGACAAGCGTCTTTCTACGAGAGCTGAGAGAATTTCTACTAACTTATGAAATGTCACATGACTATTGAATGATATTTTTATGCTTTGGTTTGCGTAATTGCTTATTTCATTTGATATCTGGTTTCCAGCTGTGTTGCAGCATTGGTTTTATAAAATAAAATTAAATGCATTTGCTAATGTGAACACTTTCTGTCAACAGCCATCTGTTGCAACTGTACAGGTGCACAATCACCATCGAAGAGTCTTGCTGAGAATATAGCAAGTCCATAAACCACCACTTGTGCACTCACAAAAAATTTGATTGAAATGTCCTTAGAACCAGCAATGCTGTTATCCAGTCCCTTGCTGAATTATTAACACACATGCAAACACTATCAGTCCCTACTTCTCACATACTGTGCATATATTATGACCAACAGAAACGTTTGCAGTGAAATGTAACTTGCAAGTTACTTAATTTGATGAACTGGTGTCAATTACAATTTTATAACATAAGAATACAATAACAAAGGTACAAAATACATCATTAAAGAACATAACGATACAGGTAACATTTGTAGTAATTGGGCTTTACAAAAGAATATACATCAGTGTCACAGGAATTATGACGTAAGTACATACATGAAAGGTCAGAATAACTTTTGAAACATCAACTTCACACATGAGCAACAAAACAGAACAGATAAATAATGTCTAAACATCTTTAAAAAGTAAATAACATATTATAAATGCAAATTATATTTGAGGATAACAGTATTCCTCATCATGGTGAATGTAGCTTAGTACTAGAATAATTCTACAGCATAAGTCTTATCAGATAAACACATAAAGACAGGAAGTACACAAATACACAAGGGTACACAAACACAGAGCATAATAATAGAAAAGGAAAGGACAGCGTTTGTTTTACTGCAGTATTTTGCAAACAAAACTTTCTTTACTTCTTGGAGATCTCCCTTCATTCATCATTATTCCCAAAAAGTCCTATCTATACCTGCTTTCTGTATTCTATTCATATTTCTTTCAAAATAATTATTTCTCAGTGCACAATACTCATTTTTGCCAAATCTGTTTCATATAACTTATCAATGCATTCTTTCCCTATTCTTCATAGTTAGTTTCTTATATAGTATCCCCCCTCTTAAGCTAACTCAAATCTACTGAGCTCAGATGCTAAACTAAGGGACGAGGCAAAGCAGCAGCATAAAACAATTAATACAAACAGCAATGAAAAAAAATGGAAATTGTCAAAGCAAGCTACAGTAAATCTAAATTACCAAGCAATGCAACATTACAACTAATATGAGCCAATGTTCAGCAACAAGAAAAATAAATCAGTAGTAAAACTAGCTGAACAGAGTAATACAAAGTGAAATTTAGTAGCACTATGCCTGGCAAACAGCAGCAGCAAATGCAATAACTTATGTCTAAATATGACATAGCTCAATCAGAAAAAATATTTCACTACAGATAACAATGCAGATAAGGGAAATGTATAATCAAATCTTAACGTCTATGTAATGAAAGTGGTGCACCACAACTATTTCTACAAAAGAAATTACCAAGTACTTGAAAAGAAAATTATATATGCAGTTACTGTTATTAGTCCCTTCTTATTGTTCTTCCCATTCCAAGAGCTCCTTTTTCGAAGAATGTGGATTATAAAATAATTATTTCTGTTATGACCTACCAACCAATATTCTTCAAAACTTCGACTGACTATGTGGTGGGTTTGCTCTGTTGTGGCCCATTACCTGTCTGCATGTCAAGAGTCAGCACTGTCTTTCCGTTGGAAGGACAACACTACTTCTTCAAGACTGCATGGAAATCCACTACTTCCGCACGCATTTTCTTTTACTACTCAGACTTTGAGAAAAACACTGTAATTTTACTGTGATGAATGATCAGGACTGTCTTTATGGACTGTGAGAAAATTTTAGCTTTTGACCAACACTGTATCAATAAGTGTGTGCATTTGATATCTTTGTTATTGAAATTATGAAAAATTTTTTTCAAATCTGTATTGGCCACTGCCCAAAACAATTTGTAAAATTTTAGGTGGGGAGCATGGGGGCTATGTAAGTAGGCTGTTTATGTTTTCTTATTGGTAACGCCACGTAGCACTCTGTATGGAAATCACTGGCTGTGCCGTGTGCAGTCTGTGGCTGCTTTGCATTGTTGTAATACTCGCCATTGTAGCGTTGGGCAGTTGGCTGTGAACAGCGCGTAGCGTTGCGCAGTGGGAGGTGAGCCGCCAACAGTGGTGGATGTGGGGAGCGAAATGGCGGAGTTTTGAAATTTGTAAGACTGGATGTCATGAACTGCTATATATATTATTGAACATTAGTAAGGAAAATACATTGTTTGTTCTCTATCAAAATCTTTCATTTGCTAACTATGCCTATCAGTAGTTAGTGCCTTCCTTAGTTTGAATCTTTTATTTAGCTGGCAGTAGTGGCGCTCGCTGTATTGCAGTAGTTCAAGTAACCAAGATTTTTTGTGAGGTAAGTGATTTGTGAAAGGTATAGGTTAATGTTAGTCAGGGCCATTCTTTTGTAGGGATTATTGAAAGTCAGATTGCGTAGCGCTAAAAATATTGTGTATCAGTTTAAGCACAGTCTTATATAATTGTTCTTAGGGGACGTTTCAGTTCCATGTATTGACCCGTTCCATGACCATGGAGACTTCTCCTTCATTTGGTCCCACGGAACAATAAATAAATAATAAATAAATAAAAAAGGATTCGAACCAGCGACCGCAGCTGTCGCGCGGTTCCTGACTGTAGCGCCTAGAACCGCTCAGCCACTCCGGATGTAAGATGTCGAATCATTCATTGACCTATTTTCGGACCATAACTTCCATTTGATTTTCTGACAGAATCTGACTTTTGTAAGCTTCGGTCATAGCCTTGTTGCAGATGCACAGATTTGCTTTACGTTTTATAACGACATGAATCTCATATGCAATAGATAGTGTTTGATTTACATAAATATTTTTGCAGGTGTTTCAATAGACAGTATCAAAGCAAGGAGTTTCATTTATCTCTACTGGTTTTGATACTTTTTCCGTCAATAATCTAGGATTCGGTGGCTCAATGCTAAAGTGACGGGTTAGAAATCAAAAGATCTCGAGTTCGATCCCCGGTAAGTCCTAAGATTGTTACCTGTCATTTACCATTTCGTTCAGCTCTGACAATGCTAATTCATGTGCAAAAAGCCGAGCTGCCCCGTGGTTTGGAATCCACGTTAAAGTATAGGTCGGCCACTGTGTGGGTGAGTCAGTTCAAAGGCCATGGGAAGGCGATGGAACACCACTTCTTAAAGGACCATGCCTAATAAAGCACTCTGGTGTTAGAAACAATCTTCGGATTGATGAATGGGTCCGTTTTATTTAATCATATAACTGCGGTAGTTTAGTAAATATCATCGCGAACTGGGCTTCCAAATTGCTGCTCTCCTACTTTAAAAATCTGATTGACAGACAACAGCAGAACAAATAATGTACCAGGAGGCTATAATGGCAGCTTGAAGAGTCGATTGCCTGGTAATGTCTCCACGCTTACGAGATATATGGGGTGAAATGCGTCTTTACTGCTGAAACACAGCCTGTGAGTGGATTCTGAAGATATCGACTGCTGAGCGAAACGACACCATCAGCGCTGCCGGCGGAGATTCCATGCTGAATTAAGTGGAATGGAGGGTAGAATTCTTAGAATTCTTCATTTCCTCCTGCAATTGCTTCACCGTAGACCCCTTAAGGCCTCCACATTCCGCTTCCAGTAGGAAGCAGCTCAAAATGTCATTACCAAACAGCGCTGTTCTTCCACTTTCTGGAGCAGAACTTTAATTAACTTTGCCAGTAACAGCTCTCTGTGATAACAGCTGTTGTTTTTAAGTAAACAGTGTTTTATTAGACTGAGACATATCTAGCTCCTAGTAGTCACTTGTTCACTAGTCATCAATCTAACCACAAGGAAATTCAAACATTAATGCTCTTCCTTGAAAATGGCTAAAACAGGAGAATCGTTCCGGTTTACGTCGTTAGTGCTGAATACGAATGCTATGAAACTTTTTTTACAGTAACGTAGATATTACGTAAACACTGAATTATGAATAATATTAGACTCTTAAGTACAATAATAAGTTCTTTACGTAATGGAATTAATACATACACTTTCAAATGTTTTTCCAAAATAGGTGGACTGATTTCTCGCTGAATGTGTAACATGTGAACAGATTATGAGTTACACGGTTTAGCTTTGTGATCATTTCGGAGAAAAGCTTGTAATCTCCGCCCCCCCTCTTGTTCCATCTATTGTTCACTTAAACGATGCCCGGTCGAAGTAATTAATAAGCATTGTCTTTTATGAAGATTTGAGAGGAGCCAAGATTACAGTAAACTTTCAAGTTTACTTAGTTAGCTTCTCATGTTGAGATGGCTCCAGTTCTTCTTCTCTAGCGGTCTGATTCTTGAAGTTGAAGATGTAACATCAGGTCCTCGCGGTTAGTTTGAACTAAATAAATTGGAAGATTGTTGTTGCAGAATTTTTTAAATAATATATTTTCCATTGACATTCTTACATTTTAGTATATCATACTGTAGTTTGATTTTTCACATTAGCAAAGCCTAAATTACATTGTTCGCACCTATTATAGAAAAATACGACCGAGCACATCAGAGGCAAGATTAGGACTCTCACACTCTGCGCAAATAACTATATTCCAAAGAGTTCACAATTTTTCTTAACAAATTAATTCTCACTAGTTTTCGTTCAATTTTCCATTTAGATCATTATTTCGTAAATGAATCCAAAAATACACAAAGTAAACAGTAGAGGATTGCGTGATTAATAATAGAAATTTTAAGTGTGCAAATAATTCGTAATTTCAAATGTTTTTTAAAAAAATAATTTTAACTATACAATCAGAACTAGTACTTATCGATTATAACATCGAAACTAAAATATTATATAAAATAATTCCTTTTCATAAATTTTAGCCGGAAATATAAATATGGAAGTTTTCTGAAAAGCAACTGAGATAACATTGACCTGCCCAAAATTCGAAAAATAATACTGGTATCGACAACTGCTCTTGAGCGAAAGTAATGCTAGAGGGGGGATGTCCCGTTACAAGCTACAAACACTCATGGTACCTTCTTCTCAAACATATCTTTTAGTAAAGAATTGGCAGCTGACGAATATTTTAGATAGTAATACTTGGTTAGAAATGACAGTAGGGAATATTAAGTATCAGCTCACAAATGATGTGTTTAGCTATAAGAAGTTATGTGCACAAGTTATGTGCTTCTTGTTGAAAGAAAATTTCTATCACTGCTTAACGGTAAAAATGAGTCAAGTGTCGTAGTTATCGTCGTCCATAAGCAAAGTTTTTCAAAAATCGATATACTTACCCTGTCATATACAGAAGTAAATTGCTATGCGTATAAATGTCGTAGTTATTATGTTCATTGCCGTGACCTTAAAAGTACCGTTCTGAAACGTATTGATGTGAGACTGTACAGACGTAAAACAGATACAGCGATAAAGCAATAATGAAAATTATGTCACTCATAAGTAGAGTCGTAATATAATCATGAAGCTTTACACAAACCAAAAACCGCGTCATCTGTGACCTCTCTGAAATTGCTTCAAATAAAAAATGTTTTTTCAAGTAAACAAAAATGTAGCAGTAAAACCTCATTAGCGGTATATACTCCAAGAAAGTGACCATTATAGTCGTGACATAATCGTGCTACTGAAAAGCGAAAATGTACTCACAATAAGAATGTATCGCCCGCATCTCGTGGTCGTGCGGTAGCATTCTCGCTTCCCACGCCCGGGTTCCCGGGTTCGATTCCCGGCGGGGTCAGGGATTTTCTCTGCCTCGTGATGGCTGGGTGTTGTGTGATGTCCTTAGGTTAGTTAGGTTTAAGTAGTTCTAAGTTCTAGGGGACTGATGACCATAGATGTTAAGTCCCATAGTGCTCAGAGCCATTTGAACCATTTTTTTAAGATTGTATCGTCCTGTTCCCTATAAAAGTGTACTCGTAAAATTACTGTATTAATATGTTCCATGGGTTCCTGACTGGATAGTTAACTTCAAAACATCGCTGCATGCTAAATGTGATAAAGCGTAATAGTAATTTGAACTGAAAAATTTAATAGCTAAGACTAAGTCAGAAAGCAAATCATTTCTCTATAAACGGTTTTACAAGAGAAATGTGGTGTAATCCTTTACTTCTCTTAGTACGCAGAGTTTCAACTTCAACGCAATTATCATGCGGTATCCGTCGGATCCTGTAAGGTCCATTGTACATTAGAAAGAATTTGTGACTCAAATATTTATTCTTATGTGACAATGAATGGGCTTTAATGAGAACTTCTTTACTAATATATAGTTTCTTTGCATTTGTCTTACTGTGAAGTTTTCTTCTTTTGTCTGCAGCAGAATTTGTATTTTTTATAGCCAAATCAATTATGTCTTTATGTCGAAGTTTACGTGTACTCGGAAAAGGTACAAGCTCTCTGATTCTGTTCGGTGGTTCCTCATTCTTCAGTACAGGAATAGGTGGTGAAGCAGTGGAGTCATGAGGCATTTCATTCAGTATGTTTTGAAATAAGTGTATCTGTCCCATTACTGATGCTTCCTGTGACAATAATGTCCGCAAAGCTTATTAATTTCTTTGATAATGCGTCCAGGCGTGTTAGATGTGGAGAGTACAATGAAATAAAAACAGGTTTGATTTTATGATTTCGAAGCATGCGTGACCAAACAGCAGATCTGAATTGCGGTCCGTTATCTGAAGTGACTTTACTAACGTGTTTAACTTTACGTAAGAAATTTTTAACAAAGGCGTTGGATACAACCGCCCAGTGGCTTTACGTAACGGAGTGAAAGAAACAAATTTTGAAGTGAGTTCAACAGCCACTAGAACGTACGAAAATCCATTCGATGTTCTTACAAGGGTTCCCAAGAGATCAACAGCGGCTGATTCTTTTAATTTAGTAGGAATAATAGGAAACAATGGGGCACGATGTGTGATGGTAGATGATTTTGCTTTTGGACAAAGTTTACAAATATACAAGATTCTCCGAATTCACTTTTCCATGTTATTAAAATAACAATTCGTCCGATGAATATGACAACATTTTGGTGGACCAAAATGTGCATAGCTGAAGTGATTGTACCAGATGAGCTTATTGACAAAATCGTCAGGAATTAAAAATGCGCACAGGTTGTCATCAACAGTGCAACGTTTGAAGAGTATGTTATTTCTAACCAGATAATAATGACGAATCTGCGTGTGTGTCTTTCAATGCTATTTACTTTTAAAGTCTTTCCAAATCGGATCCTTGTCTTGCTCATGAGCAATGTCCTTCAAAGATGCAGTGACGAAGTTTTCAAAGGCTACTTTTTGAATGAACAGAATACTGAAATTTTTCACAAGGTTAGCTTCTGTGTTGCTTTTCTGAAGCCCAGCCGGTGCACGTGACAGTGCGTCAACAACGATGTTTTCCGTGCCAGGAATGTAGATTATTGTGAAGCGGAATTCTTGCAGAAACAATGCCAAACGTTTCAACTTGTCATGATTTAATTTTGTTCACATTACAAATTGCAATGCTCGATGATCACTGTAAACTTTTACATGTCTGCCAGAAAGAAAGAAACGAAATTTGTCAAATGCCCAAACGATAGCCAAAGCTTGCAATTCAGTGACGGAATAATTTTTATCAGATTTTGTTAGCGCGCGGGTAGCAAAAGCGATGGTTTTCTGAACAGTAACATAATTTAATATGGCTTCTTGAAATAAATGTGCACCAAGACCAACTTAAGAAAAATCTGTGTTAAGACAGAAGTCTTGTGACAGATCTGGATGAGCTAAGATGGGCGCGTTAAGTAGCGCTTCTTTCAAAGAATCAAATTCCAAATGTGCCTGTTCATCCCAGTTTCAACACAGTGTTTTTGCCAGTGAGGAAACAAAGTTTTATAGTTATTAGAATTTGTATATTCAGGAAACGAAGGTAGAAATTCACGAGGCCTAGAAAACTGGTCTTTTCGTGGATGGAACAGGAATGGCTCTGATTGCTTCCAACGTTTCAGGATCCGGCAGAATGCCCTCAGAAGAAGTAATGTGACCCAGAAACTTCACCTTTGTCCTACCGAATTCAGATTTTTCCAAGTTAACTGTAATTCCAGATTCAGCAAAAATACATAACAAACCGCTGAGGATACGATTGGCCGGCCGCGGTGGTCTAGCGGTTCTAGGCGCGCAGTCCGGAACCGCGCGACTGCTACAGTCGCAGGTTCGAATCCTGCCTCGGGCATGGATGTGTGTGATGTCCTTAGGTTAGTTAGGTTTAACTAGTTCTAAGTTCTAGGGGACTAATGACCTCAGCAGTTGAGTCCCATAGTGCTCAGAGCCATTTGAACCATTTTTGAGGATACGATTATGTTGTTCCCAAGAGGCTTCTCCTATTGACATATCGTCCACGTACGAGGTGATGTGTCGTTTTAAGAACTCAGGTAATATGTAATTTAGCACACGAATGAATGCTGCGGAAGAAATGTTCAAACCAAAAGGAAGTTTCCGAAATTGGTAACAAACTCTGCAACAAAAAAGAAAGCCGTATATTTTCTACATTCTGGATGAAGCTCAATCTGATAAAAGCTTGATCTGAGATCAATAGAAGACAACACTTTTACGCCATTAAAATTTGAAGAAGTTCTTCCAACGGTTGCGGCATGTCTGTTTCAGGAATGATTACAGTATTTATTTGTTTGGAATGTAAGGCAAGCCTGATCGATCCGGTTTTCTTCTCAACAACATGTAATAGATTGTAGTATGAGCTACCGCTGGTTCAGTAATGCCCTCGTCAAGCATAGACTGTATTTCCATTCTAACACGGTCCCTATAACGTGCCGGAATTACTTATAGTCTGACGCAAAACTTACTATGCTCACGAACACGAAATTTGTATTGAAATCCTTTAATTGTTCCTGTTTTGTGAGTAAAAACTGTGGACTGCGCTTGTAAGATGTCAGAAAGGTCCTGCCTATCAGTGTCATCACAGTTCTCAATTGCTTGATTTTTTTTTATATAATACCACATCATTATCATCCCTGTCAGTAGTTGCAAAGTGATTATTAGTGTCAAATTCTGTTGAAAGTTCCAAACTGTGATCTGACAGAAGGTAAAGCCGATTGATTTCCTCGACGTGATTTGAAAGCTTATCTTCAAATTTCAAAGCTATTGGCTTACCTTCTTTCTCTAAACTTATTTCAGCGTCGTGAAAGTTTAAAACTGCTTTATACTCATTCAAAAAGTCTACACCTAATATAATCTCCGTCGACAATAATGGAATAATGAGAAATTTCGTAATAAATTAGTGGCTTAGAAAACAGAATTCTAAGTTAGTTTGTTGGCGTACATCTACAATTTTTCTAAAAATTGCACCTCGTAATTCAATCTTACGTAAAGGAAGTGTGGGGCAATCGTTAGATTTGTTGCATTTAATAAAAACTGTTTCACTAATTACCGACACAGGACTGCCGGAGTCAAGTATTGCCATTAATTTTTTATCATTTGTTGTGATGTGAATTACAGGATACACAGTACTGTTCTGTTTCATGTCATGTTCCTGGAGTAAAATGTCCCTAATGTCTTCCATTTTCACGTAATTGATAGTCACGGCAGCTACATCGTCAGCTTTATAAGTATGTTTTGTGGCTGCCTGCGGTGCGAGTCATTGTTTATTATTTATTTTTTGTCGCGTATCGTTACTGGGATTTGGAGGTTTACATTCTACAATTTCAGCTTGTTGAGAGGGCACTGCCCTATTTCAATCACACCAGTTCTGATTAAATTCAGGTCTGTTATACAATCTATAGCGCTGCCAACATACAAACATATAAAGAGGCTACTTATACAGTGTCCACAACATTGGAGTGACAGCGCTTCTATTGAATTACAATGCACCTGCAAGGCAGATATACTACAGTCTTAGCCACATCTGTTCTGTAATGGAAAATTTCCATCTCAGCTATAAAAAATATCGAATCTTACTAGCACGAGCTATTTTGTTGCCCAGTCGCTATCTATGTGAGGTATGTTTCTTGACTCACGTCATTCACCTGATTTATTGACAGAAGACTACTTTTAATAGGAGAAGCATATCGGCGGGTAAGACACGGATCACATTGTTCAGATAACTAATGTTTCTCAGAAGTCATTTATTTGTAATTTGAAACTGAACACAATATGCTCAGTAGCCTAAGAATGGTTCAAATGGCTCTAAGCACTATGGGACTTAACATCAGAGGTCATCAGTCACCTAGACTTAGAATTACTTAAATCTAACTGACCTAAGGACATCACACACATCCATGCCCGAAGCAGGATTCGAATCTGCGCCCGTAGCAGGAGCGCGGTTCCGGATGGAAGCGCCAACAAACGCTCGGCCACTGCGGCCGGTCCTAGCAAATTACGGCGTTATTACGAACTAAATCGATTGTCTAAGCAGAAATTATGATACGGGCGCGTGTGCAAACATATTAAAACGGGAAAGGGACCAAAATATACTTACATTGGCAGGGTACACTACCGCACATGTGTTTACAACAAACAGATCATTGTGAAATAACGGATTCATTCTGAACATCACTTATAACAACGTTCCTGGCAAAACATAAAAACTATATTTGCTGAAAGTATAGTTTCCCAGTAGACCGACTAATCCGGTTCTACTGTGCATGCAAATTTTAAAATTCTAGCTGACAGAGGAGATGACCGACCATATTCACAAGTAGCTCAAATTTAAGAAATATTAATACAATGCCAGTATAAACTAATATGCCACAATTATCTTAGTACCTTCATCGACGCTCTCTTCAGACATGTATCGACAGAGACAACTTTTATTTCAAGAAGCTGGTTGTTTACGATGACCGGGGACAATAGTCTTAGAAACATATTTACCTGACCATGTCGTATTATATATATCTTTAGCGACGCTTTGTTTGTGAAATAATAGGTGAACAATTTAAAACACCAGCGAAGAAAAAAATACGTAAGTAGTTCTGTACTAGAATTGCAAACATTTTGTCTGCGATTATTGAATAAGATTTGGCGAGAAAAACTGGCTAGTGACAATTGAGAATCGTACATCAAAATTATAATCCAGACAAGGGTTAGAAAATGTGGATCACTTCAGTAAGCATGTAGATGGCATTTTTTCGCATTATGTGGAACGATTTAATGATAAATAGTCCCACACATAGATGAAAATTATGCTACTTTTTTTGTAGCTTCATGTGTGATCCACTAGTTATCCTGTTTGCAAGACACCAATCGAAAGAGCAGCAGGCTGTATCATATCAATTTGTCTAATTCACCACGAACATTTATCAGAGAACCGAAAAAACCTTCACTAATATCACATTCTAATGGTTGTAAGAAAAAGCGAAAATATAGATGAAGTCTATTGTAGCACACATTTAAATTAAGTAAAGATGGATAGGTGAACATTTAAATTTAACTGCGCTAAAATCGTGTTTACTTTTCTCTATCATGCATTCTATGCCGTTATCACAGAATCATTTCACGCTCATTTTAGCCAACATTTTCTGTAATTGAATTTGAAATATGCTATCTAGGACGTAATGACGCCCGACAGAAGCCATAGTGGAGTCAATCAGCATAGACGCACTGTTTTTGTGTTTATCCAGCATTTACAGAACTAAAAAGTAGGCAAGATATATAATATACTCTAAAATGAAAGCTTAAGGAAGGAGAAATCGTCGATACAAAGAACCTTTGACAAAGCCTAATATTTTTTCACGTGGCTGCGCAGCTGGAGCGTTGAGGGCACATGACTTGCGGCCATAAAATCGCCTCCCTGGGTGCGCGTGTCGTTCGAGGGGTCGCGCCAGTTCTCTCGTGTGGGGATATCTGCCCGTTTTCTGAGCTCGTTTAGCCACGCAACTTCTCGTGTGAGAGAGACTGCCCATTTCACCCCAACGCCGTAAACGAGGGACTCCTTGGGGAGATAAAGGGACACGGTTTCAAGTGCTAAAGTGTAGTGCCTTCCGATCTGTATTTGTGGTAAGTAGTTTCAACAAGACTATTTACATTGCTGCTTTAAGCAGTTAATGAAATTTTTTATTTTCTTGTAGTTATATCACTGTAATATCATATCTGAACAGGTACAGTACCACTACAGTTCGGAAAGTTTGTGGAACATAGTTAGAGATAGTAATCTGATGTAATAGATGGTGAATGGTTCCTGTCCCTGTGTACTATTGTTTACAACCTGAAGGTAATTATCAGAATACTGTTACTTATTATATTCTCTATCAGTTACGATCTAACTAGAAATTGAGATTATATTGTTCCCTTTCCCCGATTTTCTGTATGTTATTTGAAACTGTTGTAGCTTGTAATAACTATTTGCGAAACCACATCATTACACATGGTTTTGCGTTATCTGCGTGTGTAGCTGCAAGAGGAACTGCAGAACAATCGACGCACAATATTAAGCTCCCCTTCCACACTGAACATTATCTGATATTGGAAAGCTACCTGGAAGAAGGCTGTTACTAAAACTTGGTTAAAAATAAACGGAAGCATATTTCTAAGGACCAAAATTTCAATGACAGTAAATGCTGATGTCCAATAATATTATTTCATGGCTTAATTTAACAACACTTCTCAAATAGCAACGTAAAAGGCGGAAACACAATCCTGTTATCATAAACTTTTTTGGCTTAAGAAACTTCCTGGCAGATTAAAACTGTGTGCCCGACCGAGACTCAAACTCGGGACCTTGGCTTTCGCGGGCAAGTCCTCTACCATCTGAGCTACCGAAGCACAACTCACGGCCGGTACTCACAGCTTTAGTTCTGCCAGTACCTCGTCTCCTCCCGAGTTCGAGTCTCGGTCGGGCACACAGTTTTAATCTGCCAGGAAGTTTCGTATCAGCGCACACTCCGCTGCAGAGTGAAAATCTCATTCTGGGAACTTTTTTGGCTTGTTCCCACCACGATTATAAGGATGTGAATTAGTCGAATTTAATATTATTATTTGTTTCTTAACCACAAGAAAAAAATTGTTCAAATGGCCCTAAGAAATGTGGGACTTAACATCTGAGATCATCAGTCCCCTAGACTTAGAACTACTTAAACCTAACTAATCTAAGGACATCAGACACATCCATTCCCGAGGCAGGATTCAAACGTGTGACCGTAGCAGCAGCAAGGTTCCGGACTGAAGCGCCTAGAACCGCTCCACCACAGCGGCCGGCCTTATGCAGAAGAAACAGTTACACACCTACAGAAATTTTTTTGTGATATCTCAAAGAGAAATCTACGTAGTGATAATTGAAAGAAGAAAGTAATATTACATTCATTGAAGAGAAACCTGTCAATGTTTGACACACAAAAACAAAAAGCAACCCCATAGGACTAAAACCACTAAAATATCATTCATTGTCACAAAGAAATTATAAGTTTATATCGCCTCATCTCGTATATAGTGTGTAAAATACTATTATAATATTAAAGAGAGATGCTACAAAAAACTTTTAGGGTATAACATCATTGTATGGTTGCAGATTAAAAGGATTATGCATATTGCATGGGGGCTTAATTATAATAAAATGCAAATAATTTTAATTTTAATTTTTAGTCGCTGTATGTCCGATTACGAAGTCTCGTATACGATTGGCCCTGACTAGTATTATTACGCAATCTGACTGCATAGAACAACAACAAAGAATGAAATGGAAATTTTCATTAACACAATTAATTAATTAAGTACCCAGCAACTATAAAACCTACGAAACTAAATCACAAGCGTAACTGTTCTGTGTGTGGAAGTATGACTCAACGTACGCATCTGGCACGGTTCTTCTTCAATAACACAAGAAATTTTAAATATCATTTATACTGAATTAATTAAAGAAAATAAAAATACCATAATTACTCAAGAGAACCAGAATTACACTCTAATCCCAGAACACAAGCCAGATGCTTTGTTGACTGAACCTGTAATGAAGCATTATTTAGGACATTGAAATAATGAGAAAGAAAAGAAAAGTAGTTTGTTACCTTAATTTATATTGATGAAAAGCACTCTAGACATTACAATCTCTCCACACCGACTCGCTACTATCACATCTCAACAAGAAATTTTCAGTATCACATCTCAGCAAGCACTGCCTACTAGCTCATCTCAACAAACACTCCTCACTACGACATCTCAGCACTGACTACCACGAGTTCTCCCAAAGCACTGCCCACTACGAGTTCTCAATAATCACTGCCAGTGGAGGCGGCGGAACAATACTCTCTAGCGCGATCTCTGGCGCTGTGGCTCAGTGTAGCCACCTTTCAATATGCTAAAAAGTAATATCGCTGGATTTTTCAAAGGAGAAGACTCCTAGAGCTTTTAAATAAAAAAAAAACGTTGTTAACATTCCACATCCCAAGGAAACACCAGGTTGTTGATACCGTCGCTGTGGAATACTTGAATGGAAAAATGTGTGTGATATCTTATGGGACTTAACTGCTAAGGTCATCACTTCCTAAGCTTACACACTACTTAACCTAAATTATCCTAAGGACAAACATACACAACCATGCCCGAGGGAGGACTCGAACCTCCGCCGCGACCAGCCGAACATGTGTCCGGAAATACATTGTTATCACGGTACATGACGCTGACGAGTGATAATTCCTATGACCACGTTCCGTGTGTTGCTTGTGTGCTGCAGGTCGCGAACAAGCCGAGATGGTGTTTCTGTTGTTTCTGTACAGCTAATCAGATGGAAATGATCAAGAGGCAGCACGGCTATACCAAAATAGGTACCCTCACAAACACCCACAGCATCGCACAACATCTCAAGCCATTTTTGGGCGTTTATGTTATCATGGGTCCTTTCAGAGAGACGAGCTTGCAGGGAGGCAGTGTATTATGCGTACATCAGACTTGGAGGACCGACATGTACAGGATGTTGAGACGAACACCAGTACAAGTACCAAGCACGTGGCTCGCCAACATGGTGTAAGCCAAAGTACAATTATGTGTATCCTGCAAGACATCCTATCACCTGCAAAGAGTACAAGGATTATCAGAAGCGGATTTCCCTCTAAGGTAAGGATTCGACGGATGGTTTTTGCGCCAGACCGTCACAATTATGGGATTTCTGCCATTAGTTCTCTTTACTGACGAAGCAACCTTTACCAGAACTGGCATCATCAGTCTGCACAATAGTCATGCGTGGGCTACAGACAGTCATCGGCGAATGGTTGAGCATCTCATCAGCATCTGTTCAGAATCAATGTGTGGGCGCTACCACATATTTGGACCAGTTATTATTCCACAACGCCTCGACGGAGGAAAGTACCGGGACTTCCTGCGCAATGCTCTGTTGGGCTGCTTGAGAACGTGCCTTTGGCAGTACGACATGTTTTGTGTTTTCTGAATGACAGAACACCATCACACTTCCGCATTACAGTTCACGAACACATGAACAACACTTTCCCCGGATGTTGGATAGCGTACGGAGAAAAATGGTCCAAATGGCTCTGAGCACTATGGGATTTAACTTCTAAGGTCATCAGTCCCCTAGAACTTAGAACTACTTAAACCTAACTAACCTAAGGACATCACACACATCCATGCCCGAGGTAGGATTCGAACCTGCGTCCGTAGCGGTCCCGCGGTTCCAGACTGTAGCGCCTAGAACTGCTCTGCCACCTCGGCCGGCCAGCGTACGGAGACCCTGTAGCATGGCCTGCTAGATATTAACCTCTGGGAGCATCTGAAAAGCATTGTGTATGCTGAACCAGTTCCTGATGTGCAAACCCTTCTACAGTGCGTTAACGTCTGTGACGCTATTCGGAGAGAGGCCACAATGTGCAAACGAGTGCAGCAATCCACGACGCGACTTGTGGACGCGTGCATTGTATTCCATTGGGGTCACCTTGAACACATGTTGTGACGCGGATGTGATGCAGCTCTGTACTGTGTTCCGGGACGATCTGTTGTTGCACACACACACACACCGGTCATTTACGGACACATGTTCATAGGACCTTTTTTCCTCCACTTCCAACCAGGAATTCGTCCCTACAGTTCGTTGATTTTATTAATGTTCACCCTGTATATATACAGTTTCTTCGGGTGGAAGCATCAGAGTTTTGTAATGATGTCACTCAACATGCGGGGGTGGACAAGAAGTCCCCGTACCTCGAAATATCGGACGCTGATTGATTTTATTTGTTTTAACACAATTTCTAGTTACGTGTTAGGTGTGCAATACATCAGTATTTTCCCAATCGTGCTGTAAACACATTTCGATTCGCCTGCGTATTTTTTAGCATTTCTGGTGTTATAATGCGGAAAGCATCCTCAACATCATTCAAAAATGTGTGTGAAATCTTATGGGACTTAACTGCTAACGTCATCAGTCCCTATGCGTACACACTACTTAACCTAAATTATCCTAAGACAAACACACGCACCCATGCCTGAGGGAGCACTCGAACCTCAGCCGGGACCAGCCGCACAGTTCATGACTGCAGCGCGTGAGACCGCTCGGCTAATCCCGCGCGGCTCAACATCATTGCGGATTTCTTCGTTTGTAGCACAACGCCTCTTAACTAGTTGCCAGGTGTGGGAAGTCAGGACTTCTTGGTGGCCACTTCAAGGGAACTGGCGTTAATGATAAGCTACGACCTACCCAACGAACTAGAGGGTCTTTATTTAGGAACTCATCCACTGCAACAGCATAGTGAAGAGGCGTTCCGCCTTGCTGCAGTCATGTGCGTTCTGTGTGGCCCCTTTCCTTGTAGGTGCTAAACATGTTTGTAATATGTGTAAATAACCAGAGCCATTCGCTGTCGCTTCAGACAAGTATATCCAAGCAGATGTTGTGATGCCATAGCTACCCATATCATTACGTCAGTCGGGTTCCTTTCTAACTCGACAATATAATGAGAATTCTCTTTGGCCCAAACGACAATACTTCTTGCACGTGAGCTGCGATAAATGGCACATTCATCTGAAAATAAACCTTGGCACGGTTCATTACATTTGGAAACTGAGTTAACAATGCACACGGCATGCTAAAACACCCTCATTCCGGTCTGTATCAGATAACTCACTTAAGAACGTTGGTCGAAAAGGTCTAACCTTAAGATCTTTTTTCACGTTATTTCGCACTGTTGTCCTCAGTGTACTTAGTTCCGAAGCACGTTTACGTGTCGTATTTATAAGAGAGTGTTCAACCTAAGCAGAGACTCCAGCACATGTTTCTTCTCTTGTCCTCTTCCTTCTACTCCGTGGTTTGCCTTAAATATTGTCAAAAGTAAAACCACACCTTTCCCAGTCCAAAAGTGTTACCTTTCATGGTGGGGCTTTATTAAGTCCTTCCTGGAATGCTCCCATTATATGTCTCATTGTCTGCCCCGTTGTCGTTAGTGCGCCCACACATTTGTCTCTACTCGTTCTTCAGTAGTCTAACTATAACCACTCATATCTGCCATGGCTACAAATTAAAACTTGACTGTGACTGTGACAGTGACGGTGAAAACATGTAAACACGAATTCCAACAACTGATAAGCAGTAACATAGCTACCAACCTGCACAACAACATTTGATTCGAAACGGGGAGTATGGGTGTACAGAGACTTCTCGCCCACCCTGTAGTAATGTAGTGGTGACGTAACAGAAGTTTATCTATTGTGGTGCGGTATTTCCTCTACATACTATATGTCTAACTGGAAATCTGCAAAAGTGCAGTGCATATAAACTTTGCTTTGGCGCCATTATTTCCACCAATCTATTCGTTTCTGACTCACACACTGTGATGTCACTCACACTAGTAGCGAAACGGTGGCTTAGCATTCATTAATAATTTGAAAACATGCTGCATTTTGATTCGCCGAGAGCAAATCACGTTGACATGACATCGAAAACATTGAGAACTAATTCACGTAATTTGATAAAATACGTACATTGAGGAAAATATGGAGAAATATGGACAAATGCAGAAAAATGGGTGGAAAATACGTAAAGTATGGACGAATGAGTGTACTTACATATTTGCCTGGGTGTTTTCTCTACTGGTGCCTTGAAAGAGGAGATATTAAATCGTTATTTAGAAGCAGACCTCAAGTGACATGGCTTAACGTAATTTGTTATTAACAGATAGACACAACCTGATCCTCTCAGTAGGCTTCCGATTTCCGGAGTGAACTCTACCCACTCAAGTGTCCCAGTAATAAAAGGCGAAGATGGAATGGGGGTGCTCTAACCACAATGGCCCAGGCAGTGGGAGGGGAGGGATGGAGGAGAGGGGAAGGTGTGGAAGGGGTTGAGGGTCCACTGAGTGAACTTGGTCAATTACCAGTGGTTCCCTGGAATGAGGAAAAAGGAGGTGACCTTGATTATAAATCACCCACATCTATAACTATACATTGTATGTCCTTACCAGTGACTTTGAGGTGAGAAATCAGCTATAACTGGATCGTGGGTTGAACTTTCACTGATAATCTATTCCCTGTCTCACTGTCTACTCCACTACTGCTTCCTTTTTGTGTCCATCGAGTCTTATAACTGTAGTCTGGTTACAGTACAGGTTCCAAACCACCATTCGCTACCTGTATTTTATCCATGATATTCTGTCAATAGCTTTCTCAATATCTACAAATGCTATCATGGTAAGTTTTCCTTTCTTTAACCGATGTTTTGTGAAGAGCTATAGAGTGAGTGCTGCCTCTTGTATTCTTAAGTTCTCCAGAACCCAAACTGATCTCACACAAGGTGAGCTTCTAACAGCTGTTCCATTCTTCTACAACTACATATAAGTATTTAGCAACGATGACTAACTAAACTAATCGCTCGATAATTCTCATTCCTATCAGCACATGATTTTTTGAAAATCATGTTACTATATTTGTCTTGTAGTCTTCCCTTACCTCAACTGTCTCATATATCTAGGATATTAATTGGAATAGATTAGTCGGGGCTAACACACCAAAGGATGTCAATAACTCTGAGGGGCCTTATTTCGACTTAGATATTTCTAAGCTATGTCAGATTCTTCTCGCCATATGGAATCTCCCATCTCACCTGCATTTACTTCTGCTTCCCGCTGTGAGGCACTTGTATATAGTTCTTCCATCTTCGAGTTTTCCTTTCTTTTCTTAGTACTAACTTGGCTTCTAAGCTCTTGATATTTACATGGCCTCTTTTCTTTTCTGCAAGTATCTCATTGATTTTCCTGGAGGGGGCATCGATCTTAGCCTAATCATGAATACTTCCACACTTTAACCATTTCTGCTCAGCTACACTGGTGTCCAAAATTCAAGAAACAAATGAAAATTTTTCAAGGTTGCTTTTATTTTGCCACAAAACCGTATAAACAGGTGATGGTAAAGTAGAAATAATCTAAAGAATTCAGAGCGTAAACAACTGCAATATACATAACGGTACAAAAAAGTGTTGTTCGTTTTTTTTTCAACTAAACGGGTTTGCACACACATTCCGAGAACTGGTTAATGCGCTCGTTATGGGGTGTGGCCACCTATGGCAGCAAAGCAGACCTGACAGGGACGGGGTATGGCGTGAATGATGTCATAAGTCTCATGTTGAGGCAATAACTCCCATTCTCCTGTAGAGCTACTCGCAGAGTTGGTGGATGCTGACGTGATGCAAGCCGTCCCCCTAGTGCGTCCCAGACATGCTCTATGGGATTCAAATCGGGAGAGCGAACAGGCCACGCCACGCGTGCAGTATCTCCCGTTTCCAAGAAAACATCAACCACCCGTCCTCTACGCTGTCAAGCATTATCGTCCATCAATACAAAGTCTGCGCCCACAGCACCTTGCAACAACCGTAAATGAGGTCCCAAAATATGGTCACGATGCCTGACAGTAGGTAAGCCTTGCCGATTCACCCGTACAATTTCATAAAGAGGGGTTCGAGTGGTATAAGTAATTCCTCCCCACACCATAAGGAAACCACCTCGATATTGATCTGTTTCCACAATGTTCGGGTCACGAAAATGTTTGGCTGCCGAAATCGTATTCAACGTTCCCTTCAGATGTGAATCCATCGAGCATCACTCTCCATACTAAATTGTGACTCGTATGTGGAAACAACATTGGTCCACTGTTCGACCGTCCAGGTGGCATGTGGATGACTCCACTCTAGAGGTTCCCTTCTGTGAAGATGCGTCGGAGGTTGACATACAGCAGGTCTCTGACTATAAAGGCCTCTCTGTTGAAACCTTCTGCACACCGTTTGTCTCGATACAACACTTAACAGTGGATGCTGCGAGCTCACATGCCAGTTGCCATGCAGTACCAAGGCGGAACTGTCGTGCCCTTGTAGACAAATAACGGTCCTGTCTTCTGAAGTCACACGTGGTCGGCCCTACCATGGTCTTCGCGATACAGCTTCAGTCTCTATGAACTGTCGCCACGTCCGAGAAATAACAGAGCGATTCACATTAAGCCATCGGGCCACATCAGTTTACTACTATCCTGCTTCCTTTCTTTCAATGGTCCTCCCCCGCTGAGAATCTGGCAGGCATCTTGTAACGTTGTTACTTTAATTTGCTATGAAAGCGGTACTGATAGACAATAAAAGCAGGTTAAAGCTGTGAGCTGTCTGGGGAAGTTAACCGTGCATTACTGAGCAACTGTTTCACCAGGTGTCCAGTCTAGCTTACCAAATTCCCAACCAGACTAACATTAATTATAATCTTTTAATAGTCATACAACAACCGGTGATATGTATATAAAAAAGAGAATTTAAATAAAAAGAAATAAATCAGTTTATATTTGGAAATTTATTTTAACATTGATCATTGAAATTTCAGCATATTAAAATCGATTCATAACCAAGCTGGTGCCGTATTTAGGATTGTGAAAATGTGAGACTGTAATCTTACGGAACACATCAAATATGGAGCCAAGATTGGGAGACTGCATACAACACTGCATTCATAAAATAACACACGAAGTACGTTGAAACATATGCAAGAGGAAATTAACCACAACCAACCGATTCATTTTCACCCAAAGAAGTTACGTTCATAGCACAGACCTGTCCGTCATGTAATTACCACACACTGGTATACTAAATTCATACTAACTCTCTGTGAAATCTTCCCGAAAAGAATAGCTGAGGGCTACTTTGATGATTACACCACATGCTTCACGTGGTCAACTTGGTTTACACAAAGAGTGTAACTCCACAATAATTTTGATAATTAAAATAAATTAGATCGAAAAGCAGTTTACAAAAGAAAAACCGCGAACCGGTTACTATCGTCTTACTATTAACCTGATGGGTCAAACAGTTATATAAGCACGTGGTACTGGTCTCGCAAAGTACACCCCACGTGGGTTGAACATAAAGAAAAGTTGCTATATTGAAAAATATTGTCAAGACGAGACGTTATAATCACACAAGCATTCACATTTAAGATTGATGATCTTAGTTAGAGTTACTGATCAACACGTGGTTCCACTTTACTCACAAAGTAGTGACAAAGCAACTACTGGAAGATATTCTGAACTTTACACGCGAATTACACTGCGTTGCAATTTACGATAACATTAGATATTTTAGAGATAAACCTGAAATAAAGGTGGTTAAATTTTCAGTTAGGCTGAACTTAAGAAATCCATTGTCCTATGGACTTAGCAGACACGCGCTTAGCCGGAGATCTTACCACTTCAGACGCTCGCCCCGGACAGACTGACCTGCGCTCCTACCGAGCGTGCTTCGCAGATACAAACGGAAGTGATCAGAGAGACAGCTTCCTATGCTAACTTGACAAGGGATGGACAGAAACATGCTAAGAATGGACACCTCTCTGCTTTTAGAAAGCGTAGCTACCTGTTCCGACGTTGGTCCTACTGTTCTCTAGCAGACAGGCTTGTCTGCTACCATCCAGCAGGCAACTAGAAATATATTTGCTCATTCATCCTCTCACATAGAAGGGAAGGGGGATGACAGTATCTTATCATATACAGTATACAAAAGAAAGCGGAGGTAGGTTCCGTATGAGTCTGTGTGACATGAATTACATATAAGAATTACATATAAACTGTACTTTAAAGTGTAGTAGTGTGACAGATCGTTCTTGTTTATGTGTAAAAGTAACACGTTTCACTGCTCAGTCTCCTCCCAGACAGTCAGAAACGCCACAGTAAATTTAGAAGAGGAATTTATGCCGTCAATGACAACAGATTTAAGAAATTAACATGAAAGGAATCCAACAGAGACCTTTCAATCTTCTCTGTGCCGAACCGCGCGACCGCTACGGTCGCAGGTTCGAATCCTGCCTCGGACATGGATGTGTCTGATGTCCTTAGGTTAGTTAGGTTTGAGTAGTTCTAAGTGTAGGTGACTGGTGACCTCATATGTTAAGTCCCATAGTGCTCAGAGCCATTTGAATCATTTTTCTCTGTGCCATACTGCACCGCCTGTGACTATGTACACAGCGATTATGGATTTTGAGCTATCCGGCAAACATTACCTTGTTTCATAGGTGCCCTGATGACATCGTTGGCATGGTTGCACGTTGACCGGAATGCCATCTTCCGTACAGAGCACATTCATTCGGACATCTGGTTGACAGTTTGTATGATTATATCGTGAATTAGATACAGGACTGGTAAATAGCGGTTTGTTGCTTTAATTTTGGACACCTGTGTATATCGCACTTTCTGTCAGTCTACACGTCTGCATTTAAGTTGACCTAGATCATTTGCCGTATTTTTATATTTCCTCTTTTCATTACCTAAACTGAATATATCATGTATTATCCAACGATTTCTATTTCTTTTTGTCTTTCGCACGTGCTCTCCAATCTGCTGTGTTAAGTTCTTACTTGTTGCTGACATTTATCTGCACTAGATGGGGTCAATCCTAAATAGTAATTAAAACTGAAATGGTCCACGTATGTTCCTGTAACACGCGTTCCTTTTACATTTTCTCAGTCAGAATTTCAGAAAACGTCCTGTTACAAATAGTTTTAGTCTTATACAATCTCCTTTCCCCAATATTCCTTCAGTTTTGAGTTACTGATTATGCTGACGAAATGTGATTGGACTGCGTGTTGATGTATGTGTTCTTAACTATACCAAGAAAGGATGGGTCAGCCCTTTTCCTCAAGTACTGTCAGCAAAAATATTGATGAAACTAGGTGAAAGATTTTCTAAACATCTACAGATACCAGATCAAGCGGTCACTTGTACGTATTTCTCCATTCTACGGTTCCCTACATGACTTCAATAGTGTTTGTAGGAGGTGGGGTAGGGGGCCAAGTCAGGGATATGGATTATTTTTAGTATTTTGGAAGGCAAACGGTAAAACGGAACGAGGTCGCGCAGTAGTTACCACACTGGACTTGCATTCGGGAGGACGACGGTTCAAACACGCGTCAGGCCATCCTAATTTACGTTTTCCGTGGTTCCAGTAAATCGCTTCAGGCAAGCGCCGGGAGGGTTCCTTTGAAAGGACACGGTTGATTTCCTTCCCCAACCATCCCTAATCCAAGCTTGTTCAAAATGGTTCAAATGGCTCTAAGCACTATGGGGCTTAACATCTGAGGTCATCAGTCCCCTAGACTTAGAACTGCTTAAACCTAATTATCCTAAGGACAACACACACATCCATGCCCGAGGCAGGATTCGAACCTGGTACCGTAGCAGCTGCGCGGTTCCGGACTGCAGCGCCTAGAACCCCTCGGCCACAGCGGCCAGCTTCCGAGCTTGTGCTCCGTCTATAATGACATCGTTGTCCAAGGTTCAAATGGTTCAAATGGCTCTGAGCACTATGGGACTCAACATCTTAGGTCATAAGTCCCCTAGAACTTAGAACTACTTAAACCTAACTAACCTAAGGACATCACACACACCCATGCCCGAGGCAGGATTCGAACCTGCGACCGTAGCAGTCCCGCGGTTCCGGACTGCAGCGCCAGAGCCGCACGGCCACCGCGGCCGGCATAGAGCTATCTAATCTGCTTCTGAGAAGAGCGTGTTTCTTTACGTGTTGTCTTTTCCATGTAATTATCCGTAATTTTACTGAATATGTATGATAAGCTATATTATCTAGAGCCGTGGAAAGACACGAAGAAGGAAGTCGAATATAGTACGCTCGAGGGCGTAGAATGAAAAATTGAACTTACTGGACTCACCTGGACTCCAGCTAAGGCTTTCGAAACCGAAAGTCATCAGGATAAGATTTGTTCAGTCTGCGTAGACAATAAAGTTGAGAGGTGGAGTAAGTGCACGGCCAGCAGTACTCTTCACGCGCGCGAATTGACAGCGCCGTGGTTATGGTGAATGCGAGAACAAAGAAACCTGTCAGCACCCCGCTTTCCATACGAATGCAGCACGAGTTTCCCGCACACTCTGCGCATCGAAAAAAGAACCTACATCGTGGTAATTTTCGGGCCGCGCTGCGAACATACTGTTAGCCTGTGATCACAGAATGGGTGCTAAAAACAGAGGCGAAAATGCGAGCGACCTCCTCTGCGAGCGCGCGAACAATCACGGCGCCATCTGGCGGCTCACCTTCGGCCGGGCAATTACAACGCGCGGAGCGCACTGCGCACTGCGGCCCCGCGAGATTTCACTCATTTCCCGATGGAAAATAAACAACCTCGCCCCTCCCCCCAAGCTAACGATACGCTCCGGCAAAAAATTTCCCATCGCAGCGTCAGATCGCACTCGGTTGGAAAACAAGAGACGCGTACGGGGAAGGTGAACTGTGGAGCGAATTGTACAATAATTCTTTAGAACTGCCCGTGCTTTCTCTGCAAACGGCAGACAAAGATACTCCATACGCTTTTATGAATATTATTCAGATACGCCACGTTATACGCTACGGAATTTCGTAAATACTATTTCACCATCTATTACAAACACAAAAGATATCAATTTCCAACCGTATCGCTCCACCTTCAATTGTAGACTCTTCACAAATTTCATTCGATTTCCGAAGTAAATGAAGAGATTCAGCCGTTTGTAACAATGACTTTTCACAGCAACTGCGGGAGAAATGTATTGTACACAAAGATGTCGACATAATAGGAAAAAACCGGACACGTAATTGGCGCTACATGTGTTACTCAAAACGAACGCTGCTGTCGTCCGTTTTTTTGCGCAATCTGTTTTAAAACTGATATAGTGCTCGCACTCAAGTGGCATTAAACTCCAAGCAGATCAAATGAATATCAGCGATAAATAAGCACAAAAGGTGACTGCAGGCACATTCTAACAAGGGAACCTCCCCATCGCACCCCCCTCAGATTTAGTTATAATTTGGCACAGTGGACAGGCCTTGATAAACTGAACACAGATCAATCGAGAAAACAGGAAGAAGTTGTGTGGAACTATGAAAAAATAAGCAAAATATACAAACTGAGTAGTTCATGGGCAACATAGGCAACATCAAGGACAATGTGCGTACGGTAACGCCGCGGTCCCGTGGTTAGCGTGAGCAGCTGCGGAGCGAGATGTGCTTGGTTCAAATCTTCCCTCAAGCGAAATGTTTACTGGCTTTATTTTTGCAAAGTTATGATCTGTCCGTTCGTTCACTGACGTCTCTATTCACTGTAATAAGTTTAGTGTCTGTGTTTTGCGACCGCACCGCAAAACCGTGCGATTAGTAGACGAAAGGACGTGCCTCTCCAATGGGAACCGAAAACATTTGATCCAGGAAAACACGTCTGATATATTCTATACGACACTGGTGACGGCATGTGCGTCACATGGCAGCAATATGTTGTCGACCCACCTAACCTGCACACTTGGCGAATGGGTAAAAAGATTCTTCTACCTTGCCCGATTTAGGTTTTCTTATGGATGTGATAATCACTCCCAAAAAAGTGATGAAAACATAAGAGTGTGTCACATAAACTCCAACAAATGAATGCAACAGTTTCACAGTCGCACAGTTTTCTCTGTGCTCTGTCAAAACATATGTTTTTAACGTTTTCAAATTTTTCCGTGTGTAGACCGTCAAATCCTGCATATGTCCTAGCAAATCTGAACATGTCCTGGAATTTTGGAGAGCGAAGTTGATTATGTGTGAGTGCCTAAACTCTGATAATTGTCTGAAAAAAAAAATTAAAATATTCACTCGAGGGAAGACTTTAACCATAGACCTCTCATTCCACAGCTGCTCGCGCTAACCACGGGACCACGGCGCTCCTAAGCTCACGTGTACTATGATGTGGCCTATGTTACCCATGGACTACTCAGTTTGTATATTTTGCTTATTTTTTCACAGTTCCATATAACTTCTTCCTGTTTTCTCGATTGATCTGTGTTCAGTTTTTCAAGGCCTATCCACTGTGCCAACTTAAAACTAAATCTGAGGGGGGCGCGATGGGGAGGTTCCCTTGCAAGCAGAAGCCTCGAGTAATGTAATTTGTGCCTGTAAACAAGGAAGAAAAGATTATCTTCTCGTAGATGCAGTTTAGAGTTATGGAAAAATTTTTTTAAGGACAGTGGTCGCCTTTCACTGTAAAATCATTCATTTATAAAAACTACAATTGCAATATCGGCCGTGTACTCATTATGAAGTGGAACACTTTGAAATTGTACTTCAGCGCATTTCAAAACCATTAAAAATGTCTGTCTTACATATATGCCATCAGATCGTCACTATGTTGCGTGATGGCGATGTATATGCATGTAAGACAATTTTAAGGTTTTGATGCGCGCTGAAGCTGAGTTTCTAAGTACTCCCACTTGATAATGACTACATGGCCGACATCACAGTACGGTACCGTAGCGGTTTTTATAAATAAATTATTTTAGAATCAAAGGCAACCATGACGTCCTTTAGAAAAAGAAGAAAGGAACTTACAGGTTGGTTTCCGTCGACGAATAGTATTGTGTATTAGGTACAGGACATTGTCTCGGATTGGGGAGGATAGTGTAGGATTCGGCATTGCTCTGGATGGCCATATTGGGATACGAGTCATCGTTATCCCTAATGCGAATCACCGCGCGAGGTGGCGCAGTGGTAGCACACTGGACTCGCATTCGGGAGGACGACGGTTCAATCCCGTCTCCAGCCATCCTGATTTAGGTTTTCCGTGATTTCCCTAAATCGCTTCAGGCAAATGCCGGGATGGTTCCTTTGAAAGGGCACGGCCGATTTCCTTCCCAATCCTTCCCTAACCCGAGCTTGCGCTCCGTCTCTAATGACCTCGTAGTCGACGGGACGTTAAACACTAACCACCACCACCACCACCTAATGCGAATCTAGTGTGATAACCGTTTCGCCACGTTGCTTGGTGCCTAAAAATGGGCCTTATATGTTAACCGCGAACCATTTCGACAATAAATGAATTTACAGTCTTTGCCCACCATAAAAATGACGACTTTCGTACTTACACGATATGCTTTAGACGGTTTCACATCATTTCTGTACCTCGTTTCTAGATGAAGCAATGTTTATCACGTCAGTATTTCAGTAGTAGGACACTCTTCATCGCACAGCGTTTCTTTCTTTCTGACCAGATAATAGTCAAACACGAGAACAAGCAAATTATAGACACAAAAAGTTTAAAAGTGAAGGAATTTGTTTCAGAAAGATGCAAAGCTTTTTACTAGACTTACATTAAATTTATCACAGTTTATCTCTTCATGTACATTAATAAAATTAAAAATAATATAATTTTCAGAATGTGCCTCTGTTTGAACAACTTTTTTCGTAACATTCAGACTGTGTAAAATGTAAAAATAAGCCGGCCGCGGTGGCCGTGCGGTTCTAGGCGCTTCACTCCGGAACCGCGAGACTGCTACGGTCGCAGGTTCGAATCCTGCCTCGGGCATGGATACGTGTGATGTCGTTAGGTTAGTTAGGTTTAAGTAGTTCTACGTTCTAGGGGCCTGATGACCTCAGATGTTAAGTCCCATAGTGCTCAGAGCCATTTGAACCATTTGTAAACAGAAAAATCATTACAGTGAAATTCAATGACACATTTACTGAAAGTCAGAAACGTTTCTTTGAGCATCTCGAACAGTTGTAGGATTCCATGTGGAGAGATGTTCACCTGAACACATCACATATTCAACAGAGTAATTAGTGCAATGAGACTTGTATATTTCTTTCGGTGGTGTGGACTCCAAAAGAAATTTTTCTTTGTGTCGACCTCAAGAATGGTCAATTTTTCTCATAAAAGTGGCAAGTCACAGTTAACAGTGCCTCATATTGGTTTTGTTCCAGCAAATGTGGACGGTAAGTAAACATAAATATTTATTACCTTTTCACAACACCTTACGTTCAAAATGGTTCAAATGGCTCTGAGCACTATGCGACTTAACTTCTGAGGTCATCAGTCGCCTAGAACTTAGAACTAATCAAACCCAACTAACCTAAGGACATCACACACATCCATGCCCGAGGCAGGATTCGAACCTGCGACCGTAGCGGTCGCTCGGCTCCAGACTGCAGCGCCTAGAACCGCACGGCCACCACGGCCGGCCAACACCTTACGTGTTCAATATTTCCTTACATAGGGCATTACATAAGAAACGTTCTTCCTTCTTACTAAACCATACAGTTTTCTGGAAATTTGCCCTGTGGTTCATCCCAAAAGTATCGGAGCAGTAAACTCCTTTTCCAACAGAGTACAAAATTAGAGACAGACTTGTACAGCAGTTATCAAATTATACCGTGGAATCGACATCTGATGGAGGCATAAAGAAAGGGCGACCATTGGCCGGTAGACAACAACAGCATTAGCGATGGTGCACAAGCTCACATTGGACAAGAGTAAGGATGGATATAAGGCATGTCATTTTCAAAGGGGCCGTCCCGCTGTTCACAATAATCTGTTTACGGTAACCGCTGGCGATATGAACACCGCTCCTCCAGAATGAGAGTCCAATGCCTGCACCACATAACTCGACTAACCCCCTGAGATATCTTTACAAAGCCTGACAGTTACATTTCCACTTATTTCTGAATCATCTTAATGATCGAGTTCGTAGAGTGCAAAAAAATAGTACGACCAAGCCTTACCGACAGTCCCCAAACATACACCTCTTCTTAGCACATTGACAATGGCAATTAGAAACGGACAGATTGTAACAGTATACCACATGAAGCTCTCTCTTACATGAAATATACAAAGTAGCTTTCATTTATATTGAGTCCACCACAGAGAATCCTATCTGCGTTCATGTTCAAATGGCTCTGAGCACTATGGGACTTAACATCTATGGTCATTAGTCTCCTAGAACTTAGAACTAATTAAACCTAACTAACCTAAGGACAGCACACAACACCCAGCCATCACGAGGCAGAGAAAATCCCTGACCCCGCCGGGAATCGAACCCGGGAACCCGGGCGTGGGAAGCGAGAACGCTACCGCACGACCACGAGATGCGGGCTGCGTTCATGTGTCTCTGGAGTATTTTGTATGGAGTCACAGCTCAACGGGCCAACGACTATTTACATCTGTATGGAGGTTCCATACATAGCAGATTTCAAATGGTCTCACATAATGGGTGTACCTGGACGATAGGAGTAATGAAACTCCTCAGTACATAGCAAGTTGTGATACTCATTCCTAAAATAGATGTGTCTGTCTTGGTACTCTGGGGTATAAGGTCTTAATATGGTAAAAAAAAAAACCTAAAGAAGCAGTTAGCTGAATTGTTAACGCACATCTACTTCTATATTTATATACATACTCCTCAAGACACCATGCGGTGAGTCAGTGGGGTACTTTATTCCAGTACTGATCATTTCCTTTCCTGTACCACTCGCAAATAGAGCGATGGAAAAACGACTGTCTGCAAGGCTTCCCAAGAGCCATAATTTTTTGTATCTTATCTTCGTGGACCTTACGAAACATGTACGCTGGCGACAGTAGAATCGTTCTGAAGTCAGTTTAAATGCCGGTTCTCTGAATTTTCTCTCTACTGACCCTCGAAGACAATGTCGTATTCCCTGCATGGATTCCCATTTCGATGTCTTCCTACAATACGACCTTGTGTGAATCCCAAACAGTAGAGTAATATTCAAGAACAGGTCTCAGTAGCGTCCCATATGCTGTCTCCTTTACAGATAAACCACACTTTCCCACAATTTTCCCATTAAACGGGAGTCGGCCACAAGCCTTACATTCTCGTTTCATTTCATATCGCTTTGTAGCTTATTTCGTCCAGATATTTAAACGACGTGAGTGTGTCAAGTAGGACACCACTAATGCTGTATCCTAACAGAACGGATTTGTTTTTCCCCCTCACTTACTTGGGGAGTACCGGGAGCTGATGGCACCTGCCCCACCTACAGCGGTGTCTGAGGCTTAGCCGCACATCGTCGGTTCCACCGCCGACTTCCGCGTATGGGAGAGAGCACCGTCAATACGCGGATGTTTATAGTTTTTCGATTTGCTTCACCCCCCTCCAAAGCCCCCTTCGGCTTCTACGCAAGACAGACGTAGGCCTACCGCATGTTAACGTGATGCTCCCCTTTCATATGTTCTCCTTGTTCACCAGTCTCGGCTTTGGCGCACGCAAGCCCGTCCTTGGGCACCTTAGATCGGCGACCCGGGCCCCCTTTGGGTTCTTCGCTCTATCTTTTCATTACGACTTCTGTTTTCCACGTGGGTGACGTATGTTCACAACAGTTTCATAATAGTAGTATAAAATCGTAAGATAGCTGAAAAAATTGTAAAAAGTGGATAAAGCTCTGAACTCAGGCTATGGAGGTCCTGGGTTCAATCCTGTACAATGGCGGTGATGTCTCCTCGTTCCAGTTCCTCTAGCTCTGTCCATATTTTCCCATCATATGTCTACTGAGCACCTTTCCCAGCGTACTACCTGCAGTCAGGCCAAGCACCTTACTATACTTTTAGATACAGAAAATTAAATTTTAAATAAAACATGAGTTCCTTTAAGTTGCTTGCTATGTCTGTTATTCTGAGCTCTTATCCCCTGGTTCCCCGAAGCAAACCTTCCCGTTTCAGAGAGATGGAATCTGGTTTCAATGTGGAAGTTGTATTTTATGCTTAAAAACAATTAATGTAACAGGAAAATATTTTTAAAATGAATGTGTAAGTAAATGAAAGAGGATGTAGAAACAAGTAACACCTTTCCTGTATTTTTTTCGCAATTGTATCCAAGCCTGCAGACTGGGTTCTTTTCCTGCACACGAAAAGCGGATTTTAGTTAAAAGACAGCCATGTGCATATGGATATATGCTTTATCTTGCCACGTATGTGTCTTATGTTATTTGAGGTTCCACGCGTAGCACTGCAGGGCGTGTCTCGCGACTGTACCTGAAGAGGTCCCTCGCCGTCCAAGGAGTTTGCTGCAGCTAGACAGATATATCATGTCCCGGAAGTCCTCAAGTAATGTCTTCTTCGTGCTGGGGATCTTCCACTATTACGTCAGTTCCTCAAGTGTTTCACCTTCTGATTCATCTTCCCACGCTATTGCTCAAGTAGCTTTGACCTGCTTGTGCCTCGGCTTCTGTGGCTGCTGCTCTTCTTCCTCCTCGCACATTTATAATTCCTTCAAGGATATTTTAATTGTTATTTCGATCATCTGCCATTTCTCTAAAACCACAAACACGAATTGCTAGATTTTCGGATTATTCTATTCTGATGCGAGTCTGTCGGGTATGATTCGTGTCCAGTCAAAAAGTGTATCATTCCCCTTCAAAAATTCAATGAATATTGAGCTAAGGCACTGTTTTACGTCTGAGAGGAGACTGAAAACATGTCTTCCTGTTGATGTTATTGCTTTACATTAACGCCAACATTCTTCCATGAGTGTGATTCAATTTCTTCTGTAGTTGTCATGTATTGTCCTTTGATTTCCTCCAACTCTTGGACGCACCTCTCCTGCAATCAGCGCTCTACGTCCTTCTTTCGAACTTGAACACATATTTTCCAGATTAATCAGGAGGGTCCAGCCAATGTAGTTCCAGACGCTAGTCGCGAAGCGTTCAGTTGCCTGTCTTCTTCCTCTTCGTCTTTCGAATTTTCCCAATGCTGCTACTGCATCGCCCTTGTTAACTGGCTTGAGGTATTGTTTATCCTGACACCACCACTCCCCCTGGACGGACCTTGCGTACTTCATCTTTCAGCATCAAGAATAGATCTCTATTCAAGTGCGAGAACGTTTTTCTAAATGTCTGCATATCTACTGAGACATGTGGTTGATCCTAGAAGAAAACAAATTTTTCGCTCCGATAAAGTGGTTCTGGTACTAAACACCAATGACAGAAAACTACAATGAGCCCCACGTACTTTTTAAGCTCTTAGTACATGAACGAATTTCTACTAGAATGACAAAAATAAAAAAGTGCTATCGCTGTAGAGGCAACCGAAACACGCACGAGATGGCAGCACATGTCACAAGCATTGATAGCTTCGTGTGAAGTTTTCACCTATTGGCACTGACTATAAGAAACAATTAATCTTCCATTTATTAGCGTCGCTTAGCAATGCTGCAAATTCGCTATACTTGTAACACCGAAAATGCAGGATGCATGGCACCTGCTACCGATATATGATTTTTTTTCTGAATTGTATGTAAATATTTGTATTTTAAAAGCTTTCTTTTAATAACTAAGGACATTGGTTGACTGCATGTGTAAGTGTAGGTAGAAGTCTGTTGACATTTCACTGTATTTTGCTGTGTTTTATTGTGAAACTTATAAGCTCTGGGAAAAATCCAAAGGAGTTGTTATTTTCATAGACTAGCAACGATAATAGCAGTGCTTGTGCGCTGTAAAATCTTTGGGTAGGGAGTTGTTGCGCGGAGCGCTCGGAGAGAAAGAGAGAGAGAGAGGGAGAGAGAGAGAGAGATGGGTTCCAGCGCTTGTAGTGCGCTGAAGTGCGGTGTTAACGCTCTCGCAGTAGAGTGTACCATTTTCGGCGGCATCATGTAAGCGCGCCGGCCAGATGTCTAGTAGCACGAGTACGGGCAGTGGACGGGCAGAAGAGGCTGTATTAATTACGACTGCCCGTTCCTGTAATTAGCCATGGCTCCAGAAGATGCTACCGTCTTCAACAACAGCAGCAGATCCAGCAACACAGTTTCGTCGTCGGCTCCGAGTTTCGTCGTGTGCACAGCACTGGAGTAAGACTGTTCATTGGTAGAATGCATTAACGGCTAACCCAGCAGCACAACTGAATGTGATTTGATTGATAAAATTTATTTAAATAATAATCAGTTGAACTCAGAGCGATTGTGTCCTCATTGTCCCCAGACACTGTTAGCAAGCAGGATCCTTGTTCCTTTTTTTTCCTTATATGGTAACTGAGTGTAATAAGAAACAAACTGAATATTTACAGACAGTTTATTTATGAATAATTTCACTTTTAAAATTTTTAGCCTCAGTCTACTTTCAATTAACTGCTGTGCAACAGAGGTTTCAGTATATGACTAAAGTAAAGCAATTTCATTTTTCAAGTTTGAGAAACAGTCACTGGAAAAAAATCCAAATCTAAAGGAATGCACAAATTAAGAGTGTGGAAGTTTTATTTATTTTACATATAGCTTGCAGTACATGGCTGTTTGGTTTGGTGCATATTCTAGTGTTTAATTCTGTTCATGTCAGTAAAACTCAGTGGTTCAGACAATAATATGAAATCCAATTTGCAAAATAAGTAATGGCAAAGTAAAAAGTGCTGGCTTTTTTTTTCTAAATTTCTTTGATGACGCTATGTTGAGGTCACTGCAAGGCATTATTCACGTAACGAAGTTCAATACTAACATACAGTTTAATTACATATTTTCAAATCATTACTCGATTGCCTTCTTCAAAATTTAATGCCAAACATAACGCAAGAGTGACTTTTCAGTTTTCTTTATCAGTACATACACACATAAAATTAGTGTCAAAAAACATGACAACCTTCAGTTGCCACGTCTGTGTTTAGTAATACATGTTTTTCTTTCCCATCATATTGGACAGGAGTATGGATGTAAATGGCCCTAGTGGGCTGGTGACCGTTAATTGTTGAATATTAGTGTAACTTTTGGGTTTATGATCAGTGATACCCCTTTCCTCTCCAGTGTTGTTCATGAGTGAATGCACAAAATAACTTTCATTTTCCAAATTATAGCCCTGTTCGGTTTAATTACTTTTATTTTTGGTAGACTTTCCATCAGAGGTGTCGGTTGTACACGTTCCTCCTACTTATCCGTATCACTTCTTCGGGAAAGATAGCCTTATCCAATAGGAAAAAACCCATTATGGATACACGCGATCCATGATCATATTTTATACCGCAAGCAGGATAGGCCGATTAGTAAGAGGGAGGTTACACACTCGGCACTAAGGTGCGAAGTTGATACACAGAGATATTTGCTATTTTCCTGACATACAAACTAGGATAAATCCTAGCATATATTTCCGAATACTGTCTTTGGATTGCTGTCCACGCTATCCGAGATTATATAGATAAATTCATGTCTGTTTTGAATTAGTACTAGTTTGTAACATGCATTTATAATAGGAAACTTCAATTTCAGCTTCACTGGGGTACAGAAGCCGAAGTTCTCATCATTAACAACTAATCATTGTAGTCCTTCTTTCGTCACCTCACCATCATTTAGTAAACCAATTACTGTACCCGATATAAATAACTTGATGGTATAAGAGTACTTCTTAAGTACGTCCTATTTCCAAATGACATAGAAGAACTTCAAGTATTAGTTAGCGAACTTGCATTAGTGTACTCTGAATTTGCACTAAAAATGAGCATTGATAAAACCAAGAAGGTAGGTACATGAGTTGGAAGTACACAACTCCAAAGAGTCACAGAATATATGTATCTGCCGCGCGGGATTAGCCGAGCGGTGTGCGGCGCTGCAGTCATGGACTGTGCGGCTGGTCCCGGCGGAGGTTCGAGTCCTCCCTCGGGCATGAGTGTGTGTGTTTGTCCTTAGGAGAACTTAGGTCAAGTAGTGTGTAAGCTTAGGGACTGATGACCTTAGCAGTTAAGTCCCAGACGATTTCACACACATATATGTACCTGGGTCAAATGATAAACATGAAAGGAGATTTAAAACGAGAAATATTACGACGTATTAAATTGGGCTGACAAGCTTGTGGGAGGCACTCTTCAATTTTGAAATCTAAGATCTCGGTTGAGCTGAAGAAATCTATTTTTAACCAATGTATATTGCTCGTAATAACTTATGGCTGCGAAACATGGACGTTAAATGAGTCCATTTTTAGGAAGCTAACAGTAGCCCAAAGAGGAATGGAAAGATCATTGTTGGGTTACACGAAAAAAGACAGGAAGAGAGCAGTTGAAATAAGACGAAGAACGAAGGTCACCGACATAATGGAAAGAGTGAACACACAGAAATGGCAGTGGGCTGGTCACGTTGCTCGAACAAAAGATGGTAGATGGTCTAAACAAGTCCTTTACTGGAGCCCAATTTACCAAAAAAGACATAGAGAGAGACCACCAGACAGATGGAACAGGGTTATAAGGAAGACAGTGGGATTCAAATGGCAATGGGAACCTCACGATCGGAAGAAATAGAAGATTACTTGGATCCTTTGTTACACGCCGACTCAAAGAGGCCACATCATTAAGTGATAGAACTGGGTGATGATGATGATGATGATGATAACCATATTCAGTTAACATCTTTCCCCTATCCGCCTGTCACTATGTCAAGAAGCCTTCCTCATGTTCATCACACTTGCAACTATTGATCACCCACCACCTAATAAAATGTGAGCGTGGGGTTGATCTGAGATTCTGTTATTCTGTGCAACGGATTAATCTGAGATGTACCCTTTACCCTGTGGCTCCTGCAAGATGCAATTTCCACCCCCACACTACTACAGAAGTCAGACAGACGCTCCTAACGTTATAAAGAGAAATGCCTGAAAAAGTTTCAGCAATAAATATCTTCTGGAGTCGTCCGCTGTAAGGAAATGACACAAAAATTCACAAAATTTCTTACGTAACTAGTGGAATACTTGGGTACTGGAGTAGTGCTAGTTAGTCTAATAAAAACATGAAACTAACGAAAGTTATTATTTGTTTTGCAAAAATTCTGAGAAATCACAATGGCACTTTTAGTTATGAATTGAACAAGTTATATCTGGTTCTTTTCGGAATGTGAAGCTATCTCTCAAGGATAGGATTCGCTAATGAAATTTCTATACAAAGTTTAAGATGGTTGTTCACTTGGCAGAATGGCTGAGAGGGGCGCCTACTCAACTTCAATAATTATCCTTTAGAATGTCACTAGGTACGGTCGAGGATGTCGCGTGTGAAATGCAGTGAAGTGTACTGTTGTTGAGGGAATATGGCGCTCGCAATAGCTGTAGCGCACAATACCGTAAGCTGCGATGACTGCTGTCTGCACCGCTCGCTGCTGACAAATGAGATAACTCTCGTTCTATCTGGATTGACCTTCGCCAATCAAACTCTCCCTACGCCTTGATGAAGTCAAGGATTCCTATTCGCCCCTAGTCTAACTATTGGCGTGGTACACCAGTCAGATAACCAGTCCACCGCCATGCCACTCAAAAATTCGCTCGCAGGCGTTTAACTATAACTCTGTCCGTTCACACCACACAATAAGTGCGTCGGCCAACACAGTGAACAACACTCAATCACAAGGACTCAATATAGAGTACCCTTCGATTCGCTCTCGACAGAGCTCTCCCAGTGAAGTACTGAGGAGAGACTTGTTCCTCGCTCCAAGAGCGACAATGGAACGGTGCGTCTCCATGCCAGATTTGAAGGGGTACATCTTTCGGTCTCTTCCATTACTCCTTCAGCTCAAGGCATCAGAAATATCGTCTGCCAATCAGCATTGCTCTTCTAAAACGGGAGAATGACGTTTCGTTTAAGGCGACCAATCTGGACACCTGTAGTATTGGCGTTTGGCGTTTGCTGTCTCCCTGTGAAAATCTCTGAAACTGCGTGCTATGTGTAAAGAATGTGTAGGCTGGCCGCTCCCACACAATGTAGCGGAGTTTGTTTTTAAGCCGAACACAGGGTCGTTCCCCCTTTTCACTCGGGCCCACGCTGTCCACTCCATGGGTGGTCACCAGCCGACATAGGCTGGGTCGTCCTCTGAAGGGACCGGTGTCTCGTTGTGCGGTTTCTCTCCCGAACTAAGATCTCCTGTGACTATCATGTCTGGAATGTATGTGTGTACGTCAGCCTCGAGTATTTCAACCACAGTGCGCTTACTTGTTATTTGCATATTGTTTACATGAATTCATTAAACATTGACTTTATCTTATCGAGTTTGGGTTCGAATGAAGCGTCTTGATGCGCGGAATATGATTGTGAGGGCGGAATATGTAAGCAATGAAGGTCAGGAGACCACGTCTTGCAAAAATAAGAGGTTTAAAAGTTTTTAATTAGAAGTTGCAGCATTTGACATCCGAGAAACAATACTGTCCACAAGTTAAATATTCTGTTTTGTTCCTATTTTAATTTGTACTCTCAATACAAGACCTGGTCCCTTTCTTTGCAGCAGCGGTCTCTTTGACAAGTTACCCAATATTTCACTTTCTCTAAGTGGAATCTAACAGTTACTTCTTCATACTTCATTCCTGATCTCTACCTTTTGTACTTCATTCTGGAACTTTTCGAGCCAGCACCGGCATTTAATTTGGTAACTTCAAAATCTTATATGCAGTTGGAACTGCTGGCCAGAACTGGTAGAAAGGTGGGTCACTTCGCTGATGTGGAATGAATCTCAGAAAAGTCACAGCTAATTGTCGATGTCTTTGTACTAACTGATGATGTGCAGTCTCTGTTTTATGGCAAATTTCGTGTTGACTATGAGTTACCACGTCCCCCGGAAGTCAATAGGAAGGAAGGGCTGGTGAATGATACGCCACACTACGGACCACCGGACTGGCGGATATTTGGTCTCTAGTACGTTACGGGAAATGCGATGCAAGAGTAGGGTGTAAGTGTTCTTGGTACTGCGCAGACGCGTGTGAGGGTGGTCTTTATGTGCGTAACTGTAGTCGATGAAGATGGGCGAGGTGTGAGACAGGTGTGGCGCCATATAGCCAACAGGTACCAGTGGTGAGGTAGACGCAGGCAGGATGACCTCATGCATTCTCCATGGTAGGGACGTGTCCCGTCCGGTTCATTATTTTCTCATAGCTCTCATATACAATGCCACGTCTCGCATCCGGGCATTGACGAGTCCGAGCCCACTATCCCGTGGGAGAGAGTAGGAATCTCAGAACGAACTTTAAACATGTAACTGTAAGGTAACAGCCAAGGGCAGCCTGAAGGTTGCACCCAATCGCCTTCGGCAGAGGGAGCACTTGCGCAAGGTGGACCAATTTAGGCGCCACATAACGATTAAGAAATTCAGTTAGCTGGAGGGTGTTCTGTGGTCGTAGGAGGTTCTGGCGGATGTCGTTGCGGATGACGTATGACAGGCGGCGGACATTCGTCGTGGCTGTGCCTGTGACGGTAGGGCTAGAGGTAACGCCCAGATACCGGAAAGTCCGCACTTGCGACAGAGGCGCCACTTCACCTTCCTTGAGGCCTCGTCCGACGTACATGGCGCCTGACTTTAGGTAGAGCGCAGGGAAAGGTCCCCACTACTAATATGATAGCACGTTGATTGAATCTGCAGCCGCCCTGGAGGCAATGGAACGAGGAAAAATCGTCCTCTCTATACAGGACTGAACACAGGACCTCCAGAGCCAGAGTCTACAGCTTTATCCACTATATCACCACTAACATGGTCGGTTATTTCTAAGCTGAGTTTACTAGAATCGAGGCGGGACATAGGCATCTGATCAGTATTTACCTAGGATCCTAGATCAATGTGAGAAACCGCCTAAAAACCACTTCCAGGCTGGCTGGTGCAACAGCCATCGTCATTAATCTGCGGGACGGACTCTGTTCTGTGCCTGACGGACTACCTATATTCCTGAAGCGCAATTTAACGCGCTCGGCTACCACGACGGGTCAGGATTTCCTTGTGATGTACGCTGAAACTTTCTAACGGGAGTCAAAACTTCTTCTGTCCTATATTCGCTGATTTGTTGAATATTTATCTTTGTTTTTTGCAGATATGTTGGGTTTGGGAGGAGAAATTATTTCTCTCATCTAAGAATAGTAACATACCAGGTGATCAAAAAGTCAGTATAAATTTGAAAACTTAATAAATCACGGAATAATATAGATAGAGAGGTACTAATTGACACACATGCTTGGAACGATTTTATTAGAACCAAAAAAATATAAAAGTTCACAAAATGTCCAACAGATGGCGCTTAATCTGATCAGTATAGCAGTAATTAGCATAACAAAGTAAGACAAAGCAAAGATGATGTTCTTTACAGGAAATGCTCAATATGTCAACCATCATTCCTCAACAATAGCTGTAGTCGAGGAATAATGTTGTGAACAGCACTGTAAAGCATGTCCGGAGTTATGGTGAGGCATTGGCGTCGGATGTTGTCTTTCAGCAGCCCTAGAGATGTCGGTCGATCACGATACACTTGCTACTTCAGCGTACCTCTCATCCGTCACGGTAGCAGTTACAAAACCAGAATCACGCATTTCCTCGAAGAAAAAAGGCCCGATAACGGTAGATGTGATAAATCCAACCCATACCGTGACTTTCTAGTCGTAAAATGGAGTTTCCACGACAGTTCTAGGATTTTCGGTAGCCCAAAATCTGCAGTTGTGGGCGTTGCCAGACCCTCGGAGCGTGAAATGAGCTTCGTCGGTCCACAACACGTTATTCAACCAATCGTCATCTTCCGCCATCTTTTGAAACGCCCACAGCGCAAATACCTTCCGCTTCACTAAATCGCCAGGTAACAGTACATGATACCGATGGATTTTGTATGAATAGCATCGGAGGGTACGCCTAAGTGCCAACTAAACAGTAGTGTATGGAATGCCGGTGCGACGTGTGACTGCGCTGACTTCCCCGTGCATAGACGAACCCGCTACAGTGTCCATTTCTTCATGAACTGTCTCAGCAGCATTACGCCTTGTGCTCGGTCGGCCACTTCGGGGTCTATCTTCTAAACAATCCGTGGCTTCGAACTTCGAAATCATTCTCGCCACAGCTGCATTTGTCAACGGACCTTTACCCGTTCGAATCCCCTTCCTATGGCGATAGGATCGCAACGCTGAACTAGCACATTCCCCATTCTGATAATACAGCTTCACTAAAAGTGCCTTTTCAGGTAATGTCAACATGCTGTGACTGCTGGCGCATCTGATTCTCTCTCTCATTACAGCTCCTTTTATACACGATTGTCATGCGCAGTCACTGACGTTTTGCTGTCCTGTAGCATCTGTCGGACATTTTGTGAACTTTTTTTGGTTCTAATAAAACCTCATGTCATTCCAAGCATGTCTGTCAATTTTTACCTCTCTATCTACATTATTCCGTGGTTTATTAAGTTTTCAAATTTATACTGTCTTTTTGATCACCCAGTATATGAGAGAGCCACATTTCTTTTTGGCTGAGAGCTTCCCTTTCAGCTCTAAGTAAACTGTCTTGTGTATGGCCGTCTGGAATTTACTGTCTGTACGTTATTCTTGAGTGTGTTTGCAGTTGTCTTCTAGTTTGCGTTTCTAATCTCTTGCTACCAACAGATCGTCCGCGAACACAAAGCGGCCTCTTACTTCTCTCATGGCCACTAGTTTTTCCATTATTGGCACCAGGGCAATGTCTCAAAGGGACCACAAAAGAAGCTTTGTGTACATATTTTCGTTAGTTCATTCACAAACTATTCTCTAGAAAATATATTCCAGGGAACGAAAGTCTCACTTTTCTGCCACAGCAGTAATTCACTGGACAGTTGTGGAGAACTGTTGGACGTCTGACCTCCCTTAGCCCGTGAGAATAAGGCCGGTCAGCAAGAGTTATCAAAGGCTACCTCGATTCCAAAAGAAATTCCAAAGACTCTATTTTCTATGGAGGTACGGACCACGTGCAAAGCGGAGCTTATTGCACCCCTGTTCAATTTTCTGTTTATAATCCCATATTTGTTGAGATTTATGTATGAAAGGATTCTGCAAGTTCCTAATAGCCCACACGAAAGATTTTATTGTATGTGTCTAGTTGTGTATTAAACACAGTGGTTTATGGGACTTAACCCTTTCCAGTGTGTCGATCTTCGCTGTCCTCACATCTATATCTACATGGTGTCACTGCCACCACAACTCGCGTATCATATCAGTGACACTCTCACCCCGATTGCGCGGCAACTCGAAACGAGCTGCCCCTCTTTCCACTTTTTCGATGTCCTCTGTCAATCCTACCTGGTAAGGATCCCATACCCCGCAGCAGCGGACGGACACGTGTAATGTAGGCTGTCTTTTTAGCAGGTTCGTCGGATCTTCTAAGTATTCTGCCAACAAAGCGCGGTCTTTGTTTCGCCTTCCCTACAATATTATCTATGTGGTCTTCCCAATTTTAGTTGCTCGTAATTGTAATTCCTAGGTTCAAATGGCTGTGAGCATTATGGGACTTATCATCTGAAGTCATCAGTCCCCTAGAACTAAGAACTACTTAAACCTAACTAACCTAAGGACATCACACACATCCATACCCGGGGCAGGATTGGAATCTGCGACGTAGCGGTCGCGCGATTCCAGACTGCAGCGCCTACAACCGCTTGGCCACACAAGCCGGCAGTTACTAGGTATTTAGTCTAATTGACAGCCCTTAGATCTGTGCGATTTATCGTATACCCAAAATTTATCGGATTTCCTTTAGTACCCATGTGGATGACCTCGCACTTTTCTTTGTTTAGTGCTAATTGCCTCTTTTCGCCCCATACACAAATCTTCTCTAGATCATTTTGTAATTGGAATTGATCGTCTGATGATTTTACTAGACGGTACATTACAGCGTCATCTGCAGACAATGTAAGGGGGCTGCTCATATTATCACCTAGATCATTTATATAAATCACGAACATCAGAGGTCCTATGACACTACCTTGCGGAACGCCAGATATCACTTCTGCTCTACTCGATGATCTACCGTCTATCACTACGAAATGTGTGCTCTCTGAGAGGAAATCACGAATCCAGTCACACAACTGAGACGATACTCCATATGCACGCTATTTCATTAATAGTCGCTTGTGAGGAACGGTATCCAAACATTTGGTATTTTTCCTTGTGGTAAGTATTCATTGTCTGTTTAACATTGACTATTATAGCGAAAGGCCCCAGGCCCTGGAACCTTATCCTACTTTGACGTCAGACTAGCCGTTGCTATTTATTGTCCAGCAGAATCAATTACTACAGGAGCATTATCGTACATCAGATTCATTTCTTCCCTTATTTGGTTTTGCCCTCCTGTCTCATTCAGGCAGTTATCTTTTGGGGACACATTAAAAGTACAACTAAATTTCTGTTTGGCGTTCCTGTAAATTTGTATAAGTCTCTTTCGCTGTTGCACACCTACTTCTTTCAGGGAGACCTCCTGTGTTACTTTATTTTGCTTGTCGGTTTTTGCTGATACTACACACTGCCTTTGGATCTATCTTTTCCTCTTGCTGGCTTGTTGTTGTGATGTTTGTGTGATGTCACTAATGTCAGTGTGGCCGCTCTACGGAGGCCTAAATGCGAACCTCAAAAGATCCGAGTTCACCATTTTTATTAACTACAATATTTCAGACTGTGTCGGAGCAAGAATTATGTAAGGTTATGGTCATGACGGTTAAACTTTCTAGTTTGAGAATGCATCAGTTCTGTTTTTAGATGTGCGTGCGTTCCGAACTCTGTTGATTACTTGCAGTTGTAGGCTTAAATGGTTCAAATGGCTCTGAGCACTATGGGACTCAACTGCTGAGGTCATAAGTCCCCTAGAACTTAGAACTACTTAAACCTAACTAACCTAAGGACAACACACACATCCATGCCCGAGGCAGGATTCGAACCTGCGACCGTAGCGGTCGCGCGGTTCCAGACTGTAGCGCCAGAACCGCTCGGCCACCAGCGGCCGGCAGTTGTAGGCTTATGTTATACGCTTCTTCGCTGGACCAAGGCGATAAATGTGAGGTCGCATGAATACAATTTTTATCAACTGTTATTATCAACAAGTCTTTGGAATCATCTGCTAACAACATACACTCCTGGAAATTGAAATAAGAACACCGTGAATTCATTGTCCCAGGAAGGGGAAACTTTATTGACACATTCCTGGGGTCAGATAGATCACATGATCACACTGACAGAACCACAGGCACATAGACACAGGCAACAGAGCATGCACAATGTCGGCACTAGTACAGTGTATATCCACCTTTCGCAGCAATGCAGGCTGCTATTCTCCCATGGAGACGATCGTAGAGATGCTGGATGTAGTCCTGTGGAACGGCTTGCCATGCCATTTCCACCTGGCGCCTCAGTTGGACCAGCGTTCGTGCTGGACGTGCAGACCACGTGAGACGACGCTTCATCCAGTCCCAAACATGCTCAATGGGGGACAGATCCGGAGATCTTGCTGGCCAGGGTAGTTGACTTACACCTTCTAGAGCACGTTGGGTGGCACGGGATACATGCGGACGTGCATTGTCCTGTTGGAACAGCAAGTTCCCTTGCCGGTCTAGGAATGGTAGAACGATGGGTTCGATGACGGTTTGGATGTACCGTGCACTATTCAGTGTCCCATCGACGATCACCAGTGGTGTACGGCCAGTGTAGGAGATCGCTCCCCACACCATGATGCCGGGTGTTGGCCCTGTGTGCCTCGGTCGTATGCAGTCCTGATTGTGGCGCTCACCTGCACGGCGCCAAACACGCATACGACCATCATTGGCACCAAGGCAGAAGCGACTCTCATCGCTGAAGACGACACGTCTCCATTCGTCCCTCCATTCACGCCTGTTGCGACACCACTGGAGGCGGGCTGCACGATGTTGGGGCGTGAGCGGAAGACGGCCTAACGGTGTGCGGGACCGTAGCCCAGCTTCATGGAGACGGTTGCGAATGGTCCTCGCCGATACCCCAGGAGCAACAGTGTCCCTAATTTGCTGGGAAGTGGCGGTGCGGTCCCCTACGGCACTGCGTAGAATCCTACGGTCTTGGCGTGCATCCGTGCGTCGCTACGGTCCGGTCCCAGGTCGACGGGCACGTGCACCTTCCGCCGACCACTGGCGACAACATCGATGTACTGTGGAGACCTCACGCCCCACGTGTTGAGCAATTCGGCGGTACGTCCACCCGGCCTCCCGCATGCCCACTATACGCCCTCGCTCAAAGTCCGTCAACTGCACATACGGTTCACGTCCACGCTGTCGCGGCATGCTACCAGTGTTAAAGACTGCGATGGAGCTCCGTATGCCACGGCAAACTGGCTGACACTGACGGCGGCGGTGCACAAATGCTGCGCAGCTAGCGCCATTCGACGGCCAACACCGCGGTTCCTGGTGTGTCCGCTGTGCCGTGCGTGTGATCATTGCTTGTACAGCCCTCTCGCAGTGTCCGGAGCAAGTATGGTGAGTCTGACACACCGGTGTCAATGTGTTCTTTTTTCCATTTCCAGGAGTGTATAATGCCTTCTTGATCACAGCAATAAAAAATTGTATGTCCGCCAGTATGATAGACACCAACTCACCCCGTAACTAGCCTGCTCCAGAAAGTCGTGGACTTCTATTGTATTTCTAGTCACAACTCTTTTACTAATGATCAGACATCAAGATGCCCTTATTACGCGTCGATGAAACCCATCTAAAAAATTAGTTTTTGTCATCGACGTTGTCATTATAGATGGAGAACATCGTCCGATTGCGGAAAAATTAAGAAGAAAATCATTTGCGTCTTTTTAAAAGGAACTATCCTAACATTTGTCTTAATCGATTTAGGGAAACCACAAAAAAATTAGATGCTCATAGCAAAATTTTAATTACCGTCCTCACGAATGCGAACAACAACAGTTTTTTACGACTGCTTCACGTCACATTGTAGGACTCAAGGAAACCAGAGCTTAAAAAATCACGAATCTTTGCTACAATTGCATGACTCGTGCCTGGGTTTGTCTAACGTATCCTACAGGCTTTTTGTTTGACGGTCAGATTATAGTGAATACAGCCCAGGATATAGCACGAAACTAAGATTATTTACCCTTAGAGTTTGAAGAGAGCCATACAAAATGCTAGACGTAAAATGTGAAACAGAGCTTCGAAGTGGTAATTACCTGGCTAATAACTGTAACAACGCAATCAAATGAAAATCTGGGAGGCAGCCACAATAACGTCCTGCTCGCTAGCTATGATAAGTACTCTAGAATAGAGTTTTAATCGCATTTACAGTAAATTAGAACGATCGCAAATGAGAATATAAATTTTATGTCATATATTTGACTGTTGACGTAGAACCTCATTATTACTGTTATTGTTTTGTGGAAAAACAGAATGAGAGCTATGTGTTGATTCATTGGGCTGGGGTGGCTGTATATCGTCGAAAGGTAAAGCACCATAGCTACACAAAATGTAGAAAAACTTTTCTTTTTGATTTTATGGAAGCGGTCCATTGTCATGTGTAATGAATGAAGTATCAGTCAAGAAAATTACGTTAGAACGTTGCTGATGGATTGATAAGTGACGAAACTTTCCATCTAGGTTAAAATCTGCGTCAGTTGTCAGTTCATGATACATGTCTGTACGGGTCACTGACAGGGCACTGGTGCCGAATGCCAGACATCCTGCTTTGAGTTGAGTTATGGTCCGCTGCGCATTTCCTATACGCCACTGGAGGTTCGCATTAAAGCAAATTCCGGTCCTCGATAAAAGTGAGTTATGCGACCGCTTATTTATGGAGTACCGTCCCTCCGCCCAGACCTCTCTTTTAATTTAGCGCCCCGTCAGCGACCTCATTAAGAAAGGAACGTTAGATCGTTCAGAATAACGTGTAGGATGGGTGCCTTGAGAAAGAACCAACCCCGCATTCGCGTTAAGCGATTTGCGATACAACAAAAAACTATGCCAAAAGAACCACTTCCTTAATAGATTTCGATGTGCCAAACATGGAAAAACATTGCTCATATCAAAAACGAGCAGCATACAGTCATCCCCTGATTAATCAATAGTTAGTTAGGTAAAGAAACCACCGGCAAATAATCTGTGATAATAACTACAAGAAATTAGATTGTAATTATGTAATTTACATACCGTAGTACAACGGTATGTTTCAGAATAGCGTATTCAACGATTTCAGTGTGACGCAAAGACAACGCATGCAGGAAGGTGAGTATCGATACGAGCTTCAAGGAAATTAGTCATTCGATAGAGAGGTATAATTTTAACATGTTTATTAGTTTCTCATATAGTGTTAACGCCGTTTTCGCGATATTATATAGGGCGCCTCATACGTTGAGGCGCAATTTTGTCAGAACACGAGTAAAATGTTAGTAATCAATACTCCACAAGTCACCTGATGGTCTACGGCAGAGGGTACTTCTGGCACCAGTAACTGATCTCCCTTTCCCTTTTCCATTCGCGAACGGCGCTTGGGGAAGAATGACTGTAGGTAAGCCTCTAATTTCTCGAAGTTTTCTCGGAAGAAGTAATACGTGTTCGGCGCTTCCCGTAAAGGATTTTCCTCGCAATTTCTGCAGTAATCCTATCCGTGATGCACAACGCCTGTGCCAGTGGATTTCGTTTAGCTTCTCCGAAAGGCTTTCGCACCTACTACACGATCCAGTGACGAGACGCGCCGTTCTTTGTTGAATCTTCTCTATCTCTTCAATCAGTCGTACTACGTAAGGGAGCTAGAATGCTGAACAGTACTGAAGAATCGGTCGAAACCACTTCTTTAAAGAATGAGTTACATTTCTTTAAGATAGTTCACACGAATCTCACTCTGGCATCTGTTTATCCTACAATTTGATTTATGTGGTCATTCCGCTTAAGGTCGCTCCGGGTAAGTACTACTAGATATTTTATTCTGGCTGCTGTTCCCAGCAATTTTTAATCAATAGTATAGTCGTACAGTAGTGAATTACTCTTCCTATGTATGCGCAATATATTACATTTGTTTGCTTTCAGGGTCAACTGCTACCCCCCACACTATTCATCAGAATTTTCTTATGTGTGTGAATTCATAAGGGACCAAACTGCTGAGGTCATCGGTCCCTACACTTACACATTACTTAAATTAACTTATGCTAAGAATAACACACCCACCCATGCCGGAGGGAGGCACCGCGAAATCCGTGACACAGCGTCCTAAACCGCGCGATCACTCCGCGCGGCACCATTCATCAGCAAATCGTTACTATGTTCTGGCATTGTCACCTTCTCACACACAATCGTATCATTTGTCAACAGCCTTAAAGAGCATCCGATGCATACTACTAGATAATTTATATACACTGTAAACAGTAACGGCCCTCTCACACTTCCTTGGGGTACTCGGGAAATTATCTTTATCTCAAGATTTTAAACATGGCTGCAGCAGCAACTGTTAAAATTCTTCAGAATAAAGGATGACAGCCAGAAACAGTTGCAGGATAGAATTTTTTTATTAAAACTCTTGACCACGGTTTCGGTACATATAAACATACCTTCATCAGAAGTAAAACTTCCTGAACAGAAAGACACATTCATTAGAAAAGCCATATCAACGAAAGTGAGAAACAGAAGCTTAAGTAACAGTGAAATTACTAAAGTAATGCGCGAGAGTCTCGCGTAACGTAGGCATGAAATACATACTAGCGAAACAACCAAAATGTTATAATAAAATGAAACCATCTGTCATTATGAATAAAACATAGTAGTCATTTAACCACACATACACATTAAAATACATAACAAACAAACATCACAATACTTAGAATCCCAACAAGACAGGAAAAGCGCATTTCACCGGCATCAACAAGCAAGAAAATAACTACTAGTCAGCCAGACTAAATTACATTAAGGCAATGAGGGGTTTGAAACTGTCTAAAAAATTTTTGTTTCGAAGCTGCACCTGTTCATTAAGAACAAAACCATCTTTTAGAGACAGATGCTTAAAAATCTCTAATTCTTCGAGCAAGTCTAGTTTGTAACCTTTATTAGCTTCATGAAGCAACTCTACGTCGTCCAGTTCACATGGCGTGTGCCGTAAGAGCCATAGATGTTCTGCAAAGGTGGAATTATATACGTTTTCCCCATTTTTACCTAACATGTGTTCTTTATACCTAACTTTAATGGGTCTACCTGTCTGCCCTATGTAATAGTTTGGGCAGTCGTTACAAGTAATTTTGTATACACCGGACTTAGTGCTGAGTTCTTCTCGTGCTCCAATATTATGAATTACTCTACGTTTCAGGCTATTATTTACGGAAAAAGCAACTCTATAACCGTATTGTTTCTGTAAAAGTCTTCTTATCTTATATGAAACGTTACCTAAAAATGGAATAGACATACACTTACTCTCATACTTATTTGTCCTGTTATCTCCTAAAGTAGAAAATTTTACAGCTGTTTTTTTCTTAGCAATTTGGTCAATTAATTTAGGGTTGTATCCATTGTTGGTAGCTATTGATTTCAATAAAGATATTTCATTTTCAAAACAATTCTGTGCTAAAGGTGTGCTCACAGCGCGATGAACTGCAGAATGAAAAAAGGCGATCTTGTGCGTTTGAGGATGACAGGAATCTGCTGGAATAATATTATCAGAAAAAGTTTCTTTACGGAAAATGTCAAAGCTAATAGTGTTACCTGATAACTTAAGTTTCAAATCAAGAAAATGGAGTTCTCTCTCGTTATTTTGTATCTCTTTAGTGAATTTCATTTTCTCGTGGAAACTGTTGAAAACATGAAACAATTGTTGTAGATCTTGGTCACACCCTTGGAATAGTATGAGTATATCATCAACATAACGAGCGTAAAAAGAAATCTTATTGCCTAAAGTAGGATTGTTTTTGAAGAAATTTTCTTCTAGTGCATTCACAAAGATGTCAGCTAAGATGCCAGCTAGCGGGCAACCCATGGCTAAGCCGAATGGTTGTTCATACATCTTACCATTAAACTGAAAGTAATTGTAATCTAGTACAACCTGCATTAGTGACATAAGTTCCGACAACTGTGGCTCACTTAGAGTTCTATGTTGTCGAATGTTACCTTCAATAATCTTAAGAGTGATAGCCACTGGAACATTAGTGTATAAACTTACGACGTCAAAAGAAACCAAACGAGAGGAAGAAGTGATCTCTATCGATTTTAGCTTGTTTATTACCTCAGCACTATTTTTAACAGAGTAATTGTTTCCAAAAACAAAGGCTTCTTTAATTTTAGTGTGTAAAAATCTCGCTAATTTATGATGTGGGCTCTTTATTCCGTTAACGATGGGACGAACTGGGTGTTGACTTTTGTGTACCTTAAACTGACTTCTGAGCGTAGGTGCTCTAGGGTTCATATTAATTAAGGTTTTCTTTTGAAACTCTTTCATAAGATGTTTACTTCTTCTTAACGTATCCCTAATTTGCTTTTGTAACGTAGGGGTATGATCATGCTCAATTTCAAGTATACCATTTTCTTCGAAAAAAGCCAACGTTTTAGCGATATATTCGCTTTTATAGGCTACAACAAGTGAATTTCCTTTGTCTGATTTAGTGATGAGAGCCTCGTTATTTTTTAATTTACGGTTAATACTAGTAATGATGTTACCCCCTCTCTGTTTTAAATCACTGTTTTTTACCGACTTGACCTCTCTTTCTATAATTGCGCTACATTCATGAGCTATCCTATTTTGTTGGGATTTTTCAGTTTTTAAGGAGTCAAGACCAACTTTAAGGTCAACTATAAAATTATCTACCACTTTAGGATCGTTAATATTAGGCATGAAATTGTATTTAAAACCTCTCGCTAGCATGGCGCTTTCTTGAGGGGTAAAGCTTATAGAAGTTTTGTTTAGTACTCTGTCGACAAATTGGTGTTCGCAATTGACAGTTCTTTTTGCATGAACAACATTAGATTTTGGGGTAACATTTTCCAGTTTATGAAGCTTAAAATCATGCCTACACTGAATTTCATCCTTACGATTGTGTAACCACTCGTTAACACTGTGCCAAATACTGTCTACGTGAAAGTTAAAATAATCTTTAAAAGTTCTAGTAATATAGAGATACAAAGAGTAAGCTTCTTCATTTAGTTTATCTTTCTTCTTATAAAGGTCACTGATTCTGTCACTCATAATTTGTTTCACCAGTTTAGCTTTAGTAGATGGAAACTTCTTACACTGTTTCACATTGATAAAAGCCTTCACGTAATTCGGTGTCAATGGCGTCTCTCACACTGTTTAGTGAAGTCAATAGCCATACCTGTTTTCAGGATTTTAAATGAGATGTCCATGTATTTCGAAACAGCCTTTGAAACCTGGGCAGGTACATATTTCAAGATTTTAAACATGGCTGCAGCAGCAACTGTTAAAATTCTTCAGAATAAAGGATGACAGCCAGAAACAGTTGCAACCCTAGAGCACCTACGCTCAGAAGTCAGTTTAAGGTACACAAAAGTCAACACCCAGTTCGTCCCATCGTTAACGGAATAAAGAGCCCACATCATAAATTAGCGAGATTTTTACACACTAAAATTAAAGAAGCCTTTGTTTTTGGAAACAATTACTCTGTTAAAAATAGTGCTGAGGTAATAAACAAGCTAAAATCGATAGAGATCACTTCTTCCTCTCGTTTGGTTTCTTTTGACGTCGTAAGTTTATACACTAATGTTCCAGTGGCTATCACTCTTAAGATTATTGAAGGTAACATTCGACAACATAGAACTCTAAGTGAGCCACAGTTGTCGGAACTTATGTCACTAATGCAGGTTGTACTAGATTACAATTACTTTCAGTTTAATGGTAAGATGTATGAACAACCATTCGGCTTAGCCATGGGTTGCCCGCTAGCTGGCATCTTAGCTGACATCTTTGTGAATGCACTAGAAGAAAATTTCTTCAAAAACAATCCTACTTTAGGCAATAAGATTTCTTTTTACGCTCGTTATGTTGATGATATACTCATACTATTCCAAGGGTGTGACCAAGATCTACAACAATTGTTTCATGTTTTCAACAGTTTCCACGAGAAAATGAAATTCACTAAAGAGATACAAAATAACGAGAGAGAACTCCATTTTCTTGATTTGAAACTTAAGTTATCAGGTAACACTATTAGCTTTGACATTTTCCGTAAAGAAACTTTTTCTGATAATATTATTCCAGCAGATTCCTGTCATCCTCAAACGCACAAGATCGCCTTTTTTCATTCTGCAGTTCATCGCGCTGTGAGCACACCTTTAGCACAGAATTGTTTTGAAAATGAAATATCTTTATTGAAATCAATAGCTACCAACAATGGATACAACCCTAAATTAATTGACCAAATTGCTAAGAAAAAAACAGCTGTAAAATTTTCTACTTTAGGAGATAACAGGACAAATAAGTATGAGAGTAAGTGTATGTCTATTCCATTTTTAGGTAACGTTTCATATAAGATAAGAAGACTTTTACAGAAACAATACGGTTATAGAGTTGCTTTTTCCGTAAATAATAGCCTGAAACGTAGAGTAATTCATAATATTGGAGCACGAGAAGAACTCAGCACTAAGTCCGGTGTATACAAAATTACTTGTAACGACTGCCCAAACTATTACATAGGGCAGACAGGTAGACCCATTAAAGTTAGGTATAAAGAACACATGTTAGGTAAAAATGGGGAAAACGTATATAATTCCACCTTTGCAGAACATCTATGGCTCTTACGGCACACGCCATGTGAACTGGACGACGTAGAGTTGCTTCATGAAGCTAATAAAGGTTACAAACTAGACTTGCTCGAAGAATTAGAGATTTTTAAGCATCTGTCTCTAAAAGATGGTTTTGTTCTTAATGAACAGGTGCAGCTTCGAAACAAAAATTTTTTAGACAGTTTCAAACCCCTCATTGCCTTAATGTAATTTAGTCTGGCTGACTAGTAGTTATTTTCTTGCTTGTTGATGCCGGTGAAATGCGCTTTTCCTGTCTTGTTGGGATTCTAAGTATTGTGATGTTTGTTTGTTATGTATTTTAATGTGTATGTGTGGTTAAATGACTACTATGTTTTATTCATAATGACAGATGGTTTCATTTTATTATAACATTTTGGTTGTTTCGCTAGTATGTATTTCATGCCTACGTTACGCGAGACTCTCGCGCATTACTTTAGTAATTTCACTGTTACTTAAGCTTCTGTTTCTCACTTTCGTTGATATGGCTTTTCTAATGAATGTGTCTTTCTGTTCAGGAAGTTTTACTTCTGATGAAGGTATGTTTATATGTACCGAAACCGTGGTCAAGAGTTTTAATAAAAAAATTCTATCCTGCAACTGTTTCTGGCTGTCATCCTTTATTCTGAAAAATTATCTTTATATCTGTCGATACTGTTCCGTTTAGAGAGACATTTTTGAGTTCCGTCTGTAAGGAAGTCTTCAGTCCCGTCGCAAATGCGGTCCGATACTCGGGAAGCTCGGATTTTTTCACTAAACCGCAGTGCGAGACGGTGCCAAATGCCATCGTGAAGCCCAGGAACTCGCCATCAACCAGAGCGTCGACGTCTAAAAGCTTTGGATCTCTATGGGTATCAGAATGAGCTGACCTCTGTATGCGACATTAATGTAGATATTTATAGTGATATTTGCTCTGAAGAAACGTCGTAACACATGACCATAAAACAAGTTCGATAATTCTACAACAGATTCACGCCAACGATAATGGCCTGTAATTATGTGCATCTGTCGTGCGATCCTTCTTGTATACATGAATGACCTACGCTTTTTTCCAGTCGCTAGGTACCCTTCGTAGCTCCAGAGACCTATTATAAACTGCTGCTAGAAGGGGAGAAACATTTTTCGAGTAATATCTGTAGAATCTTACAGGTGTCTCATCTGATTCTGATGCCTCTCCACTACAAAGCGACTTTTGTTGCTTTTCTATTTCGCCATCAGTTATCTCACAATCTACGATTTCGAGATTTGTACGATGGTTGAAATGAGAGACGGTACTACGATGTTCCGAGTTGAAACAGTTTCGGAAAACCTAATTCAATATTTCTGTTTTTTCTCTGTCATTTTCATTTCGATGCCATTATTGCCTCTGAGTGACTGAATATATAATTTCGAACCGCTTACTGGTTTTACGTAAGATGAAACGTCACACAGTCTTTAGTCAGATCTGTTGAAAGAATTGTACTTTCAATGTCAGTGAACGATTCTCTCATGGCTCTGCTTATACCTATTTAAATATCCTTATACTCTGAAGAGCCAAAGAAACTAGCACACCTGCCGAATATCCTGTAGGACCACCGCGATCACTCAGAACTGCCATAACACAACGTGGCATGGACTCGAATAATGTCTGAAGTAGTGCTGGGTGGAATTGACATCATTAATTCGGCAGGGCCGTCCATAAATCCGTAAGAGTACGAGGTGGTGGAGATTGAAGTATCTGCACAAGTGAGATAGAAATGCGGACAACCCAGGTCCTAAAACAATTTATTGCACTCACCAAAACGAAACAATACAATATCCAAAACAAAAACCGACTCAATCCCAGCTACGGATTTACACAAATACAAAATAATAAATAATAATAATAAAAAAACACCAGACTCTTCACGGGGAACTAACACAATTGGTTCTACAACGCCAGAGGTTCGTCGACTATACCAAGAGATCGGCCAGCTAGAAGAGTCGTCTGGGAGTGGCTGCCGGGGCGGCAGGTCTGCACCCTTTCGAATGATGCGTCGAACTGTCTTCTGCCGGCAGTGCGCCGCCTTATAAAGCCCGTTGGCGGATGTATCTATCACGTGCTTGGCGTAACAACATAGTTCCTAGGCTAGCTGCGACCTCTGGTGAAGCTGCTCTGCAGGCTCCGGGAACGGATAGCGGTCCCTGACGGCCGTTTGTGGAGACCTAGTGGTGTATTGTGTTGTGACCGCCAGTAAGTCTTTCTTTTGACAACACAGACTATGTAGCTTTTTCTGGTGAATGTACAACTGTGATTCACGCATCCAGTGATGGTTCGACGTAAAATGGGATGCCGATGCAGTAGGCGCTACGATGTCCCAAGAGTGCGGCCACAGCAACGAGCTCTTCTGAACACAACGTTGCAAGGCATCCCAAATGTGCTCAATAATGTTCATGTCTGGGGAGTTTGGTGGCCAGTGGAAATGTTTAAACTCAGAAGAATGTTCCTGGAGCCACTCTGTAGCAATTCTGGACGTGTGGGGTGTCGCAGTGTCCTGCTGAACTTGCCCAGGTCCGTTTGAATGTACAATGGGCATGAATGGATGCACCCGATCAGACAGGATGCTTAAGTACGAGTCACTTATCACAGCCGTATCTAAACTTTCCAGGCGTTCCATATCACTCCAAACGCACACGCCCCACACCATTAAAGAGTCTCCAACATCTTGAACAGTCCCCTGCTAACATACAGGGTCCACGGAATCATGAGGTTGTTTCCTACCCGTACACGTCCTACCGCTAGATACAATCTGAAACGAGACTCCTCTGACAAGATAACATGTTTCCAGTTATCAACAGTCCAATGTCGATGTCTATGGGCCCAGGCGAGACGTACAGCTTTATGTCGTACAGTCATCAAGGGTCACGAGTGGGCCTCCGGCTCCAAAAGCCCGTATCGATGATGTTCCGTTGAATGGTTCGCACGTTGACACTTGTTGGTGGCCCTGCATTAAAATCTGCAGCAATTTACCGAAGGATTGCACTTTTGTCACGTTGGACGATTCTCTTTAATTGTCGTTGGTCCAGTTCTTGCAGGTTTTTTTCCGGCCGACTGATGTCGGAGATTTGATGTTTTACCAGATACCTGATATTCACGGTACACTCGTGAAATGGTCGTACGGAAAGTCACTACTTCATGGCAACCTCGGAGATACTGTGCAGTATCTCTCGTACGCCTACTGTAACAGTACGTTTAAACTGCCTTAAATCTTGATTAACTGCCACTGCAGCAGCAGTAACCGATCGAACAACTGCACCAGACACTTGTCTTATATAGGCGTTGACGACCACAACGCCGTATTCTGCTTACATATCTCTGTATTTGAATACGCATGATCATACCAATTACTTTGGTGCTTCGGTGTATATCCGCTGAGTGCCATTGGACGAACTTGTCTCTAGTCACCAGAAATTTTACTCTGTCGGAATGAGAATATGTTAACAGCACTCTTAGCTATTTAGCTTACCACTTAACGTTTCCCATAACGGATTAGGGTTCTTTCGTTGGGAGCCGAGTGGTGTTTATCGATCAGAGGCTCTATCGATTAGGCGACGGTCTTGGCAGCAGATTTCTGGGCCGTCGTTATGTAGTGGTGAAATCTAGCATTACCCCATGATACGTGAGGACTGCACTACTCAGAGGGGTGGCTACTCGGATAGCAGAGTTCTCGTGCAGTACACGCGATTTCTATTTAAGGTTAGCCGATCGTTTAAGGTTTTTTGAGGAAGGCTAGCTAGTCGTTCGCCAGAGAGAGAAATCAGGTCCTGTGCAAAGTAAAGACACTTCGAATGTCGAAATTCTAACAGTATATTCCGGGAGAATTCCTAACGAAGTCCCCGAATTTACCGACCCCCAAGGGAGGCTGTCGCGCTCAAATTATACTCGGAACAGAGAGCTGGGTGAAACCCGAAGCAGAAATCTTGTAAGTATTTAACGAGGCGTGAAACATATTCAAAAACTAACGTTGGACGCAATAGGATGATGATTATGTTCATGGCAATCGAGAATAGTATTTCGTAAGGTGAACTCAAGTTTATCACCGCATGTTTTTAGCGGCCATACGATTCCACCGCAATAGTTTTAGAAACATTCAAAGATAATCTACACTCCGCTGTGCGAGTGTCTCCCGATCAAGCATTATGAGTTGAAGATGACTATATCCTACCGAGTATAGACTGGGACGTCTATGGATTAATCACAGGTGGTCCATATAGATATTGTTGTGAAATACTTCTGAAGACATGTTCGGAAAACTGTCTTGAGCAGGTAGTTCGTCAACCTACACGCAGTGGAAATATTTTACGACAAGTTTGACCTTATAGACAGTGTCAGTAGAACGACAGGTATTAATAGCCGTAATCTCATAGCGACGATGGTTACTAAAATCTATCAAGAAGACTAGATGAGTTCTTATGCTGGAAGGAGCATATAAGTAGTTGTCAGCGCCCTACTTAAGACAATGAATAAAGCACTCCGTCTTCAGGACAAGAGTGGCCTGCCGGGACCATCCGACAGCCATGTCATCCTCATTCGAGGCTGCGGATAGGAGGGGCGTGGGGTCAGCTCACCGCTCTCCCGGTCGTTATGATGGTATTCTTGACCGAAGCCGCTACTATTCGGTCGAGTAGCTCCTCAATTGGCATCACGAGGCTGAGTGCACCCCGAAAAATGACAACAGCGCAAGGTGGCCTGGATGGTCACCCATCCAAGTGCCGACCACGCCCGACAGCGCTTAACATCGGTGATCTCACGGGAACCGCTGTAGCCACTGCGGCAAGGCCGTTGCCCAAGACAATGAATGGACATCTTATTCGACCAACGCCCGGATCGCGACATTTCTGCATCGTTTTTCATTCTTGCTGTTTCCAGCGTACACTCGACCTTGTTCAATTTCGATACTCGTTTTGCTTCCCTTTGCGTCGTCATTGTTGCGGCGGCAATACTGCCTCTGAAGCCGGCGGGGTCTCACAAAGTGATCCGCAGCAGTACTGTTGCGGACCCTCGTTTCCCACTCAATCATTGCCATGGTGGTTACAATTACAATCTCCCCTACCACGGCCAAAATCTCTTCTGCCGCGTCTTCCTATATCTACATGAGCCCATAGCACATTACTAATTTAAGTTTCTGTTTTGACTTTGATTTTGGTTAATTTGACCTAATCTGTCGTGATATTAACTATTTCCGCTCCAGTTATAGCTGCTGTTGTGGTGAACGTACTGGCGACTTTCGTCGTCACGGTATAACACATCTAGATCTCCTACGTTTCTCGAAAACGCTGTTTCGCTACAGTCACCAATTACGTAGTCGCTGACACTACTTAGCAATTTGCCTCGCAGTATGTCCAACATTCTCTTTTCGGTTATGTGTCCTTTTACATGCTCGATCTTTTTACACTGATCCTCTCAATAACTTTTCATATTTGAGTCTGTGCTGACACGGTACGTATGAGAATACGTAAATTCCGTAAGTGCTTCCTCCTGTTTGTTGGTTGGTTGGTTGACCAGTATTCGTCTTCAAATCGTTTTAAGAATTCGTCAAGCGTTTCGCAACCGCGCAGAGTGCGAACTACCCAGCTATCTGCGTTACCACTCAGTCGTATCCTGGAAATCCTGACACGAATTTCTTCAGGCAATTCTTTCGGAATTAACGACTTTCATTTGTCCATGAACACGACAGGATTACTACCACCTGTCAGATCAAATTTATCAATCTCACTGCTTATTTGGCTCCTGCTTGTCCCTCCTACAACGTACGTGGCGGTTAGATTTCTTGCGTTCTCCAGATTTGTGATGCGCTCATTTATTTCACCTACATCTTTGTCTTTTATGTCAGAAAACTTATCATTAACATCTCTTTCCAACACCTGAACTTTGACCTTAACATTTACAGTACTTACAATTTGGTCATTCAAAGAATCCACCGAGTTTTTAAAATCAGAACGGACTGTTGCTATTTCGCGATTTACCGTTTTGCTCACATTTTCATTGATCTCGTCCGTTCTCACACGGATATCATGTTTCTGTTGATTTTCGATATGTGCACATTTTTCATCTACAAAGTCGCCCAATTTTTGTTGCGTGTTGTCTTTAATTTTTTTCATTTCGTCTGTAAAAAGTTTTACCATATCTTTTCTGTCATTACTAAATTTAGAATCTATGTAATTTATTTCTTTTGGCAAGGTTTTGTTTGAAATTTCTATTTCCTATTTTACAGAACTTATCTCACTACTTACGATCATCGTCACGCAGCTAATCTCACTGCTTATTTGCTCACTCATTTTTTGAATCATTTGCATTAAAGCATTCGTACTAAATACTATATACTAAATACCTGTTCCATTGTCGGTTTAGTTTTCGTCTCTGTACATTTACATCACTTTTATATCCTGTGTCATTAATTTCCAAAATACCATTACTGTCATCAAATATTTCTTGCCTCACCTTTGCACTATTTACACATTCCGTTCCTCCAATATTGTTTAGTTTGTCGTCAATATCTGAAACAATGTGGAACGTATAAACACTCGTACTGTTACGTTGTAACCCCAATTCCGCCTGCATTCCCGTAACTAAAATTTTCCCACTATTATTCATTGAAATTAACCACTGCTAATTTTGCAAGGCTCGGGACAGCCGTAATTATAATACACCGTCCTGTCACCGGGAGCCACGAATAACCCTCCTACTTCTCCGGCTAATTAGGCTTTCCACATGGCCATGTGCTTAAAGTCCCAAATCTGTGGTGAAAAGGCATCTACTCCGAAGAATAATGCAAAACCGTGAGAAGTAGATTAAGTTATAACTGAATCGCCAGTGCTCGGTTTTTTAACAATGACGATTTGAAACAAAGTTCGGTTAACTTTATATATATTTTTATTAGGAAAATTAGTTCTTTAATTAACAGTAGTTAGTTGAAAATTTGGAAGAAAGGTTTTCAAAGTATGTCATTAATGAAATAACTAACGGCCGCCAGTTCCTTACCGGAACAAGAATAATTAAACTGAAATCGAACTTCTACTCGTAAGCAATCTTAAGTAAGGATAGTTATTGGCGTCATGACGTAGGAACAGTACCTAACGCACACTTTCAAGTAATTCTCACTACACATGTCACAGTAGTCAGATAATAATCAAACAGCAAACACATACAACATATCATATTAATTTTCAAAGATCAATTAAAGTAAAATTGTTTACTGGCTGTGGACAGAAACTTTTTGTTACGTTACTCACTGTAATACTGACTTTCGTAATAGTAGCAAGCAGAAGATAGTTTGCATTTATCAGTTACTTTGATATTTCTTTGTAAGTTACAAATTATGTCACAAGCTATTAATTAGAACTGTACTTTGACAATGAAATTCAGTGTCCAAGTTACGTAAGAGTTTACTACCAATTGTTATTATGAAAGTACTCTATTTTTAGCAAATGAATTAATACTGGCTTTTGCATCATTCTGCTTTTGACATCATTCATACTACAGCCAAAGATTTCATTATTACGTAACTGTCCAAAAGTTGGAAAAATGAAGTTTCGATAATCTAATAAATTAATGTACACCTCATTTTCAGTTAATTTTCTGATTATCTCGGTTCATACAAGGGATAGGATGGACACTACTTGGCTAATGACTTAGGAAAATTATTTGCGTGACAATATGCACGAAAACAATGTTATTCAAGCAATAAAACTCCAGTTACGCTGGACAGTCTATTACACTTCAAGTTATAAAATTCTAGATCATACTTCACTTCATGATGCCGTTAGTTTGTCGAGTGGCTTCATTTAGCGATAAATATGGCACAGGTTGATATTCTTGCCATACCATAGCCACAGTACTCTTGATGTTTCGTCAATTACTCCTGCTGCATTTGTACTGTTCCCAATAAGTGCCATAGCTTGCCCATATTCAACATCCGCTAAAACAACCAATTCAGTTTTCACTGCTCCGCACTTTTGCATCGCCACACCGGCGAATACACAAAACCAACGACATCAGTCGTCTCCTCGCGACTCCCAACTGCTACTACTTTTTTGGCGCCCTCGCACGCCCAGCGATAAGGTATTTACAGTGTATTACACGCTTTGACAATAGCTTTGCCCTGACTAGGCCAGCGTGTCTACTTACAAAAGTTAACAGACCATGCTTATTCTCTTTCTTAAATAACAAGTAGCATTTGTAACTTGACAACATATTCACAAGAATAATATTAAGCACAACTAATAAAGCAAATTTCCCAAAACACGTAGAAAATGTATGATCATCCCCAGAGTTGTGGTGTTACAGAAGGACATAGAAATAGTCATCCCTAGCGTTGAGAAACAACTGACAGGGCAGAAATAACTTGTCCGGTTCGTATGGAATCCAAATTCGTTTGTATGGAGAGAAATCTTCGACACTGACCTCTTACTTGGTTTGCATTTATGGTGAATATCTCCACCAGGGCGATGTCCAAAGCGAATGAAAAACACGCAGGTGACTTCTCTGTACAAGACGGGTACAAAAAAGGACCCGCAAAATTACAGAATAATATCCTTATGATCGTTTTACTCCAGAATTCTTGCGCATATTGTAAGTCAGAATATTATTATTATTCGTGCACTTTACATAGCCATTTTACAATCTTATGTTAATGGTAAATACAGACAGAAGTACCTAGTATAAAAACAAACATAATACATAAAACAAAAATTGAAAATTTTTAATTAACTATGAAGGTTTATCAACCACTTCAGAGATATTGGTGTCACCGAATACAGTTCACCGAGTCACCAGAAAATTCATACAAATTATTGTATAGAAATGGATATATTTTTATATGTATGTCTGTGTGAATGTTCCACATCTCCTAAACCACTGGATTATTTTAACGAAAGATGGTACTCGTGTCACATGCTGCCTGGAAAGAATCACTGTGGAAATAAGACTCACCCATCTATCAAAGTGTGAGAATGGGGGTCAAAATACACTGTAGCCACCGACGCACGAATATACATAGTTTAGTCATCCAGTATTTGAGAATGAGAGCTCTTAGAGACTTGCAAGAAACTTTGCACTTAATTTAGAGCCTTTGCGAAACTACTTGTCGCTGACGAACCCCACAAAATGATGAAAGGAAAAATGATCATCGCTTACTATATTTTCGTCGTTCGCGCAGTAAAACTGCCGCAAAAAGCGTTAAGCTTTAATTTATTGCCTCTTCACTACTAACTGTATTTGTGGCGCAGGTCCCAGATAGTATTCGCGTGTAGTACTAAATGTACCAGAAAAATTACATCACTGTGCAAAACTTAGTTCAGAAAATGTGACGCACTAAGCACTGAGAAGCTTGGAAAACTGTCACATTCTGCAACACGTTTAAATTTATTACTTTATTGTTGTTAACGCTATTCGCAACAATTTTCGCAGACAGTATCCACACCTACTACTGAATGCACCTAAGAAAAAATATGACTGTACGATCCATGGTTCAGGAGATATGAAGTCCTGCCGCATCGTGCATGACGTTTTAATTTATTGCGGTCGGAGCTCTTTCACAATCTTCCAGATATCCTGCTTAATAAGCTAGTGATAGGTCGTCAGAAAATTTTAACTTTTAGCATTATTGTTGGGTATATTGCCGGTATAAAGTTCAAATGTTAATATTGTGCTTAGCACACTATTTGGGGAGGCTTTCTCCTTGTCCCCCACTTAGAATATAATATAGGAGATATAGTTAGCATATAATATATTTTCTTGAAGCAGAAATGCTTCAAATCAGCACAGAATGAGAAAGTATCATTCGTGTGCAAATCAGCTCGCCTTTTTCTCGCACGGTATCCCGCTAACCATATATGACATGTAACAGACAGATTACATGTTATCCGGAAAGCGTTTGACACAGTACCATCTGCAGACTATTAACGAAGGTCTGAGTATACGAAATAGCTTCTCAGATATATGAGAAGACTTGTTATGTAATAAAACCCAGAATTTCGACCAGCGCGGCGTGCGTTCATCAGTGAGAAGGGTGTCATCAGCAGTGTCCAAGGAAATATGATAGGACCGCTCTAGTTTTCCAAATACGTAAGAATTTCGGAAACTATGTTACGCTTTTCATCCCTAGCAAAGACCATTGCGCCATTCAAGCTGTGCAATTGTCAGAACATAGTAATGTTCTCAATTTCCTGCAGACACTGTTCTACGGCGGTACAGAGACGTGTTAAACATAGTGTGGGAGAGAAATAATGCGGCAACCGGAAATATTGTCCGAAGTTGGAGCACGTGGGATACTACAATTCTCGTTGACAAAACGTCCAAGTTGCACATAGATTCACTGTGAAATTTTGCCTGTATATGAACACAATGGAAGGTCGAGTCCAGCCGTAGTGAAATGTTGACAACACTATGCCCAAGGACGCACAGATGGTGGTCACGATAATTGAGAAGCCCAGACCTTGCATGACTGACTTTCCTCTTTTTGGCACAGTGAAGGAACATTTTTGAGGGAAGAGCTTGTCCAACGATGAAGACGTTCTGTTAGATGTTCTAGAATTGCTCCTTGACCAAGGAACAGATCGCTCAGGAACTGAAGACATGCCGCTTCCCAACTGAAGACATGCCCCTTCCAAGATGATGCCCTCTCTCCCTCCATTTATCCCTCCTATCAACTTTGCTCCTCACCTCCCCCTCCCTCCCACTGTCCTTTTCCTGGGCTCCCTCTTCCCCCCCCCCTTCCATTCTGTTTTTTCCCTGCCTACCCTCCCTCTGACTCCATTCTCCCTCCCAAGTCATTTTGCTATCCCCTCCACTGCCTCCCCCATTCCTTCACGCGTCCAACCTGCCCCCCCCCCCCTTTTACTCTGTCCTTTCCCTCCACTGGCTCCCCTCTTTTTTATTTTCCCCTGCTCACCCCTTTTTCCCCCCTCATCGGTAGGGGTCCCCCCCCCCCCCCAAGCCACAATCTGCCGCCGTGTTCCTCTATAGTGCTGTTTTGAGTGTTCAGTGTTGTGCGTCCCCTCTCAGTGTTGTGAACAGACACGATGCTGTTGGTAGTTGTGTTTATTTCGTGCGAACAGAAACCAGACTGTCGCCGTGTTTTTTTAATTATGCCTGTCTATTTACTGTGTGTCTTCATCCATATCGACAACACCGTGTTTTTATATTACAACTTCCACAACTTTCCGTCATTTAACAGCTTTTGTAACATGTCACCGTTTTAGCACATGTTTTTCTTGTTTATATTCTCATTATGTTTTTTTTTTTTTTTTTACTTTTCTGTAGCCTTTAGAGCGGCCTATTACGCTGCTGCCAGAAAAACTGGAAATGGAGAAAAATAGGGTTGTGTGAATGACGCTGTAAAAAATATATCAAATTATTTTATTCTTTTTTTATACCGAAAATCCATACAGTATGGACAGTATGATCTGTCATATCGTTTATATTGAAACGTAACATGAAAAATAATAGTTAATCAAGAAGAACAATAATATGTGAAGATTTGTTTTCTACATTATCAAACATCCAAAACCACAAATTTCTATTAAATATAATAAAAAATACTGTAAAATGGAAAATTTGTATTAACACATCACGTATGGCTCAAGTAGATCGAGCCGATGGTCAATATCATAGTCTGACGCCGCAAAACAATGCCTTCATTGATGAAAGCAGTGATCATAACAGAAGTATAATTTTTAAATATTCTGATTCCTTTTGCCGATTTTCATAAGCAGTGCTAGCTTGTTTAACACTGAAGTTCAGTTTTACTCTAGTTCCTTCCTATTCTGACCGGTTTTCCTCACATTAAATTTTGCATCTTACGATGATAACAAACTTGGCAGGTGTCACTACGTGGTTTTGCAAAGCCAATATTGAAAAACTGATAAAATATTTTACAATACATGCGAAGGCTAAGGGGTTCCTTGTTGCTGTCTTTGCACTTACCTTGACAAAGACTGTAAATCTTGCTAATTGATCTGCACATAGATAGGACATGTTGGTATTCTTTTTCCTGCAGAAGTGACTTGACTGCGTAGGAAAACTATTTATTCGTACATGAGCCCATGGAAATTCATGGTCCTTCTCACTGCATTTATTTGGGCGATTGCTACTTCTCCCCTGCTTATCCACCTCAAATAAAATATTTAGCTTTTAATGTCATATTATACATAAATCTCTCTTGGTGAGTGTATGTCTAGTGTTTTATTGTCTAACGAAACACAGAAACTAACTTCAGGAGTTCCAGATATTTCCTTTTGTTGATTCACACCGGGTAGGCGTCCACTGCTTATACCGAGGATTCCTAGACAATCTTCCTTACATATCTGAATGTCTACTTCAGCTTCAGTTACTTTGTACATGTTGGTTACCTGCCACCTACTCCTCTCTGGATCATCAGAATTCTCCGCTTGATAGGATTTATATTCACACATCCAAATATATAAGAATTTTGAAGATTATTGTTACTTAGCTTTCTGAAATCACGAAACAACTTCTCTCGTGTACCTGCAGGTGCAATATCGAAACATCTTCTCGCAGAGGCTCAATTTGAACCTCGTGAGTCTGCCTTTTTCACTACACCCTTTTGCTTCTTCTTCTCAACTTACTTGCGCCAGTTCTGTGGATTATGCTTCCTCTTTCGATAATTTCGACTGATTTTTCATACTTCCGTCAACATTCCCATATCTAAATGCGCCTGTTCATTATTTTTATTCTGTACTGAATGTACAATGTACCACAGTCCCCGAAGTTTTTCAAATTACAGTTAGTTGTATGTTGTCTATTTATCATATGGCACAGTATTGGCTATCCTGCTACTCAGCCATTGAGCGTCTTTCCGCTGGAGGGAAAAGGGAGTATAGCGGAAGCTTAGCACGTTTTTGACGTTACAGAAATCACATCTAGCGAAACGCAAAAAATTCTCTGCGTTGTATTACATCCTAATGTGATATATAGGGGTGACACTAACGTTGATTTTGATAGCTCCTGCACACAGCAACAGATAGCAGTACTTATCTCTAAATTTTTACGTTTAACAAAAAAGAAAAAAAAAACTCCGTCGTTATTCCTTCTCTACTCCTACACAGTACATGAAGACACAGAAACACAATTAAATAGAATTACACCCATACACTAATCTCATTTTAAAAGAATGTTGTAGGTCAAAGACAAAGTAATGGAAAGGTTATGTTGGAAACACTGCAAAACACAAAAAACGACGCATATTTGAAGTATAAAAACGAACAGAATACAGTGATGTGCATAAAAGTGTGCTGAGAAAAGGTAATAAATCCATAGTGCTGCAGAACATCTAGAACATTAGACCAAAATTATCACTGTCCAACACAGAAAAACAGCGATGTGCTAGCAGACGGCATTTCCCGATTTAAGGGAGAAACCAGCCAAAAAATCACGGTAAGTACAATTCAACCTATTCTTAACTAGCTGCTTTTCGATCTAAAAGCAAACCAAAATGTAAATAACTTAGTTACAGACCACTGATAATGCTTTACCTCAATGAAGCAAATCGCGTCTGGTGAAAAAATCACGCAATTTGGTAGTTGTAACGACAGAGCAAAAATACCTTCAAGAATTCCGATAGTTGCTTAACCACGAGGCGAATATGCTTAAAAATAGTGCCATATATGTGTATCACTTTGAACTTTACTGCAGCATTTAGTAAAAAATACTTGGTGTGGCGTAGTAATGTGTAACTTACTTTTTGCAGTTCCCTCCTACATTTTTTGATGGATAGGATAGACTGCAGCGTGCCACCGTTTGGCGATGACGCTGTAGTGTACAGGAAAGTGGCTTCGTTGAGTGACTGTAGAAGTTGGTTGGTTGATTTGGGGGAGGGGCCAAACAGCGAGGTCATCGGTCTGACAATAGAAGTATACAAGATGACTTACAATTTCCCTTTGTTGTGATTAATGATTACGTGTTTCGAACCGTGATTACTGAATCCCTGCAAAATTTAGGGCGGCTTCTGCTACCAATTCGCTGTTTTCACCAATCTGGTATCGTCAGTGTAAGGTGTTCAAAAAAGTGTGTGAAATCTTATGGGAATTAATTCCTAAGGTCATCAGTCCCTAAGCTTACACACTACTTAACTTAAATCATCCTAAGGACAAACACCCACACCCATGCCCGAGGGAGGACTCGAACCTCCGCCAGGACCAGCCGCACAGGTGTAAAGTGGAAAACAGGACTTTTGCACTTATTTTGTATGTGATATACCATTAGACACTTTATAGCTGTAATTAACTAGTGTATAAACTATAAAGTCATTTGAATAAAATATAGAGTATTAAAATTTACGAGCCGGCCGGTGTGGCCGAGAGGTTCTAGGCGCGTCAGTCAGGAACCGCGTCGCGGCTACGGTCGCAGGTTTGAATCCTGCCTCGGGCATGGATGTGTGTGATGTCCTTAGGTTAGTTAGGTTTAAGTAATTCTAAGCTCTAGGGGACTGATGACCTCAGATGTTTAGTCCCGTAGTGCTCAAAGCCATTACAATTTACGATAGTTCTGTAACAGTGTAATATTTTTCCCACTTTAGTGTTCTAGGGTTCAATATAAGCTAATGCAGATGAGTATGATAAACAGTGCTGTACTGTTCGAATACTGTATTAGTGGTGTGCTGCATTACGCAGTCACGTCGATTAAATATCGAGGCTTAACATAAATTGTGTTTGAAATTATGAATTACCTCGAAGAAAACGGTCTATTGACACACAGTTAACATGGGTTTAGAAAACATCGTTCCCGTGAAACACAACTAGCTCTTTATTCGCATGAAGTGTTGAGTGCTAGTGACAAGGGATTTCAGATCGATTCCGTATTTCTGGATTCCCGGAAGGCTTTTGACACTGTACCACACAAGCGGCTCGTAGTGAAATTTCGTGCTTATGGAATATCGTCTCAGTTATGTGACTGGATTTGTGATTTCCTGTCAGAGAGGTCACAGTTCGTAGTAACTGACGGAAAGTCATCGAGTACAACAGAAGTGATTTCTGGCGTTCCCCAAGGTAGTATTATAAGCCCTTTGCTGTTCCTTATCTATATAAACGATTTTGGAGACAATCTGAGTAACCGTCTTCAATTGTTTGCAGATGATGCTGTCGTTTATCGACTAATAAACCCATTAGAAGATAAAAAAACTACCAAACGATTTAGAAAAGATATCAGAATGGTGCGAAAAGTGGCAGTTGACCCTAAATAACGAAAAGTGTGAGGTCATCCACATGAGTGCTAAAAGGAACTCTTTAAAGGTCGGTTACACGTTAAATCAGTCTAATCTAAAAGTCGAAAATTCAACTAAATACCGAGGTATTACATTTACGAACAACTTGAATTGGAAGGAACACATAGAAAATTTTGTGGGGAAGGCTAACCATAGAGTGCGTTTTATTAGCAGGACACTTTGAAAATGTAACAGACCTATTAAGGAGACTGCCTACACGACGCTTATCCGTCCTCTTTTAGGATAATGATGCGCGGTGTGGGATCCTCACCAGATGGGACTGACGGAGTACATCGAAAAAGTTCAAAGAAGGGCAGCACGTTTTTTTTTTATCTCGAAATATGGGAGAGAGTGTAACAGAAATGATACAGGATTTGGGCTGGAAATCATTAAAAGAAAGGCGTTTTTCGTTGCGACGGAATCTTCTCAAGAAATTCCAATCACCAACTTTCTCCTTCAAATGAGAAAATATTTTGTTGACACCGACCTACATAGGGACGAACGATCACCAAAATAAAATAAGCGAAATCAGAGCTCGTACGGAAAGATATAGGTGTTCATTCTTTCTGCGCGCTATACGACATAGGAATAATAGAGAATTGTGAAGGTGGTTCGATGAACCCTGTGCCAGGCACTTGAATGTGATTTGCAGAGTATCCATGTAGATGTAGATGTAACGTTGCAAAGTTGTATGATATGGCACGAACACTTAAGGTCAACAGTAGGGAGGGCAAATGTTCGAATTCGATTTATTGGGAGAATCTAAGGAAAAGTGTGGTTCATCGGTGATGGAGGCAGCGTACTGAACACTAGTGTGACACATTCTTGAGTACTGCTCGAGTGTTTGGGATTCCAACCAGGCCGGATAAAGGAAACGATTTAGCGGCAGGCTGCTGCATCTCTTATCAGTAGGTTCGATCAGCACGCGAGTATTTCGAAAACGCTGCCTAGCTCAAATGAGAATGAGCCCAGGGAAGGCGACATTCTTTTCGCGAAATACTGTTGAGAAAATTTAGAGACCCGCATTTGCGACTGACTGAAGAAGAATTTTACCGCCAGCAACGTGTATTTCACGTATGTACCATGAAAGCGAGATAAGAGCGATTAGTGCCTGAACGAAGCATATCGACTGTAGTTTTTCCCTCGTGTCATTTGCGAGTAGAACATGATGGGAATTCTATTAGTTGTACAAGGTACCCTCTGCCATATACAGTCTGGTAGCTTGCAGAATATGTATGTAGAAGTCTATATGGGATTCTGTACCTTAGGCATTGGTCATTAGGTTTATACACTATTAAGAATAATGTCCGTCTATAACAAATAGCTCCCCGTATAACAATATAATAGCTGTCAGTTTCGACTAACTTGCAGACCTGTTAGCATTCATTCACAAATGAATGTAGTGTTCACTATACAGATTCATAACATGGCTGTAGCTTATCTTATGAGCTTGTGCTGCTGCGATGTTGTACTGGTGTATTTTCCAGAATATTTTTAATTAATAAGCTCAACTGTCGTAAAATGTTGATGCACTGAGAAGGACGTGACCCGAAGTTATGATACGTGACAGGCAGCTTAAAAATAGCTGGGCTTATGTGCTCGACACGTGCCTACACCGGACGTTGTACTTTAAAGCAGCGAACGCTTGCGTTTCAAAACAGCAGATTGACGCTACCAGCCCAGTTACGAGAGCACACTCATTCGTGTAATTACACTGCCGGAGGACAGCTTAGCATACAGAGAGACGTCGTGTTAAGCCGGCACACGCGATAATTCCCGCGGGACGGCGTTTTTCTGATAACACGTTCTCGCGTTCGCTAACGTACTGTCGTCGACGAAGCACAAAACTGGAGTTGTAGTGAAATGGCATGAAATGAAACATCTGCAGCTTAAATGAATGAAAACATGTCCTGCTTATCGAGAGTTATGTTAACACGTCGTATGCGCGCTTGAAAACCACTTAAAACTATATTTACTGTTTGTCACATACTTCGACAGTATTAGTCCATAATTACTCACTTTTTTGTATGTATTCTCTCCAAGCAACCAACTGCGACTATTAGCCTGTGGTGCACTATGGACTGAAAGTGCATACAAAGTCGTTGTCTCAAATGTAGCTAAACACAGACGAAATCAGTCTGCTGCTGCAATATTCTGACGACATGTTTCACGTTTTGTGTGTTTTGTTTTTGATTCTACAACACCAGGAAATAAGAACTCATTAAAACAGAACCTAGATACTTGAAGTCTGAGATTTATCGGCACGTGTAGTACTAATGGCAGGAGTCTACTACTGCCCATCCTAATGGTTCTTCACAAAGGAACGCCATAACTGTTTTCCCTGTTACATGTTATTAGCGCGTAGTCTTGACGGAGTACCTATTGTATGTACACTTCTCTCAGCAAGTCCGTTTCCTAGGTAGTTAGTTACGTGTTCCATTGATCAAGCGCACGGTAACCGTTATCGTGTGGAACGTGTCAAGGTATAAGAAATGCACACATGAGTAACGTTTTTTCTAGGCTTAAAATTTTTATTACTCGCCCCTTTTCCTTAAATGACACAAAATACATATATTATGCCTATAGATTTGTTTATTCCTATTCAAGAATTCATCTACGGTATAGAGGGAGTTGTCAGGAGATATGATTTCAATTTATTTTTAAAACTATTACTGCTGTCTGTCAGACATTTTATTTCATCTGGTAATTTTTTCGGAAAGTTTTACAGCTCCTTATTGTACCCCTTTCTGTGCCAAAGACAGGTTAAGTAGAAGAGAGTGTAAGCCATTCTTTTTTCTGGTAGGGCCATTACAATCATAAATGTCACTGTTGTTTTTAAACTGGTCCAGATTGCAAAACTTGCTGAACCCAATCTCTTTAAGAGATGCAAAATATGAATTTTCCAATTAAGATTCTCATCTATATGGACACCCAAAAACTTAGTATGCTCTCCCCTGGCAACTGACTTCTCCTGATGTGTTCTATTTATTGAAGGAACGGCACTCCTTGCAGTAGAAATTTGGATGTACTATGTTTTTCCAATGTTCAGAGCAAGACCATTCGCAGAAAACCAATCAATAACTTTTCCAAAGGCATTAGTTGTGTCATTTTCTACTGGAGTTTCTTTTACTCGATTAATAATGATGGCTGTATCGGCAGCAGACAGTGGCAGTTTAGCTTCTTGTTTCAGATAAAAAGGGAGGTCATTCGCATATATCAAGAACAGAAGGGCGCTCATGATCAAACCCTGTCGAACACTTAATGTAATTTCGCCCCAGTTAAATGCAATGTGAAACTTCCTTAAATCACTCAGACCATATAAGGAAACTTATTCCTTCCTGTTCTGTAGAAATTACTTAAACCACTCATATGATGTTCCATTTATACCATAGAACGGTAAATTTATGTAACATAATGCCATGGTTCACACAATAACACACTTTGGATAAGTCACAGAAATTCCTACTCCTTGTGTAATGATAGTATGTGAAAGGTTTTACCATAATCTCTCATCATAGGCTAAAGTGAAAGTAGGATTCGCATTTAAAATTATGGCAACCCTTTTATCGTTTCATTATAGTGGGCTATAACAATCCTAACGGCATCCATGGGATTAACAAAGCGGTTGGTCTTCTAACCAGAGCAAAAAGCCATTTTGTTGGATAGCTGTATAAGATATGGATGCGGATTATTTATTTGACAGTCTGCAAGGGTCCGCCTCACCATCAGCTACACTTTCGACCGCAGATGAAAGGCATTCTCGCACAACAGCGAATTTATAACCATGTAGAGAGGGTTGGATTTTTCAACTCTGTCTGTCCTAAAGGCCTCATTCGCAGCCCAGTCACCTGCTCATTTCCCTTATCCCTGGTACCAAAGCACTAATCTGCATATAACCTCCTACACGCCCTGTTGTAGTATAATAGGAATGTTCTACGTATTACAGAAAGAATGTTGTGGTCAGTACTTTTGCCAAAGGTCCTGAAGTGGACCATGGGGATCACAATGAGAACGTCTTTCCCTGGTCCCACCCTGTCCTTCACTGCGCCTTCAGAATGGCGTACAACTCATTGCGGCACAGGACAAACATACCAACATCGTATGTAGTAGATGGGAACATAAGAATCAGAAAAACCTACTGAATAGTTTAGGGAGTCCTCAGTTTAGACCAGTCCGTATACACGATGTTACTATAGTGGTGCGTACCTAAAAAATACACTACTGGCCTTTAAAATTGCTACACCACGAAGATGACGTGCTACAGACGCGAAATTTAACCAACTGGAAGAAGATGCTGTGATAGGCAAATGATTAGCTTTTCAGAGCATGCACACAAGGTTGGCGCCGGTGACGACATCTACAACGTGCTGACATGAGGAAAGTTTCCAACCGATTTCTCATACACAAACAACAGTTTACCGGCGTTGCCTGGTGAAACGTTGCTGTGATGCCTCGTGTAAGGAGGAGAAATGAATACCATCACGTTTCCGACTTTGATAAAGGTCGGATTGTAGCCTATTGCGATTGCGGTTTATCGTATAGCGACATTGCTGCTCGCGTTGGTCGAGATCCAATGACTGTTAGCAGAATATGGAATCGGTGGGTTCAGGAGGTTAATACGGAACGCCGTTCAGGATCCCAAAGGCCTCGTATCACAAGCAGTCGAAATAACAGGCATCTTATCCGCATGGCTGTGACGGATCGTGCAGCCATGTCTTGATCCCTGAGTCAACAGATGGGGACGTTTGCAAGACAAGACAACAACCATCTGCACGAACAGTTCGACGATTTTTGCAGCAGCGTGGACTACCAGCTCGGAGACCATGGCTGCGGTTACCCTTAACGCTGAATCACAGACAGGAGCGCCTGCGATGGTGTACTCAACAACGAACCTGGGTGCACGAATGGCAAAACGTCATATTTTCGGATGAATCCTGTTTACAGCATCCCGATGGTCGCATCCGTGTTTGGCGACATCGCGGTGAACGCACATTAGAAGCGTGTATTCGTCATCGCCATACTGGCGTATCACCCGGCGTGATGGTATGGTGTGCCATCGGTTACACGTCTCGGTCACCTCTTGTTCGCGTTGACGGCACTTTGAACAGTGGGCGTTACATTTCAGATGTGTTAGGACCCGTTGCTCTACCCTTCATTCGATCCCGGCGAAACCCTACATTTCAGCAGGAGAGTGCACGACCGCATGTTGCAGGTCCTGTACGGGCCTTTCTGGATACGGAAAATGTTCGACTGCTGCCCTGGCCAGCACATTCTCCAAATCTCTCACCAATTGAAATCTTCTGGTCAATGGTGGCAAGTGGCTCGTCACAATACGCCAGTCACTACTCTTGATGAACTGTGGCATCGTGTTGAAGCTGCATGGGCAGTTGTACCTCTACACGCCATCCAAGCTCTGTCTGTCTCAATGACCAGGCGTATCAAGGCCGTTATTACGGCAAGAGGCGGTTGTTCTGGGTACTAATTTCTCAGGATCTATGCACCCAAATTGCGTGAAAATGTAATCACAATCAGTTCCAGTATATTCTATTTGTCCAATGAATACCCGTTTATCATCTGCATTTCTTCTTGGTGTAGCAATTTTAATGGCCAGTAGTGTATAATCAAACAAGTAAGTAACATATTGGGTTTGTTTTCCGTTCTAAAATTAGACATATTTTAATAATCTTAATCTTCTGAAGAAGATAAGGTGGTGATTGACTTCAGCCTTTCGGTAAAACGTGAATACTCGCCCCATCCACTGCTGAAGGATGGCTCGCTTCATGCGTGTGTGATCACACACGAGTACATGGTATTGAAGGGCTTGTCGCACCGTTAGTTATCGCCTGACGAACATTGGCGCTCGCTATCTTCGGTGCAATGACTGGGAAAGGGGCTCCTTCAAAGAGCCCCTTTCGCAACCCTAATCTCGTATCCGGCTACGCGGAAGCTGAATACCCGCCGGCGGAAATTGACCTACATGGCCGTTAAGAGGGCGCAGTATCGCCGCAGCGCTGCGCTCGAAGCGTGACCGCGTCACTCGTCTCGCCACGTGAATACGCCGACCAATACTGTTCCTGGCGATCGTTATAAATTCAGACAACGTACAGTCAGTCACTTCTGTACTGGCGTCTAATTGTTTTCATTTACGATTGTCGATGTATTACCGACTATTCGATAACATCATCGCTTGTCACTTAATCTTTCTCTCCGGTCACGATTCTGATTGTGTCTCTCTTTGCTATAGACTTATTGACATCATTGTGGCGAAAGTTTCCGCTTCGAAACTCGTTCACATAGGTTGCTTTAGACTTGCCCTTGCCTGTGTCCTGTCCGCCGTCAATCACCCATGTTTAGGTCGGCTACCGCTTGGTGTCCGGTTCTCTTCCGCAGGCGGCTCTTTCGACTTTCTCCAGCACCCGTATCCCTCTTGGGTTCTGATGCGTACACTGATATCCGGCTACTAGCGGAAATAGCGTTTAGAACGAGGAAACAGCGAGTTGTTACATAGCACGATCGCTAAATTGGTTTTACCGCTGGAGCAACAGTTGCAGCTTGAGACAGCGTTGTTACAAAAGTCGTTTCAGCTTCAGGCGGAGCAGCTCTGACCCCATGAAGTCACTTCGCTGCAGGCCTCAGCGTCCCTCGCAGTCTACTTCCCATTTGCCCTCTGTCTTTTCTGCCTTTCAATGACGCAACGGGGAACTGGGATGCATTTTTTGACGGCGTTTCAAGACACGGATGATTCACTCCGGCGATCGTTATTTCTGACTTGGGCGTCACCAGACACATTTCTTCTGCTCCGCAAATTGACGCCTATGTCTGACCCCTCCTTTCTGGAGATATGCGCTCTTTTGGTTAATTATTAATCCCAGAGATATAGTTTGTTCTCCAGGCTCGAGTTTGACCAGTACCATAAGCAGCCTGGACAACCATACGGCTCCTGGCTCACTGACTTTCAAGGTCTCAGCCCCTAATGCGATTGAACTTGCGTCATTCAAGGCTGCAAGGCTTCATACAAGGACTCCTTGATTCGGAACGTCATGGTTCAGCTGGCATCCGCTCCTGAGGTCCGCACCACGGCGTTGAAACTGGATGACCTATCATTGAGAACGTTTTGTGCATTGCACACTCATCGAAATTGCATAGCCTACGAACGACTCAGAACGAGATCACAAATTTCGGCAGTCCACCCCATCGTGGCAGATTAGGACTACCATCAGGTTGCAGCAACACTGTGATTCACCGTTGCCCGACGTCTATGTGCCATCCTAGTCTCCGGTGGCAACTCCCTTCGTGCCTGTAATGTTCTTCCGTTCATTACCCACCGGGCAGTCAGGATCGCTGGAGGTCTGGCACGTGCTGTGCCAAAGTGGGGCATCTCCACTCAGCGTGTCGAAGCCGAACGAACCCGCCCCATGAGTGCACCAGGACAACATACAACAACTGAATTCGGTAGTCCCTCCAGGACTTCATGCTGAAGTTCTTTCTTCCTCTTCACGTTTCTCACCGGGACATTCGTTTCCAGGTGGAGACAAGGCCACGGTTTCTTCAATAAATCAGGCGATGTAAGCACAACTGAACTCGCCCTATTTGAAATTGCCCTCGCGTCGTTTGGTGGCCCCTGGGGCAGTTTTATTCCTGCTGCTCTCGAGCAGGTCTCAATCACTGTGGCATACGAAAACATCACGCAGCTCATCCAGTAATCTGTAGTCGACCACCACCAACACTTTAAGCCTCACCTCTTTACGTTGTTTGGGTTTTCTATTTCAGATAAACTAAAGGTCGGGCTAACCGCAGTTTTCTCCTGCAAGCAAGTGAGTCTGTTCACTGAGTTTGCTCCTCGATTTCAGCCAGATTTGGGGTGTGTTTCAGAACTTCAGGCATACATTACCCTTAATCCGAACGCCATGCCTCGTTTTTACTGCGCCAAACCAATCCCGGTTACCTTATGTGCTGCAGTGAAACAGGAGCTAGGTCGTCTCCAGGCTGCTGGTGCTATCGCGTCGTTTAAATCTAGGACCTGGGCCAATACAATAATCATAACCGGAAAGCCCAATGATTCTCTCCACTTGTGTGCAGATTTAAAAGGTACAGTCAATGCTCAATCACAGGAGAAAATTTATCTTATCCCCTAGCTGGAAGACCTCCTCATATAACCTGTAGAATGGGAGTACTACTCAAAGGTCAACCTTGTCGACACTTACCTGCAGCTACTCTTAGATTAGAAATCACTGGACATTTTTGTCATTAATACACCTTTTGGATTGTGCAAGTGCATGCGGCTTCCATTTGACATTGCCTCTGTCCCTGAAACTGTACAAAACTCTATGGAACAGCGTACACGTTATATGCTGGCTTGTGTGAATTACTTGGTTGGAGGGTTGATTTGGGGGAACGGGACCAAACAACGAGGTCATCTGTCCCATCGGATTAGGGAAGCATGGGAAGGAAGTTGGACGTGCTCTTTCAAATATACCATTCTGGCATTTGCCTAAAGTGATTTAGGGAAATCACAGAAAACGTAAATCAGGATGGCCGGGTGCGGTTTGAACACTTGTCCTCCCGATGCGAGTCTAGTGTGCTATCCACTGTGCCACCTCGCTTGGTGTGAATTACTTAGATGATATCACCGTCATAGATCCCACCTCTCAGGACCATCTGCGAAATCAGTCACCCTTTTTACGACCCTGCAGGATACTGATACGTGTTGTTTAAAAATGTGGAGATATATTGAGCCACAAGTGGAGTATTTGGGGCACTGGCCCACCAAAAAGGGAACCACGCTCAGAGACAGGAGTATTGCTGCAATACACTCTTTACTCTTTGTGTCTAATTTATCTGAATTGCAGGTGTTTTGGGGCAAAATCCTCTGTTACTCCAAGTTCGAGCACTGTGAAGCCCATACTGCACAACTCCTGAGTCAGTTGTGTAAAAAGTATGCGCTTCAACTGGACCCCCGCGCATTTACCCGATTGCAAACCATGCTGAAAGCCACCCCATGCCTCATGCCATTCTTTCCAACTCACCCATTGGTTGTGGCAACTGACACATCAACCTCTGGCGCACAACAATGAGGATGACTCCCAATAGTCTATAGGATAAACATCAAAGACACTGACTGCTGCCCAGTGAGCCCAGTGAACTTATTCTCAGAACGAAAAGGAGACACTAGTAATAGTGTCTGCTGCAAAAAATTCATGTCTACCGTTTTGGTACAGAGTTATCCCTAGTTACAGATCACAAGACGTTGGTGGCATTATTCAAACAGCACTAATTCCTCCCAGTGAAGAATGCCGAAAGTCTCCAGTGATGTGCATTGTTCCTGAATGCATTCAATTATACCATCCGGTATAAGCCTACGTTGCAGTATTCCAATGGCAACGCATTTTCCCATCTTCCCGTTGGACTGGACCCTCATTTCGACCAATAGGGTCCACTGCTTCCTTGTCGATACAAAGCAGTAAAACACAATGGATGGTTCCTCCAATCCAGCCATTCATGTAACCGCTCCCACATGCCGGGACCCCAAATTGCGGCGCGTCCTCTGCTATGAAAACTTTGGCTGCTCATCTTTCGTCAGCTGCCAGTTGCTGAGCGAGTTCAGCACCTGGAATATATTTCTCAGAGGCTGTCGATACTCTGACACTTCAGAGGATCATGCAGAATTTCGCTATTCGTCTGCGCCACATCATCGCCAATGGCAGGCGTATCGAATATGTCATAACCTAAATACGAATATCTGTAGTGACGTTTACATGATGAATGAATTGTGTGCACGCCGTAGTTTATAACTATTGTAGTTTTTTTTTCATATAGTTCAATAGTTGTCACCCTGTATGCAACTGATTGATTGAACTACACTGAAGAAACTGGTACACCTGTCTAATATCGTGTGGGCCCCTGCGAGCACGCAGAAGTGCCGGAACACGAGGTGGCATGAAATGTACTAATGTTTGAAGTAATGCTTGAGGGAACTGACACTATGAATCCGTCAGAGCTGTCTATAAATCCGTAAGAGTACGAGGGGCTGAAGATCTCTTCTGAACAGCGCGTTGCAAGGCATCCCAGATACGATCAATAATGTTCATATCTGGACAGTTTGGTGGCCAGCGGGAGTGTTTAAACTCTCTGTAGCAACTGTGGCCTTGTGGGATATCGCATTGTCCTGCTGGAATTGTCCATCATACTGCCCAATGGACATTAATGGAGGCAGGTGATCAGACTGGATGCTTACGTACGTGTCACCTCTCAGAGTCGTATCTAGACGTATCAGGTGTCCCATATCACTTCAACTGAACACGCGCCACACCATTACACAGCCTCCAGCAGCTTGAATAGTTCCGTGCTGACATACAGGGTCGATGGATTCATGAGGTTGTCTCCATACCCGTACACGTCCATCCGCTAGATACAATTTGAAACGAGACTCGCCCGACCAGGCAATATGTTTCTAGACATCAACAGCCCAATATCGGTGCTGACGGACCCAGACTTGGCCTAAAGCTTTGTGTCGTGCAGTCATCAAGGGTACACGAGTGGGCCTCCGGCTCCGAAAGCTCATGTAGATGATGTTTCGCTGAATGGTTCGCACGCTGAAACTTGTTGATGGCCCAGCATTGAAATCTGCAGCAATTTGCTGAAGGGTTGCACTTGTGTCGCGTTGGATGTTTCTCTGTAGTCGCCGTTGGTCCTTTTCTTGCAGGATCTTTTTCCGTCCGCAGCGATGTCGGAGATTTGATGTTTTACCAGATTCCTAAAATTCACTGTACACTCGTGAAGCGGTCGTATGGGAAAATCCCCACTTCATCGCTATCAAGGAGGTGGTGTGTCCTATCGCTCGTGCACCGACTGTAGCATCACGTTCAAAGTCACTGAATCTCAATAACCTGCCTTGGTTAGCAGCAGTAACCGATCTAACAATTGCGCCAGGAACTTTTGTTATATATGAGTTGCCGAACGCAGCGTCGTATTCTGCTTGTTTAGGTATCTCTGTATTTCAATACCCATAACTATACTAGTTTATTTGGCGCTTCAGTGAAATAAACTAAGAAATATTTTTATACTTTGTTTTAAAGTCTACATCGTAATACCAGTCACTGCTATCTGTGTCTGTGTCCGAACAATCTAATTGTAAATTACGATTATAGGTTAAAGGCTAGTACCCATTGTCACCCCAATATCAAAGTCTTCTTCTTGAAGCCTTTCCGCATACCGCAAAGACTGTCCGACACTGGAGGGGGCATGTTGTCGATTACTTCATGCACAAGGGACTCAGTGTCTGTTATCTTAAATGATTTCTTTTTTTCTCACAGATGGCCTTGAACCTTTGCCTAAATTCATTCCGTGGGATTATACTGAAGTGATATATGTACAAACACAAAATCGTGTTACCACATTCACGTGTGACAAAATCAAGACTGTACGTTCTGTTGCGTAACTTATATCAATTAACGAGCTGCAGAAGTTCGGCACGAGTCAGGTTTAGACTGGGCGAAATATTCTTATTTTTAAGCCACCGGAAAATATCCGCTTTTGTGGTGTTTGTACTTGCTGATTTATTGGTAACAATTATATGATAAGTAGCATAGTACATTAAAATGGTCGACTTTGAAACAATGCATGGCAAGAATTGTTCAGTGAAACACGTTACGAAACTAGCAGCGTTCATTTGCCAAGGGTAGTCACTGCTGTTTTCCTTACAGCTAAATGCAAGTTTACTCTCAGGAACGAAACCAGAAGAAGATCCAGCATCCAGAATAATAATCTGAGAATCTATTCCTTTGGGACCTTTAAAACCACCAGTACCATTACTCAACATCCAGTTCGTCTTCCCGGAATGAATCTGATTCAGCCATGTTTCGTCAAGGTACTACTCTATTGAACTGACTCCTTTTGTGGTGTCACAGCCAGACACCACACGTGCTAGGTGGTAGCTTAAATCGGCCGCGGTCCTGTAGTACATGTCGGACCCGCGTGTCGCCACTGTGTGATCGCAAACCTAGCGCCACCACAAGACAGGTCTCGAGAGACTGACTCGAACTCAGCCCAGTTGTACGGACGACAGAGCTAGCGACTAGACGTACGAAGCCTTTCTCTCTCATTAGCCGAGAGACAGAATAGCCTTCAGCTAAGTTAATGGCTACGAACTAGCAAGGCGCCATTAGCATTACAGTGATTGTAATTAAAGTCTCCTTTGTGCGATGTACCACAATGATTGATTAAAGATAAGTATTATACCAGCTACGTACTTTTCTTCATAACATTAATTACGTATCCTGTTCCAGTACTTCATGCCCGTCTGCGTTAGTCTAGCGTGCCTTTTAAGCCACCTCTATCTACAAGGTGTTGGCCCAGCTGCCGACACATCACCTTTTATATCTTGCATCCTTATAAGGTGTGTGTTTCTTGTCGCACCATATCACATCCTTCAACTACAAATCAATTACTGAAACCAATGTCTTGTAAAATTCGTTCACTCACCGAGCGCGGCTCCTGAAGTCAATTTTCGCATGCGTAATTGTAACAGTTTTTTATGATTTCGGGTGTTCACTGTTCTCATGGAGAGCTTTAAAACATCTTTGTGAGAACCATTTATTTGTGTTACAGGTTTCTTGCGATTTCGATGCTTTCCCGGCTACAATTTTTCCTACGTTCCTTCTGTTCTGACGCTTTCGTTTACAATTCTGTTTACTGTATCTTGCCGACACCATATGCTCCTGCAGTCCGTTTTTGTGCCTTCAAATGTTGACAGTACGATTCCCGCTTTCAAATTCACCTTTGAAAAAGTTACCAAAAAATGGTTCAAATGGCTCTGAGCACTATGGGACTTAACATCTGAGGTCATCAGTCCCCTAGAACATAGAACTACTTAAACCTAACTAACCTAAGGACATCACACACATGTATGCCCCAGGCAGAATTCAAACCTGCGACTGTAGCGGTCACGCGGTTCCAGACTGCAGCGCCTAGAACCACACGGCCACACCGGTCGGCAAAAAGTTACAAATGCAGTAAATAATCCCCTCGCCGCCTGCAAAGCGCTTCATGTTCATTGCTGTCACCTAACTTTTTTTAATCGCACTAAAACATTTGCAGATACGCATTCTCAGCCACATTCCTACAAGGAAAAAAGAAACACAAACAGCTGAATGAATAATGCGGTTGTCGCAAAGTATGACAACAGTGCAGCATGCAGGAGACAGATTCTCATCATCTAGCTGTAACTCGCAGCTAGTCGCTCGGAAAGAGATGAATCTTGATTTCTGCCAGTGGTTAATGGAGGGGGATGCGCAGAAGGGCTGAAACTTGGGCCACCATCCAACATGACGCGGACTTACCATACAACCCGCAATAACAACAGTAGCCTCCCCCTCCCCCGACCTACACCACAGGCAGCAACCGCGGACCTTGCCTCATCTTCTGATGCCGCCCTCTTCAGAGCACCGATCCCATCATTACGAACCTGGTACGGCTGTATGGGCTCTCTTTTAGGAGAGTACAGACAAGGGAAACTCCTCAGTCCCACCACCACCATATTTAGTGGTAGGTTGGCCCACTGGATAGCCCGTCAAAAACTGAACACAGATCAAACATGAAAACAAGAAGAAGGTGTACTGAACTGTGGAAAAAAGAAGCAAAATAGAAACAGGGAACGGTCCAAATTTAATAAGTGTAATATCACCCGATGATAACGACCGTCGTGTCGTGGTTATGTGGTGACGATGTTAGACTGCGAAATACAAGATCCGGTTTCAAATCTCCCTCTGGTCCCATACTTCTGTTTTCACAAATTTATGAAATGTCCGTCCGATCATTGACGCATCAGTTCGCTGTATTCAGATTTGAGTACGTGTCATGGCTTGATGTCCGTTTGCAACAGCGATGTGTAACGAAGGGAACTCCAGGCGTACGTATCTCCTATTTCTTAGATGTAGGTACCATAAGTAATAACTGAGGAGCTACTTGACTAAGAAGTAGCGGCTCCGGTCTCGTAAACAGCCGGGGGAGCGGTGTGCTGACCGCATGCCCCTCCATATCCGAATCCAATGATGCCTGTGAGCTGAGGATGACACGGCGGTCGGTCGGTACCGTTGGGCCTTCATGGCCTGTTCAGGCGGAGTTTAGTTTAGTCTAGTTTAGTTTGGGTACCATATGTTATGCCTGTTGTAATCCGTTTTGGAAATTTTGGCTCTTGAATTCCTTCGTTGCAACATATTTCACACCCGTTTATTGTTGTTTTCATTTCTATGAGAGGTCTCTGCGGCACCTCGCCTACTCTCACTATTCATCACATTTACTTGCGACGGTAATATACTCTTAACATATGACTCATGTTCTGTGATGAATAGTGAGAGCAGGCGAGATGTCGCTTGGACCTCTCACAGGAATGAAAACAACAAATAAACGTGTGCGAACTATGTTACAACGAAGGAATTCAAGAGTCAAAACTTCCAAAACGGAAGGCAAGAGGTATAACATGTGGTACCTGTGTAGAACAAATAGGAGGTATGTACGTCTGGAGGTCCCTTTGTTACACGTCGCTGTTGCAAACGGACATTACGCCACGATACATACACAGGTTTGAATAAAGTGTACGGGCACATCAATGACTAGACGGGCAGTTCGTAATTTTGTGAAAAATATATAGGGGGCAGGAGGGATATTTGCCCCAGGTATTCCATTTCGCTGTCTGATGTCGAGACCACACAACCACGACATGAGATTATTAACAGTGCGCGATACTGCACATATTGAATTTGGACCGTTCACTGTTTCTATTTTGCTTCTTTTTCCACTGTTCAGTACACCGTCTTCCGGTTTTAATGTCTGACCTGTGTTCAGTTTTTGACGGGATATCAAGTGGACCAACTTACCATTACATCTGAGGGGACGCGATAGGGAGTTTCCCTTCTGAGTAGAGCCTTGCCAACCACGTGGCCCATTCGCGCGGCCACCACGAGCCCGCGGTTTGCGAGTAAGAACACGGACACGCTTCGCGAACGTTGACGGAAGTTGCCGAAGGTTGCCAATGCTAATGACGCATGAGCGGATGTACACGAGCCACGAGACTGGTACAGCCGCAAGAGGGCTTGTCAGCAGCCATGCGGATTTCATGCGCCTCCACTTACTTGCAAATAGAGTGCCAATTTACAACGTGCGTGCTGCGCTTCACTTTGCGCCAGACTTGGACGAAATTTTTGCGAATGACTATTGACTTATACAGATATAAATTACCATTCGTTATTCGTTATAATAAATATTATTCGAAACATTATCTGTGAAAAAAAGTTGTTCAAATCGCTCTGAGCACTATGGGACTTAACATCTGATGTCATCAGTCCCCTACAACTTAGAACTATTTAAACCTCACTAACCTAAGAACATCACACACATCCGTGCCCGAGGCAGGATTCGAACCGTAGCGATCGCGCGGTTCCAGACTGAAGCGCCTAGAGCCGCTTGGCCACACCAATTTTCTGTGAATAAAAGGTGTTAAGAACAACAGATAATTAGAGGTCCAATTGCATTTATTGCTCCAGCTTTGTGTCATTTATTAAATGAATGTACTTTTTGTTTCTTTTAAATTAGTTTTCAAAAGCAAATCTTTTTTTGAGGTGTCTCATCAGAAACTTTATTTGATTTACGGAGATTTACTGTTTTGACACTAAAGAAAACACGTTCTACACATGCAATGCACTCCTGAAGTCGTCTTTAATTGTGACTTCAATATATGACTTCCAGCTCACATTCTTCTTCTGCAAAAACTGAGGAATCATCAATTCTGCAGTAGTTTTAGGGAAATAATTCGTTGTGATTCCACTTGAACTTTGCTTCTCATATTACTTCCAAATAAAATGTTGTTTTTAAGTCATAATTCCATTCGAAATTAGTCACCCGATTTCTTTGACTTTTCTCGTAGGTGAATCGTGGGTAAAACTTTCCTGCAATAATGGCAGTTGGTACAGAAAGGTGAAAAACGTCTTCCTACCATCACTTGACACTTTCACAACACATAAGTTCCAAATGTGCTGCAATGTTATGAACTCTTTCATATACTTGAACCCAGTGTCTCTTCCGTAACATTCGGAAGGACGACGGTTCAATCTCGCGTCCGGCCATCCTGATTTAGGTTTTACGTGATTTCCCTAAATCGCTCCAGGCAAATGCTGGGACGGATCCTTTCAAAGGGCACGGCCGACTTCCTTCCCCATCCTTCCCTAATCCGATGAGACCGATAACCTCGCTGTTTGGTCTCTTCCCCAAAAACAACCCAACGCAACTCTTCCGTAAGTTTTGAATCTCCGAACTCTACGTGATTGTATAGACGGAAGTCGGATCGAATTGCGTAATTATATCAAGGCGACACGGATATCCGATAATGTTAACAATTTACACTACCGGCCATTAAAATTGCTACACCACGAAGATGACGTGCTACAGACGGCAGGAAGATGATGCTATGATATGCAAATGGTTAGCTTTTCAGAGCATTCACACAAGGTTGGCGCCGGTGGCGACACCTACAACGAGCTGACATGAGGAAAGTTTCCAACCAATTTCTCATACACAAACAGTAGTAGAGCGGCGTTGCCCGGTGAAACGTTGTTGTGATGCCTCGTGTAAGGAGGAGAAATGCGTACCATGACGTTTCCGACTTTGATAAAGGTCGGATTGTAGCCTATCGCGATTGCGGTTTATCGTATCGTGACATTGCTGCTCGCGTTGGTCGAGATCCAATGACTGTTAGCAGAATATGGAATCGGTGGGTTCAGGAGGGTAATACGGAACGCCGTGCTCGATCCCAACGGCCTCGTATCACTAGCAGTCGAGATGACAGGCATCTTATGCGCATGGTTGTAACGGATCGTGCAGCCACGTCTCGATCCCTGAGTCAACAGATGGAGACGTTTGCAAGACAATAACCATCTGCACGAACAGTTCGACGACGTTTGCAGCAGCATGCACTATCAGCTCGGAGACCATGGTTGCGAAAACCCTTGACGCTTCATCACAGACAGGAGCGCCTGCGATGGTGTACTCAACAACGAACCTGGGTGCACGAATGGCAAAACGTCATTTTTTCGGATAAATCCAGGTTCTGTTTACAGCATCATGATGGTCGCATCCGTGTTTGGCGACATCGCTGTGAACGCACATTGGAAGCGTGGTTTCGTCATCGCCATGCTGGCGTATCACCCTGCGTGATGGTATGGGGTGCCATTGGTTGGTTATACGTCTCGGTCACCTCTTGTTCGCATTAACGGCACTTTGAACAGCGGACGTTACATTTCAGATGTGTTACGACCCGTGGCTCTACCCTTCATTCGATCCCTGTGAAACCCTACATTTCAGCAGGATAATGCACGACCGCTGTACGGGCCTTTCTGGATACAAAAAATGTTCGACTGTTGCCCTGGTCAGCACATTCTGCAGATCTCTCACCAATTGAAAACGTCTGGTCAATGGTGGCCGAGCAACTGGCTCGTCAAAATACGCCAGTCACTACTCTTGATGAACTGTGGTATCGTGTTGAAGCTGCATGGGCAGCTGTACCTGTACACGCCATCCAAGCTCTGTTTGACTCAATGACCAGGCGTGTCAAGGCCGTTATTAAGCCCAGAGGTGGTTGTTCTGGGTACTGATATCTCATGATCTGTGCACCCAAATTGCGTGAAAATGTAATCACATGTCAGTTCGAGTATAATATATTTGTCCAATGAATACCCGTTTATCATCTGCATTTCTTCTTGGTGTAGCAATTTTAATGGCCAGCAGTGTAAGTAAGTTGTTGAAGATTGAAGGTTTTAGTGAGATGCATTCCCATCGGTGGCTGCTTACATAGAGTTCTTGTACGGTGTTAGCAGTGGGACGGGGAGACGTATTGGCAGGTGTGGACACAGTTGAAGTGCGCCGTGTCGGTAACGTACTAGTCAGCTCGTCTGCCGTAGCCAATAAGAAAATGACGTGCGTTGTAGCACACGTACTAGGCTGCTGTGATTTTGTGGCTCCGTTCTGCCAGTTGTGAGCAGGCTGTCCCATGGAGAACGAATGTGCCTGCCTTCAGTCGCCATGCAGTTGTCGAAGCGGCCAGACCCTACTTGTGTTCTGAAACAAACTTAATAAATACTTTCGACAGCTTGTAGGACCTGAAGAAATTTCCACTTGTGGAGGGATGTGCAATATGTCGTCTAATTTATAGCCATCTCTTTCTGGCACACTATTTTGTAAAACAGAGCATGCATTTATAATGGCAATTGCCAATTGTTCTCGAACATCCATCGGGCTTTAAAAATTTTGCGTTCTCCGTTTATTTGCCATAGCGTCGAAAGCGTATTCTATAAACCAACTAGTCCAAGACAGTCACTTTTTAAAGATTCTTTTATTGTTTGTTACAGTCCTTCCCCCACACATTAAATTTTCAGATATGACAAATGCCTCATCTTCGACAATGTCGCACGGCATCAGTACTCACTTGTTTGATATGAGGATATTCTATGATACTCGTAACTTTTTACTAACGAAATTTACATGTAAAAGTGACTGCATAAAAAATAGACGAGTCAAATAGATGAGGCACTATATTTTCGGTATGCTATAACATCTTTTTAACAGAATTTATAAACTGCAGCTCATAAAGCAAGTATAGTTTTTTTTTTTTTTTGGGGGGGGGGGGGGGGGAAGAGACCAAACAGCGAGGTCATCGGTCTCATCGGATTAGGGACGGAAGTCGGCCGTGCCCTTTCAGAGGAACCATCCCGGCATTTGCCTGGAGCGATTTAGGGAAATCACGGAAAATCTAAATCAGGATGGCCGGACGCGGGATTGAACCGTCGTCCTCCCGAATGCGAGTCCAGTGTGCTAACCACTGCGCCACCTCGCTCGGTGTAATTATAGTAAAGTACGTTTTTTATGAGAAAAAAGGCACACATGTTCCACGTTCATCTCGCTCGGCTGGTCGGCCACGATTGACCGTCAGCAGGCTGACTAAATTAGCTGCACAACATTACGGTTGCCTAGTCCGTTATAGCCCAAACTGCTGAGGCCATCGTCCGATAAGCACTTTAATGTTTTATTTGCTACGCTGTAAATCAAGTAAAGCTGTGCTCAACTTGAAGGATGGTTTCAGCACTGCAGTGCTTTACTATGAATAGTGGTGTGCTCTTGTCTTCTTCCCTCCAGTGAACAGACTTATACGAGGTGTGGCTAGAAAAAAACCGGACTAGTACTGGTGAAACAATAAAACGAATGCAATAAGGCTGAAAGTCGCGTGGCCTGTCACGTGACTCTCGCTCCACCTACTGCTCGAGTTTCATCTGCCTCCTGCACTCAGTCTGCCCGTGGCGTCTGTTTTAAGTAGTTGACGTTTTGTCTGTGCGTCGGAAAATGCTGAGTGTACAGAAAGAACAGCGTGTTAACATCAAATTTTGTTTCAAACTAGGAAAATCTGTAAGTGAAACGTTTGTAATGTTACAACAAGTGTACGGCGATGATTGTTTATCGCGAACCCAAGTGTTTGAGTGGTTTAAACGATTTAAAGATGGCCGCGAAAACACCAGTGATGACACTCGCACTGGCAGACCATTGTCAGCAAAAACTGATGCAAACATTGAAAAAATCGGTAAACTTGTTCGACAAGATCGCCGGGGTGGGATCACTTTCAATGTTTTCCAGGATGTCAGAACAAATCATTCTTCGGCGTTCCTTCTGTTCAATTGTGAGACACTTTGGAACCATTTTTGAACACACTTTGTTCATGTTGAAACTTTCGTGAAGAATCTGCTTAACACTTTCCTTGTCAACTCCTGTTAACTCACACACTGCTCTGATTGTTAAACGGCGATCTTGTCGAACAAGTTTACCGATTTTTTCAATGTTTGCATCAGTTTTTGCTGACAATGGTCTGCCAGTGCGAGTGTCATCACTGGTGTCTTCGCGGCCATCTTTAAATCGTTTAAACCACTCAAACACTTGTGTTCGCGATAAACAATCATCGCCGTACACTTGTTGTAACATTACAAACGTTTCACTTGCAGATTTTCCTAGTTTGAAACAAAATTTGATGTTAACACGCTGTTCTTTCTGTACACTCAACATTTTCCGACGCACAGACAAAACGTCAACTACTTAAAACAGACGCCACGGGCAGACTGAGTGCAGGAGGCAGATGAAACTCGAGCAGTAGGCGGAGCGAGAGTCACGTGACAGGCCACGCGACTTTCAGCCTTATTGCATTCGTTCTATTGTTTCACCAGTACTAGTCCGGTTTTTTCCTAGCCACACCTCGTACAGCCAGTTAGAGGGGCATCTACATTTCAGCGCGTATTCCGAAATACGTTGCAACTTGGCTTGGCATTATTGCCGTTGTTGTAGGGGAAAGAAGTGATAAGAACACAGGAAATCGTTGATCAATTGGGAATCGAACCCTAATCCTATATTTTGTAGTCTGGAATTTAACCTACTGAGCCACAAAGGCACATTTGTGGACAAACCATGAAAGAGTTATTTATCAAACAGAAACTGCACTGAACCAAAGGAAGAAATACAAATTCTGCAGAAGAAGTAAACAAGGAAACACGGTGGCATTTTACGTTATTCGTTATTTAATTTACAGATAATTTACTAGCCAATAAATTTGTTTGAATCATCTACTTTGGTACTGTATGTCTACATATTCGAATAATTTCCAAACAGAAATCTATTCGAACAATACCCTTGTCATTTTACTATTACACTTTATGGCTGCTTTCTATTTCTGTTCGTATTACCAGCTGCAGTGAGTCCTGCCATTTCATTTGCTCGATGTACTCACGAAAGCCTATGGTGTAGCTGATAAAACGTTTTTTGTTAATTATAAGCAAAGTGGACAACTATGGTCTGTTGCCGCGCAGTTCAACCTAAATCTTTTTAATTTGTTATATTCAAAATATGTCTAAATGTCAATGCGATTTTAGCTGCTGACAAAGTGAGCATTAATTCATCAGCTACCATTTCACAGAAATATACAGTTGCGCAACTGAAACAATGACCTTCAGTAACATTCAATATTCGGTTATCACTTTAGTTTTAGTTACATTGCAATAGCACTTGGTGAGTCTCAGGTATAAAGCACAAACCTTCTCCATAGAAAACACTGAAAATCGACCGCTAGAAAGAAACTCTAATGCTAAATGCATCTGAACACTTGCCAGGCTCATTAGCGCCGCTACGTTGTGTCGAAGCTATATGGGTAAAGTCTATGTTTCCTTACATGTGTTGCAAGGGCACGCAGCTGTTATCCGTCAGTCCGTAAATGAGCGTCGTGTGTTACCGAGTGAGTGAACTGCTAGCCGCGTGTTTCCGCGTGCGCGTGCATAGCGAGTGATGTAGACGAACGCTACTCACGCGGATGCACCATGTGGATGCAGCGCTCTAGTACTGATGCCATCCTCTGTTGACAATGTGACGCCACAGTCGCCCTGGGGGCTATCTTCGAATCCCCACTGTTGCACCGGCAATCCCTTCCGCATCCACGTGGATCGGTGGGAGCCTCTGGCACCTCCATTACCAGTGATGCCCCAATGGACATCGCTAAACAGCCTCCCTTTCCACTCGTCCCGCCATGTGAATACGCCAGCCAATAGCGTTACTCACGGGCAGTATAAGTACAGCTGCCCATCGAACAGTCAGTCAGATCTGTACTCGCGTCTGGTGTTGTCAGTTACTACAATTTCTTTACTATGGACTGCTCGACAGCAGCCTCGCTTAGCATTTGGTCTTTCACTCTGGTCGCTAATCGGATCCTGTCTCTTTTTGCTCTTGGCCTGTTGACATCGTTGTGGCGAGGATTTCCGCTCTGAACCTCGTTTTTGGCAAAGGTTGCCTTGGGCTTGTCCTAATCAGTGCGCCTTCTGCTGTCGGTCAGCCGTGTTTAGCTCAGCTACTGATTGGTATCGTGTTCTCTCCCGCAAGCGGCTCTCCACCTTGCGTCATCACCAGTTTCTCTCCTGGGTTCTGACATGTACGCTGATATACGGCTAATCGCTGATATAAGACCTAATATCTTTATGTTGGACTGTATTCTGTACATTTAGTGGTAAGGGTCTGACAAATCCTTACACTTCACAGCCTTAAGCTTGACTGGCAGGCTCGTCTGTTTCCCGTGCATAGTATGTGACGCATTTCAAAATTGAAAAAGTGCTTTGAGATGTCGATTCTGTCAATGAAGTAAGCTTCCGAATGAAAGTGACATCAGGAATCTTAAAGAATTCTTTGAAACTGAAAATTGTGTTCCTCTGCTCAGAAAAATCGTTTGGCGTTGTTGGCTAGCAGACCAAGTGCGGTTATGATCAGATAGGTAATTGGAAACTTTTTCATTCTTTGCTCGCGTTATAACCTTTCCGTGGAGAAGTATGGGGCAGTCAGAGGGCGCGTTTTGTAAACACGAGAAGGATCTTGTCAGGAAGCCGAGCTGCCGCCAGCCGGCGAGGATACAGGTGTGTGCATGAGCCGTCGCTTAAGCTTTCCCCGGGCATGGCAGGAGATGGACGACGGTGGAACGCAGCAAAGTTGGCGAACTTTGAAAACTGTAGGAAAAATGGCACCGTCTGAAAACCCCGCAGTGTAATGTAGCAAATTATTACAACCTGTTATCTCGCATTAAATGCGTAGCTTGCCATGGAGCCGGGAGGAGGGCAGATTTTCGTACTCACGCTCGCACTGCTGATGCCGGCTACTGGGCCGAGCGAGCCGTTTTAGTTGATTAACGCTGCGTGCAGTACGTTATACATGCTCTCTATGAATCTGAAGAAGTACTATTAAATATCAATCGACCTTTTTCATACATTGTGTACCAAATTCTATGGATAACAGAACCATACTGCTAAAAGTTCAAATCAATATCTTCAATACTTTCGGAGATATAAATTTTTATATAAAATACATAATAATTGTACTGGCATTGAGAAACTGAGTTAGGTACTGTAATTTATTCATTTATAGTATCAATTGAAACTATAACCAAGGGAATAGGTTCATATACTCTAATTTTCTAGAATTTAATTAGTTTCATTTCCACAGATTTCTAACGTAATCAACAGTACATTGGAAAATTAGTATTTCATTATATTTTGGTTGTGTGAGTGTTTTTGAGACACTGAGACAGTGAATGGAGGACATAGGTAAAGTGAGAATGTGATATTTTATTAAACCTATGTAAATGTAATTGTGAGAAATTTGTTGTGAAGTACGGGAATTAGTGACGTATGTCCAAGTGAGCTTGATTTTTGTAAAGGACAACCAGAAGGGGTATTGAGTATTAAATTTATCAGTAATTTATTCTGTGGAGAGAGGGTTCGTATTTTATTTTCATTCAATTTCATATAGTTTCGGAATTACGAAATTTCTAGTCTAAATTACGTGTGGTGATCTGATTGGCTGACATTAGAAATACCGCGAGTATAGAAGTGTTCTAGATGATCTGATTGCCTTCTTAACATACTAGCCCATAGGAATTGAGAGTTCCCCGCGCGTTTGAGTAGGGCTTTGTGCCTCAGGCCTACTATTCGAGAGAGTCCCCCGGGAGCCGTTTTCTGGTAAACCCCTGTGTTAAATTGCGCTGACCACCTTTGTACTGAAATGAAGAAATCAGCGAGTTTGATCGGTTCTCGTGTAGTTGATGAAACGCGAATACAGTGTTGAATATATTGCGAAAGTTTGAGCTTTGTGAGTGATTTATTTTAGAAGATTTTCGTGTGAATATTTCAAGTCTTACATAAACTCCGCTTGGCGTGCTTCTTAACACTTCTGTACAAGGAGATTACTGACCGACTGACTGTGTTAACTCGCAAATAGTCCTGGGTCAATGACTTTTTAGGACGTTTATCGGGTAGGACTAAATATCTTCTGACTGATTTTGGGTGTGGACGTGTTACAGAGACAGTCAGTAACACAGAACAGTTAGTGTCGAGATATTAAATAAGGACTTCAGGGCTATTTTCTGTGTTTTAGAGACATAAAGCAGCTCAGCGTACAAGAAATTTTAGACATTTTTTTAAAATGAGTAATGTAAGACTCCCGAACGCCCGATAGTTTAATTAACTTTCAGATGCTGCCCATGGATGGAGTTATGTGGCCTCTGCGTACTAAGTATTTAGCTGACTTTTCGACAAAGCTGCTTTCATCAGCTAAATCCGTATCTATCATCGCAGAAAGAGGGGCCGAAAACCTGATGGCTATCCACGAACATTGTTTAATGGGTAGTGAGATACCAACGCCGCCCCCCCCCCCTTCCCCTGCCAACGCAGCAGGTGAGTAACATTTTCCGCACCAGAAATCCAAATACCCTACGGTGATCACGACAGTGACGGCCCAACATTGACGCCTCAAGATAATTGTACTATAAATGGCAGTCAAATAAAAGCTAGACACAAGGAAGAAAAGTAAGTAAACTTTTTATTATTTCAAATGTACTCGCCATTTAGCCCACAGTAAGACAAGTTGGAAACATGTTTGCGGTTGCCTACGGATCCATGGTTGTACCTGGGTGTGCTACCCTTCATCCGAAGCAAATCGATCGCCACGAAAGTCTTTCTTCAGACCTTCAAAAATATGCAAATCGCATGAGAACAGGTTGGGATTTTGTGCAAGATGTGTAGGGGCTTCGGAGCGAAATTTCTTCACCGTAGTGGAGACAACATTGACAACATGCGGAACCACATGTTTCCATGGTTGTTTGAAGTACGCTGCACAAAAATGGTTCAAATGGCTCTGAGCACTATGGGACTTAATATCTGTGGTCATCAGTCCCCTAGAACTTAGAACTACTTAAACCTAACTAACCTAAGGACGTCACACACATCAATGCCCGAGGCAGGATTCGAACCTGCGACCGTAGCGGTCACGCGGTTCCAGACTGAAGCGCCTAGAACCGCACGGCCACACCGGCCGCCTACGCTGCACAGTTGAAAATGTTTTCTTTGCTATGATTGTTGAACACAGGTGTGCGTAATACGTACTTGTGCTGTTTATGAATTGCCATTAAGTTTCGGTTATCCTGCGTGGTCGAAAAACGGCCGGCGAAGAAAGGCGCCCCTCTTGTCATGTATTTATTAGGTACAGGAAATTTGGAAATTTATGGTAAGATATTATGGGACTAAACTGCAGAGGTCATCGGTCCCTAAGCTTACACACTACTTAATCTAACCTAAAACTAACTTACGTTAAGGACAACACACACACACACACAAAACCATGCCCTGAGGGAGGACTCGAACCTCCGACGGGGTGAGCCGCGCGGACCGCGATAAGGCGCCCTACACCGCGCGGTAATTAGGTACAGCTCACATATAATATAATGGCAGTTCAGTTCGTTAATTTTACTATAGTTTGGCGGGCTCATAGAATCATGTAAGGCCGTGCTCAGGCGTTATTAGGAACATTCTGTTCCGAAACGGTGAGACGATAACTTGCGAGTGCGTGTCTGTTCGACTTGATTTGCGGTAGAGGTAGCTCTATAGTTTAACTTTTACGGGAGACTCAGTAAAAAGAGCTTAGGGTTTGAATTTAGTAGTTCGTTACAACTCTAACTTTCGTGACTGTCAGACTGTGAACAACATGGAACCGTGAATTATTTCGACTGGTTTTTATATTTGTTACTGGTTAGTCTGAAAGGCTTCATTAACGCTTAAGGAAATTTATAGTATTACGGAACTTCAGATGTGAAGATTAGCTGTTAATTTATGCATATTTAATGAGCTGTGAGACTTATCTTTAATTGGGATCGCAAGAAACAGTTGAATAAGATATTCTGTCTATACTTGAATCGTATATACGCAAACTTTGCTACACAAATAACGTTATCGTCAATTTATTTGATGATGTACACGGTCCAGTCACATTAATGCGACCACCGCTTATGTTCGACGTCAACATGCCATCACAGACGGCATGTGGCAGCACTAGCTGTGGCGGATGTATAAAGCATGTCGGGGGACACGGAAAACAGTGCAGTCTGTGTCGTAATACGGAAACGGATCGATATATGTAACGTGAAAATGGCATTATCATTGATATTCGGGCCAAGGGTGGAAGCATTTCGCAAACGTCTAAGTTAGTAAACTGTTTGTGTGCCGCTGTGGTTAAAGTATACCGATCAAGTCCAAATGGCGTTATCCAAAAGTGGCGCCGAGGAAACTGTGGTGCACCATTGGCCATACATGACAGGGGTTAACTACATCTGTGGAGATGTATACGAGCGAAGAGACGTGCAACTGCAGATCAACTGGTCTCCCAGATGAACCAACGGGTTACCAAAAATGTCTCCTCAACGGACGTTTAGCGAACCATGCTCCATATTGGCTTCCGCAGCAGGCCCATGGTTCATGCACCCATGCTGACTTTTGCTCATAGGCGATGAAGGCTGGAATTTGTAGGCCAGTTCAACAGCTGGACGACTACTGAGTGGCGGCAGGTGGCCTTTTCAGATGAACCGTGAGACCTACCATCCCAAAAATGTTGGGGCTCACATGCGGTTCCTCTTCCTCGAAATGTCTTGGCCCAAACTCGTCTAGGGGTTGAACCGCACGTGTCGCATTACACGCCCTACATTAGACACTTGTGACCCTTTGGTTAAATTGTCTGCCTGATGGCAGATTTGCGAAATAGAAAGTTAACATAACATATAATAACAGTAATAATAATATCGGGGACTAAATTAACGATCCATAAATGATGTACTCTACACACTTGTGATTTGGTTAGAATAATGTTTATTCAGAAAGCAAACTAACAGTGCAAGTGGTAGTCTTTAGAGTTACTGTTACACTCGAGCACGTATCCATTTGACACAATTCGGTCATTCACAATCTAATCGCGAAATACAAGTTATCTAAGCGAAAAGTTAGAGTTCACACCAGGCGCGCGGCTTCTCGCTGCTCAGAGAGTAAGTCCCGCGATACCACACAACGCGAAATTTTCTAAGTCGTTTCACTTCCTAGCTACCTAAAGACCGACCGCCCGCTTTCACGTCTGCATCCGATCCGTACTCTTTGGGGTCTCCAGCCGAACTGTACGCTTTCGTGTCTGCACCAGCACTCTCCTTCGCCCGTCCCCGAGCACGTTTAGCTCGCGCCGCTTATCGCTCAACTGACTAGGGCAGTTCCCTGTCCTGAAGCCATCCATCTGATTCGCTACAGTTTATTCTACATTATTTTACTTTTTAACATATTTAAATAATCAAAGATTGACCACTTTCTCGTTCTAAATAAAGTAATAATGATATCCATCACATAATAACTTTGAATGCCACGGCCAGTAGCCTTGCCCAATGTGCTTTCTGATAAATAAATAAAGAACAAAAATAACTACTATGCACTAAACTTTACAATAAATATTCCATTACGTAATGATTCAATAAGGTGTCATGCTGTCATTGTTCAATTCGTTTTGTGTGGAGGAAATGATGATCTGATGCTCAACTGAAAATACTGATAATTTAAATTTACTATATGTTTGAAGAAATAAAGTTACAGAGTTGATATTTACTACGTTTGTCAATTTAATGATGCGCTTCTATATGGAATGTCGATCGTTAAGATCGACCAAAGCGTTCAGATTTTAGCATTCAGGTCTTTGTCACAAAACTTGTTAATTTCACTATGACAGTAAATCCGAAACTATTATACGTATGATCAATATTAAAACTTTATTGGGATCAGCATGAAAATTTATGTAGGATGACAGATTTAAATTACTGTGGCTTCATTCCCTGCATTACTACTGAACTAAATAATTTTCGTAAATGTTTCCCTTTATGGCCGATCTTAGGTCCGCCTTATTTAACACTGCTACGTCTCCTCGGCCCCAAACGGCTTCTACTGGGTTTCCCTATGACGTAGGTTCTCGTCTGTCTCACTCGCACACTACAGTGCTTAAGTCTGAATAGACAAAAGACCCTTGTAAATTACCCCATCTCATGGTGAATCTGCGCCCTTTGAGTCACACGGTCCTGGACGACCGGGTTCGTTTCACAATTCCTGTAGGCTGACTCTTTTGGCCATATGCTGTATTTAAATGAGAGTGCAGTGCTCGTTAACTCACAACCCCTTTTTTTTCCATCGGCTTTAAACGTCTGAAAGCAACGTCCTGTTACAATAATCGGAAGGGTCCAGGCTGGAGGGCATTCCCTGGGTTTTCTAGTCATTCTGGAAGGAATAATGGGTCAATACAATCACGCATCCATCCTTGGGGAACATGTTCACTCCTACAAGCAGTTTGTTTTTTCTTGGCATGATAGCATCTACCAGCAGGAAAATATAACGTGTCACACATCTCGCAGTGTACATGCGTGGTTCGAAGAGCAACAGAATGAGTTTACCGTACTCCACTAGTCACCAGACTCCACGGATTTAAACCCAATCGAGAATCTTTACGACCATCCGGATCTAGTTGCTCGCGCCACGGATCGGCAACGGTGTAATCTAGCGCAGATTGGAGTTTGCCAGGTTCCGCATTCCGGTCGGTATCTTCCAGAGCCTTCCAGAACTCTCTTACCTGTACGTCTCGCAGCGGTCCGCACTACAAAATGTCATTATTCAGGCTTTTTGCAGGCTGTTACATTAATAAGCGTCTGCAATGTGCTTTTATACTATTTTGTAAGGTCATCAATCTGTTTATTGTGTTTTTATAGGTGAGTAAATAATAGATTCATTGAAACTTGGTTAAACAATGTTTCTCATCTTTAATTCACCAATTTTCCACTCTTAGAAACTCTACTGCAAGATAGCTAACCTGTATTACGTAAGTGACGGTGTGTGATCCACCCCTACGACAGATAACGAACAAGTACAAGTCAGTCTCGCACATTTACACAACCCCCGCCAGCAGATAATTGGTCCCTTTGTCGGCTGAGGTCCTCTGGTAGAGTGGACCGAAGGTGTTTGTCTTTAAGTGTTTCTATATAAGGATGAAAGGCACGAACTGTGGTTCCCATGTCCGGTATTAAGTACCCCACTACGTGATCGAAGTTCAGTATCTGTGTTACGGTAGGGAGCTAGTGTGGGGGCTCCAGAGCTATAAGATTTTCCAGCAGTTGCATGAGAACAAGTTTAGTAGCACAAAGTAGAAGAGGATGCCCGTAGGCGCCAGTCTTAACTTAATTTACGACAGAAAACGGTGGCAGACGGCAACGCGGGAACTGACAGATAACACAACAGCAGCGACGCAGTCTTCAGCATCGGCGACAGCAACAGAGAAGAGATAGTAAACATGTCTGATCAGTTAAGTACAGCTACCGAAATTCCAGAAGGATGTGGATTTGAATATCAGCCGTCAGTGAGGAACAGACACCGTCAGCGGGTCAGAGAGTCGTAAACTGGAGAGTGTGAATGTTGTAGAAGATCAATGGCATTGGTACTGGAAAGTTATTTCAAACGTATCAGTAAATATAAACGACTTAGGATCCGAAGTTATAAGCGTAGAATCTGAAACTAAAGCTGATATTAGATACACAAAAAGCTGGGAGATTTGAAAGTAGATGTTGGGAAAGCTGACCTAAGAAACCTTTAGATAGGTCGACATAGTAGAAAAATCATTAGGAACTAAAATCGACGAGGTACGTAAAAAATCTGAGTAACTGGTTTAAGGGATGTTGAGCAAAGGCAAATTACGCCAGAAAGAAACTGAAGGGAATCAGTGACTTGTCGGTAAAACTAGTTGAGTGCTATGAGAAAGTTACAATGTCCAGAAAAATTTTGAGGCGGCAATCAGTGGTGAAGGAGTACAACACGAATAAAACAGATATGTATGCTGAACTAAATTCTTTATCAGTACGTCAGGCAATCACTTTGATTGGAGTGCCTTGGCATGCGCCAGTACATATGAAAAGCGTCAGAAGAGACGGAAACGCACAATATATGTGTATATATTGTTTATAGGTGACACATGAGTACGTGTGACAGTTCAGTGTCGTGTTTATGATACCAACACATGGCCATTCCCCTATAATAGCACAAAGGGAGTGGCCGAACGTAATATCTCCGTCAGAGAGACGGATCCCTATCAACAGTATCACATGCCCCCATTCGTCGAGACATTGGGGAGAGATCTAGAATTTAACCTACGAATTCGGCGTTGAATTTGACGATGAAGAACAGTATATCACTACCTCTCCTACCCTTACCTAACGAAAATATTTACATCACCAGGGTTTTTGTCGGTTATCTTCGAGTTCAGAGCCACAGTACTAGCATGCGCTAGCTGAGGAGAAACAAGCGCTGTATCATTGTTAAGAGGTGCAGTGGTGAGAGAGTGTACCGGGGCTTACTTCAGTTCACTGCTACCAGCGTCCCGTCCTCATAACGCGCCTATGTTTAACATATAAATACCGCGCGGGGTAAAGCAGTGGTTAACACAGAGGATACGCATTTGGAAGGATGACTGTTCAAACCCGTGTGCAGGGATCCGGATTTAGGTTTTCCGTGATTTCCCTAAATCGCCGAAGGCAAATGCCGGGGTGGTTCCGTGAAGAGAGCACGGCCGCTTTCCTTCTCCTCCTTTCGTAACCCAGCTTGTACTCCGTCTCTAATGACCTCGTTGTTGAAGGTACATTGAACACTAATCTCCTCCTCCTCCTCCTTATCAAAGAAAGAACTGTACTATAGTCTGAGAGTGGAATTAAAAATTAAAATAACTTTTCCAAACGTCATCATTACATGCTTAAGTATATTATCATTGTTAAGTCTCAGAAACATCAAATGAGTACGGTATGTTAGGCAAAATATACGATAAACAGAAAAAAATAAGTAGCGCTAAACAATACAACTAGAAAACTGTAAATTACTCAGAATGTGCAAATATTTGTCTCAATTAAAAGTTACAAGTCTCAACTTGATGGGAACATTATTTTGACCAAAATTGGCGCTTTTAAGAAAAATTTAAGGTGCTAAATATTAGATTCAGAAAGATAAAAATTTGTATGTAATATCAGTAATATGAGTTACATGTAAAAACATTATGTGTGTGACACCAATAAGCTAACTCTATAAGATTTAAACTTATTTACTAAAAACCAAATATGGAATGAATATGTTCTTTTCAATTATAAGTCAAGTATGATTTATATTTGTAAAGGGGAGATCTAATTACAACACTCGATTATATTGATGCTATAATACAGCTGTAGCAAGTTTCAAGACTGTGACAAACTGCCTATTGGCTTCTGTCTCGGGTTCTTCGGCCGACGTTCATCTAATGATTTTTCTGACGTTTCGCCAGCACGAGTGGGTGGCATTGTCAAAGCTTCACCCTCCATTGCCGGTGGTGAACTGGAGGCGAGCTCGCGGCCGCAGACTATATGTACCTGGCGCGCCAACGTCCGAGGGCCTCTCCGCGGTCATTTCCGGAGCGGTTCTCCTCTTGCTACCTGCGACGGTCGTTCGCTGCAGTACGGGAAGCCAGGATCCGTTTACCTTAAGGCTTTCCTCTTTCTTGTTGAAACTGTTCGGGTGTTTTTGGATTTCTACAGCTTCTCTGAACAAGCGCGTGTGATAGTGCTTCTCTACAGCCAGAACTTCCGTGTCGGCGAATTTTATTACGTGGTCGGTCTCATTCAGTGCGTGCTCTGCCACGGCCGATTTCTCCACCTGTCCCAACCTGCTATGTCGCTTATGCTCTTTGATCCTGGTGTTAATTTATCGTCCAGTCATTCCGACATAAACTTTTCCGCATGTGCATGGTATACGGTATATTCCCGACATTGCAAGTGGGCCTCTTTTCTCCTTCGCCGATCTAAGACACACTTTGATCTTCCTTGTCGGCGAAGGAGAAAAGAGACCCACTTGCAATGTCGGGAATATACCGTATACCATGCACATGCGGAAAAGTTTATGTCGGAATGACTGGACGATCAATTAACACCAGGATCAAAGAGCATAAGCGACATAGCAGGTTGGGACAGGTGGAGAAATCGGCCGTGGCAGAGCACGCACTGAATGAGACCGACCACGTAATAAAATTCGCCGACACGGAAGTTCTGGCTGTAGAGAAGCACTATCACACGCGCTTGTTCAGAGAAGCTGTAGAAATCCAAAAACACGCGAACAGTTTCAACAAGAAAGAGGAAAGCCTTAAGGTAAACGGATCCTGGCTTCCCGTACTGCAGCGAACGACCGTCGCAGGTAGAAAGAGGAGAACCGCTCCGGAAATGACCGCGGAGAGGCCCTCGGACGTTGGCGCGCCAGGTACATATAGTCTGCGGCCGCGAGCTCGCCTCCAGTTCACCACCGGCAATGGAGGGTGAAGCTTTGACAATGCCACCCACTCGTGCTGGCGAAACGTCAGAAAAATCATTAGATTAACGTCGGCCGAAGAACCCGAGACAGAAGCCAATAGGCAGTTTGTCAACAAGTGGCCACGAAAGCCTTAACAATTTTGTATTTCAAGACTGTGTTGTAAATAACAGTAGTTGTTACAAGGAACCCTTAAGAGGCAGTTCAGAAGTCATGTTCCTCTGTCAGTTCCATTCTAAAAACTCTAACTACCAAAGTTTAAATGCAGCGAAGCAAAAAATTTTTCAGTAACTAAAGCAAACTTAACTCTGTTTATATAAAAATTTAGAAGATTGTGATTTGTTAAACGAAAGAGCTATTAATACGAGGGTTGCCTAGAAAGTAATGCACCGAGTTTTTTCTTTTATTTTCTGAGCCGAAAACAATGCTACGAATGCAAAACGTTACGTATGTATTATTTGAAGTCTCCTAAGTGATTGCGCCACGTTTTCGTCACTTCCGACAAATAGCTTAGCTGCAAGATGGCAAGTGGTGAGATTATTTTCCACTTTTAAGGCGTGCAGTTAACTTTTGGTTATTAGAAGTCAAGATTATGTTTTATTTGAAGTCTCCTAAGTGATTGCCAATTACTTGGCATTCCCCGTAGAGGTCGCCTCGGAACTGTTAATAGTCCTGCTTCTGATAGGGATATTATTATTATTATTATCATTATTATTATTGTTATTATAAGGGATATTGTTATATTTTGTGTGTGCGAAATTTTACTGAATATATCAAACAGCTAAAACTCAAAACTTTTATTTGCAGCCACAGTTCCTGATACCGCTGAATAAATAGAAAGTAGTAACATTTTCTTTCAGCGAGCGCAAAAAGGAATGTGGAGTTGTAGACTGGAAATTATGGTCAATATGATCTGCACTGCTTTCTGCCTGACCGCAGAAATAGTTTTCAGGCTCCTGTAAACGGCGAAGGTAGGTGTGGAGCATGCGCAGACAGTTTAAGTGTCTTTTCATAACGATATAATGAAGTAATGACCTTTGGATAGTTACCCGCTGCCCCACATAGTGACCACGGTTACGGAAGCAGATAGTACAAATGCATCTGTTTTATGACGAAAATTTAAAACCAATTTATAGCGTCCATTCCTTTGCCTCTTGGTTGTCATCAGCAAAGTTGTTGTGAATTTACAGATCTATTGCACTGACAATGTGATGTGACACCTAGGTCTGTGAAGGTTGATAAGAAAAGTTTTGTCTTAGTGCTGGAGGTATTAATCTAAACTATAGCTGCAGCACTAAATTTATAAAGAGAACGCAATAATGGACAAATAAGATTATGCGACCACTTTTAAAATGATTATCAGAACATTAGATATTATTGAATTATTAGAGACTACATTGTTAGATAATGTAGCTCAGAAGTATTTGCGTGTGCAGTAACTAGTGACAGTCGATATGTTTAACTGGAGCATTTCAGTTTTAATCGAGCTGGACGTACGCAACCGAGTTTGCTGATTGTGGTGTCACCGCCAGACACCACACTTGCTAGGTGGTAGCTTAAATCGGCCGCGGTCCATTTGTACATGTCGGACCCGCGTGTCGCCACTGTCAGGATCGCAGACCGAGCGCCACCACAAGGCAGGTCTCGAGAGACGTACTAGCACTCGCCCCAGTTGTACGACGACGTTGCTAGCGACTACACTGATGAAGCCTTTCTCCCATTTGCCGAGAGACAGTTAGAATAGCCTTCAGCTAAGTTAATGGCTACGACCTAGCAAGGCGCCATTAACCATTTGTAACGTTGCATGTACCTCAAGATAGAGTCTCACTTGTATCATCCAGAATGCTGTATACCAAAGGACAATATAAAAGTTAAGTGTTCTAGTAGCTACGTTCTTTTCTTTATCACATTCATCACGTATCCTGTTCCAGACTTAACGCCAGACGGCGTGAGTTGACGCGTGCCCTTTCGGCTACCCGTCTCTGTGGACTGGCTGCCTTAACAGTCCACTACACTGATAACAGGACTCATTAGACATAAGCAGTTTAATAAGTAATTCAAAGTTAAATGTAGTTGTAATTTAATTTCTTATAAGGATTTTATAACATAAATCTTGAAGTAGATCGCTGATATATTACTGTATTACGCTGCAGTTAATGTAACGGCAGTGGGGGTATTCTAAATTTGTAGCTCATCTTCCTTTTTCTATAGTAGTCAGTAGGGTTTTCTATTGCCCCTAACGGTAAACTACACATGTGACGGAAAATGAAGAAATAAAATTAAATAAATGTCATCTTCAGCCTGCGTTTACTTTCCGTAAGATTGGAGGATGGAATAAAGATTTAAAGGATGTCCACTCGACAGGACCTTGATTGTGGACCTCGTTGTTGTTGTTGTGGTCTTCAGTCCAGAGACTGGTTTGATGCAGCTCTCCATGCTACACTATCCTGTGCAAGCTTCTTCATCACCAAGTAACTGCTGCAACCTATATCCTTCTTAATCTGCTTAGTGTATTCATCTCTTGGTCTCCTTCTACGATTTTTACCCTCCACGCTGCCCTCCAATACTAAATTGGTGATCCCTTGATGCCTCAGAATATGTCCTACCAACCGATCCCTTCTTCTAGTCAAGCTGTGTCACAAATTCCTCTTCTCCCCAATTCTGTTCATTACCTCCTCATTGTGGACGTCATAATTGTGGACGTCATAACGTCAATAATTACTAAAAACTTTTTTAAGGACCCTCATTTATTGTAGAAAGCGATCTGATAGGATAGCCCTGTTTAAATATTATCGGAACAACGTCTCAGGAAGCCGAATGTGTGGAGCTGGCCAAGGATTTTATGCCATCAAAGAATATCAAAGGCCTTTTGAGGCAGAATAAATAATTATCTATTACGTGTTGCCTATATAGGAAAGTGTCTTGTAAAGACACCTAGAGAGGGATCAGGCTATTAACGGTGGAGTAATATTTTCTGAACCCATGATGAAAGCAGCTAAAGAACGTCTGAATTCTAGTATGCAGTAAAGGCGGCTGCATACCGTCCACTACGTCTTTCCCACGCACCCGGAGAGAGAAACATTAATAAAGCCATGCGGGGATGTGTAGTGTCTGCATTTGTGAGACTAAAATAGCTTCCGCGCATTAGCTGAAAAATTGTTCTGTTTCGAATACCATGTTGTGCTGTGTATGATATTGTCCTGACATGGTTCCGAGTCACTTGTTACTAAATTCAGCTCCCGTACAGAGAAAGGAAACTTGTAAACTATGTAGCTGCTGAAACTGAAGGCCCAGCCAACCCTCTCAATGCTTATTCGATTACGTTGGAAAACAAGATTACGGATGGAGGATTTAGTACCCGACTATGATTCAGATTACACACCTAGCCTGAGTATTGATAGGGGGAACACGTCAGAGAGACTTGAGCTTCAAGGGACAGCCGTGGCTTGCGCCCCCGGGAGGCGCAGCAGCAGAGCCAAGTACGTGTAGAGTGGCGCCGCTGCCCTCTGACGAGTGTTTATCGATAACTACCGCAGCCCGTATATTTCACACCAGTCTCACGCTATTCACAGAATCGTTTCGCTAAACCCCATTGAAAAGTGTTTTGGTATTTCCCGATTAACGTTTGTGATTTGGATTGCTTTCTGGATTGTCGTATACGCTTAAGACGACTTTGAAATACTCTGGATTTGTTTTTGTTATTTCTGCTCTCTGATTTTATTTACCTCTGGAATCGCCTGTTTCGTTATGCCAGCCTCTACGTTACCACTGGTGCGAGTTATCGTAAAATGTTTTCTACCTGTGCGTAGCAGCATAGATGAGTGGCGACCGAGAACTCTCTCGTCGTGCATTTGTTCCAGTGAGGCATAGATTCAAAGTTTTTTAAGTTGGAGCAGCAGAAATTGCAACAAGAGTAGCAAAAACAATGCAGCAAAACACTGGGAATTCCAGCAGCAGACACAGCTGTTGCAGCTTCTGCATATCTAACAACTGTCGGCAGTTGCGGTGTGCTTCCCTCGCCCTCATCCTTTCGTTTGTTTCAACGAGGTACACGAGAGTTAGGAGGTCCTTTTACATCGTGTTGTTCTTGATTGAAAGATAACCCAAATAACCGACCTGGACGTCTGTATGCTGTCTTACAGTCTCCTAGTATTAAACTGTAAGAAGTGGTACAAAAATAGCACCCACTCTGAGATGCTAGTACTTTGACTTATTCTGATATTTGTGGAAAATCTGGAAATTTGTGGTAAGGTCTTATGGGACCAAACCTGCTGAGGTCATCGGTACCTAAGTCTAAACACTTCTTAATTTAACCTAAACTAACTTATTCTATGGACAACACACACACACACACACACACACACACACACACACACACACACACACCCTTGCCTGAGGGAGAACTTGAACCTCCGACGGGGGGAGCCTCACGGGATATTTGTGGTTGCTGATTGATTGCTACGCTCATAGAACTCATGTCGATACAGCTAGGCTCAAATTTAACCAAGGTGCTAAGCAAGTTATGAAATCTTACGTAACATGAGTTGCTGACTTACAGGGTTTGGCACGCAAGTGTGGTTTTTCCTGTAAACTGTGTGGCGCAACGTATGTGGTCTCTTTAATTCGTCTCGTTCCTGATTCAGAATTTAGTGCGAAGGCCTTAAAGGCATCTAATCTCGTCCTGACTGACGTGTTGAAAATTACAAGAGCCCACGAAGTAACTGCGTCAGGGCAAAGTGCTTTTCACGATTCCTCTGACGTCGACGTTCTGAGTACAGTCAAATGAAAACGAGATTGTTGGAAGAAAAGTATATAAACTGTTTATTATTTCAAAAGTAATCTCCATAATTGTTAATACATTTATCCCACTGTGAGACAAATATTGCTCCAGAAGTTGGAGCATTATGGTATACGAGGAGTAGCTCACAAATGGTTCACCTCTCACTTTAACAAGAGACAGTAAAAGGTCATTATTCACAGTGTAGAAAATGGCGGTAATTTGGAGTCTGAATGGGGTACGGTTAAATGGGGGTGTCACAGGGATCAGTGTTGGGGCCACTCCCGTTCCTTATTTAAGTAAATGATATGCCCTCTAGTATTATAAGTAATTCTAAAATATTTCTGTTTGCTGATACACTAGCTTGGTAGTAAATAATGTGCAACATTGGCTCTGTTTCAGATACTGCAGTTCATGAAATAACTTCATGGCTTGTAAAAATAAACTAACGCTAAATCACAGTAAAACTCAGTTTTTACAGTTTCTAACATACAATTCTACAAAACCCGACATTTTAATTTCACAGAATGGGCATATGATTAGTGAAACTGAACAGTTCAAGTATCTAGTTGTTTAGATAGATAGTAAACTGTCGTGGGAAGCCCACGTTCAGCATCTTGTTGAAAGACTTATTGCCGCCATTTTTACTATTCGAACGGTATCTGAAGTAACTGATTGTTCAACACGAAATTAGTCTCCTTATTATCATTCGCTTATGTCGTACGGTACTATATTTTGGGTAACTCTCCCCATTCTCAAAGAATATTTTTGGCTCATAAACGGGCTGTTCGGGCAATAAGTCGTGTAGTTTCCCGAAACTCTTGTCGACCTCTGTTCATTAATCTGGGTATTGTGACATTGGTTTCTCAAAGTATATATTCTTTCCTATCGTTTCTTGTTAACAATATCATCTTATTCCGAAGAATTAGCAGCTTTACCTCAGTTAATACTAGGCAGAAATCCAATCTGTATTTGGAATGCACTTCCTTAACTCTTGTGCAGAAAGGTGTGCAGTATACTGTTGTATCCATTTTCAATAAGTTACCCCAAGAATTCAAAAATCTTAGCAGTAATCCACGCGCTTTCAAGTCGAAACTGAAGAGATTCCTCGTGGGTCACTCCTTCTATTCTGTAGAGGAGTTCCTTGAAAAATTAAGCTGATTCCTATGTTATATTTTTGATTGCGTTTACTTAAATTTATGGCTTGATTTTTTTGGGTTCATAAACATTTTATTTTATCTGTTATTACTTTTATTTTATAGTTTCATGTACTGACACGTTCCATGGCATTGGAGATTTGCTCCTCAATTTGGCCTTACGGAACTAGACGTGTAAATAAAATAATTAAAAAAATGGTCAGTGCCTTCATGGAAAAATGTTTGCGCTTTCTGCGGTGTAATGACTGTATTCAGGCGCGCATCTCTTCGCGAGAAGTAAATCGACAGCTACGAATATCTTGCTTCAGAGCTGCCGTCTGCACGCTACACGCTATCCTGCTGCTGCCTATGGCAGCAGCAGGCGGGTTGCGGCTTCTCACGTTGCAATTAGACATTAATGGGGCGACGGTGGATTTCCAGCTGGACACAGGAACGGCCGTGTCTCTGATTATTGAGGCTACATACCGGCGCATTGTCTCCCCGCTACTGCAGTCTCCTCAGCGCAGAATGGTGACCTGCAATGGCCAGCCGATCCGCCACGAGCTCAGGTCGTAGTCCAAGCTAAAGCCGTCGGCACACGGACCGTGCTGTCGAACGTCAACGTTGAGCGTGCTGAGTTCAACGTGCTGCTGAACGCCCAGAAACGATGCGACTTGTGCATACGGTACGTGGGCCCCAACGTGCTATACGCGATCACAACGCACTCCAGCGGCAGTTGCGGGAAGTTTGTAGCTTGTAAATCACATCGTTTACTTAAACGGGTGCGTGTAAAATTCCCACATTAACTCTATCAAAACGCACATTTCCTCCATTGCCCATAGGCTAGTCACGTTGTTCTATATGTAATATACACAAATAAAAACTTCAACATCCATGTACATGTTTTAAGACGAAAAGGAAAGTACCATGTCAAATAAGTAAGAACACAGGCTTATAAAAGTTCTATTACAAACAGTGTGACACAAATTTGCAATAGTTCTCCACTTAAGAGAAGCATTATTTCAACATCCCACATTTTAGTAAAACCATAAGGTCATTCTTACTTGATCACTGTTCCTACCCAGAAGCAGAAATTTTACAACATGTGAATTACAAAACGCAAAAGAAAAAGGAGCAAAATATCGTTATACAAGTTGCGCAAGCTGTCCTGTAGATTAAGCCAATCGAACAAACTCACTCCTCAAAAAAGATGAACTTATATTTACGTAACATCAAATACTACAGTATATACTTATATTAAACTAATAATAATGCGTCAGAACCTATTACGTGAATGTTAGACAGTTTCTGCGTTTAGGCAGAAGTCGGTAATGCTACTCACTACGATACACTGACATGAAAGCTCCCATACCCACTCCTAGTTTACCAGTTGCTAAAAGCGCTAATCGTAGCTATGTTACTAATTGAAATTTAATTACAACAAATTGTACCAAGAAAAATCTGTTTTTAGTGGATCCTCAGTGTTTCGTTGCCTTTAAATGGCATACTCTCATAACACGCAAGTTGCAATAATACACGAATAAGATGTTTCTAATTTTTTTTTTTTTTTTTTTTGCAACGAATCACGCAGTTAACAACGGGTTTTCGAGTGATTCTCAATTTGCTGGTGCTCATAAACGCCATATACACGTATAGGCTTGAAACGAATGTCAATATGGCGCATCACAGCTCTGTGCTGGAGGGAGATGGCGTGCATGTGACGTAGGTGGCGTTGTGCCATCTCATTGGTCAACGCCAGTTGCACGCTCAGAATATCTGACCTGCTGGATATTGCCCTGCACATTCGGAAAGACTCCCGAACGTGAAATTGCACGCTATGACGTCAGAAACTCAGCACGGTCAACGCTCAACGTTCGGATGCACGGTCCGTGTGCCGACGGCTTAAGTATAAAAATTTAGCTCAACAACAGAACTAGTTTCCACTGAACTCTTGGACGGCAACTGACATATTTGGATTAGATGCTTTTGCGAAATTTGTTTTTCAAGTTCATGATCATGTCAATCAAGTTCCAACTGCAATCCCATTCACGGAACTCGTTAAGTTGTTGGCGCAATTTAGGCAGCTGTTTGAACCTACACTAGGTTGTGAGACAAGTTTCCAGGCCCACATATCATTAGTGCAATCGGCAGTGCTAAAGTCTTTTAGAGATTGGCCAGTGCCTTTTGTTGTGCGTGAGCAAATTAAAGTAGATCTAGACAATTAGCAAATTATGGGAGTTAATTCCCCAGTATCGTCTAGCCAATGGGGATGCCCATAGTCAAAGTTAAGAATCCCGATGAATCACATCGGATTGGTCGTGATTTTACACTAAGGTGATAAAAGTCATGGGGATAGCCACGTGCATGTATACAGATGGCGGCAGTATCGCGTGCACAAGATGCAAAAGGGCAGTGCGTTGGCGGAGCTGTCGTTTGTACAAATGGTTCAAATGGCTCTGAGTACTATGGGACTTAACATCTATGGTCATCAGTCCCCTAGAACTTAGAACTACTTAAACCTAACTAACATAAGGACAGCACACAACACCCAGTCATCACGAGGCAGAGAAGATCCCTGACCCCGCCGGGAATCGAACCCGGGAACCCGGGCGTGGGAAGCGAGAACGCTACCGCACGACCACGAGCTGCGGACTGTCGTTTGTACACAATTGACTCACGTGGGTAGGTGTCCGACATGATTATGGCAGTCTGGTGGGAATTAACAGATTTTTAGCGTGGAATGGTAGTTGGAAGTAGACGCATGGGACATTCCATTTCGGAATTCGTTAGGGAATTCACCATTCCGAGATCCAGAGTGTCAACAGCGTGCCGAGAATAGCAAATATCAGGCATTATCTCTCATCACGGACATCACAGTGGCCGACAGCTTTTACTTAACGACCGAGTGTAGCGGCGTTTGCATTGAGTTACCAGTGCCAATTGCATCAAGTAAGCACACAAATCAATGTGGAACGTACGACGGGCGTTAGGACAGTGCGACGATATCTGGCGTTAATGGGCTTCGGCAACAGACGACCGACGCCAGATCCTTTGCTAACAGCCCAGCATCGCCTGCAGCGCCTCTCCCGTGGCCGTGACCATATCGGTTACTGGAAAACCGTCGCCTGGTCAGATTAGTCCGGATTTCAGATGTTACGAACTCATGGTAGGGTTCGAGCGTTTAGTTGACGCCACGAGGCCATGGATCGAAGATGTCAACAAGGCACTCTGCGAGCTGGTGGCGGCTCCATAGTGGAGGAGACTGTGTTGACATAGAGCGAACAGATCACTGCCGATTACTGTCTGGAAATGGTTATGTTCGGCTAGTTGCAGATCATTTGTAGTCGTTAAAAGACTTCATGAGTAGTAGGGAGATGGCGGTATGAGTACCACTTCTGTTTTCAAATTGATATGAAAATTAATTATATTGATCAATTAATAGCACCACCTTCACCTTCCAAATGACGACATGTGTTTTCCTCAGCCTGCACGTGGGTCCTCACCCCCTCCCCTCCCCTCCCTACCCCTCCACCTCCACCTCCTCCACCTACTTATCGGCGGGAATTTCGAATTTTGGCAGGAATTACGAATTTTGGCGGGAATTTCTTGGTTGTTCTGGCGTTCCAACCCACCCGCACCCGGAAAATGGTGGCACCCTTTCTGGGTCACAAAACCTGGTGCTGCTGGATAGAAAGCTCTAGTGTACCGCCCAACACATGGAAACTGTCCACATGCAGGAGAGGAAGTTAGGATAATGTATTTTATTTAGTTTGGTTGGGAAACTGAGGTAAATCGGTCCAAATTACGTAATTAATCATAACGATCGATCCTAATTACACAACTATATTCATAGCGCTACACAAGGAGTACCTAAAATCCCAATACAGCTCAAAAACTGACGATGCCGTACAACTGGTGTTACCCTGTTGGGAAAAAATTTCACAATACCCCTTGAAACTAGTTGCAAACGCACTGAAACTCTATCCTTCACCTACAGGCTGGCGGGAAATAAAGATGGAGTGGATGGCGCTATCTTTATTTTTGGCGGAAACTGTGTTAAACTGTCTAAATGCTGGCACTGGGCAGAGAGGAGTTTAATAAGTGTATTGTCTGGCGTGGTGAACGCCTACGCCTCCCCCTGCACTGCTCGACAATCACCCTGCAGCCCAGATAATCTAAGCCAATACACGTTATCACAGCTGATGGAAATCGCTGCAGGGGACTTCCGACGACTTATTGAGTCCATGCCACGACATGATATTTGGAGGTCCGACATGATATTAGGAGGTATCACGTAACTTCTGTCACTTCATTGTAAGTCTATCAATAATTTTTAGGCAAATGTACTTTTTTACATTTCCTGGGCCGGAGGAGTTGTTGGCTAAATTGGCTGGCGTCTTTTGTTTCACAAAGATAGATCTCACTCACACCTACTTAAAATTGCCTATAGATAATCAGACGAAACCGTTTCATCTTGGGCAACTCGTCTATGTTTTTACAAATCTGATAATTATTTACATGATTGGTTAGTTATTGGGGCCACATAGGAACAGCACCTGCGGAAACTACAGATGGTGGTAGAGCATCTCCAAGTCCATGGCCTGTGTTGTAGCCACGACAAATATAGATTTTTGAGCCGAGTGTCAAGTATTTGGGATAAATATTGAGCAGATGTGGGCTCACATGCACACACGTCATGCGGACACAATATCTTACTTACCAATTCCTAAGAATCGCAAAGAACTACTGCCATTCTGCTGCAAAGTAGACTCTTACAGAAAGTTCATTCCTAACGAGGCCTACATTTCCCATCTGTTTAGTCAATTGCATAAAAGGTGTTAACATATGTGTGGTCAGGGGCGTTCATGAAACTGAAAAATTTATGGAGGTTGGCTCCTTGTTTAGCAACATTGCATTTAACACTTGCCACTGAAGCATTGGAATGTGGTGTTGGTGCCACACTGTCTCAAAAGCATGACGACTGCACTGAACAGCCCAGTGCATATGCATCTAAAACAAATTGAGAAGGGGCTACTATAAATGACATGCGGTAGTTTCAATTGTACCTATATGGTGCTAAGTTTCACTTCATGACAGATCACCGATTTTCCTGTTCAGCCCTCATTCGAAACTTCCCGATAAAACAGCGCAGCGGCTGCATCTGTGGGCGTTGTTCCAAAGTAACTATACATATGAGATCCATTATCGGTCCACCTTGCAGCTCTCCAACGTTGGCACAATTCTGAGGTTGCCGTGGGGCCAGATGACAAGTATGATAGGTATGAGGCACTGTGTTTTGCTTAGACTCAAATCAGCGACACACACTTGACGAATTTCCAATTACGGCAGTGGAAGTAGCAGCAGATTCAGCCCGTGATCTGCTCTTCCATAGCATTTTGTCTGCTGTATGGTGAGTTTTGACGCAAAATTTGCCTAAGGACACCGACTGGTATGGTACACCTATTTTTCCTTACAGCACATTTCCTTAACGTCGATAAGGAGGTCATTTTGTTGGCTATGGACAATGCTGAATGGCAGGTGGTTGTTCCTTCTATGCCATCACCCCCCCCCCCCTCCTCCATAATGAGGCTCCTCCACACGGCACACTGAGGAATGTGCACAATTAAGGCAATATTGTGGCGTCAAGCATAAGATTTCAACCCTGGTCCACGCCCTGACCACTGTGGGCAGAAAATGCATGTAGGTTTAGCTGGTCCTGTCCAGGGAACAATGTGGTTGCTAGTTGTTGATCCCACTCTAACTTTCTTTACGGAATACAAGCATAATTCTAATAGACTTGAGAGCCGCATTACTACACATACAGAATCATGTCGTCACTAACACCAACAATTACCTCGTGTACCTGATCACTGACTTCATTGCAGGACAACAAAGTCGTAAGAAGAAAATCACCAGGCTGTGGGTAAAGAGGCCCAGTGGTATCAAAATACCCATTTATGAACGTGGTACTTTCTGGATGTGTAACACAGATAGTTTCTAGTCACCATGTTCTTCCTCCACTTTAACCACGGACAGTTCCGTCGACACCTCTATTGGCAATAATGATAGACTCACTCCAATGTGACTGTGGCAGGGTGGAGAACATCTGCCGTATTACTACTTTGATCCCCATGTATGCGGTCGTACTTTCAGCCAGATACCTAGATGGAACCAAGGACTTGTCGTCAGCAATAGGGGAAGGCAGATTAGGCTCTGCTCTTGGCTTGACCAAGAGCAGATGCTCCAGCAGCAGAACCTGTTCTGTCCGCAATATGATGTACAGCCGCCCCCCATTTCCCCTCAAACACCGACTGGGTGCGCCATCCACAGCCATACAGGGACAAGCCAGCCTACCAGCCAGCTTCTTACCACTACAGCCTCCACACTTGTGTCAGGTGCGGACAAGAAGACAATGACAAGCGATGGGAGGCGATGGATATCTGACGCCTTCCTCCTTCTATGCTACTGTCGGCTCCTATCCCCCCCCCCCCCCACTGGCGGTCCCCACCCCTCACTAACGACGAATGTTGAGCACTACCGGCTTGTCGTGCCCACGGTAACCGAACCGTTGGTCTCTCCGGGAGTGGATCTCTCCCTTACGATAGCTATGTCAGTCTCTTGTAGGCAAAGCCACATGCTATCTCGTGTGGTATACAACTTACTTATTTTACATTATGCCCAAAGCTAGTAATGTTTCACTGCATTATAGGAGCCATTGTATTGAGGAGAATCTTATATGCCTTTAAGGTGCTGCTGTAATGATGAGCTTACGATGGCGGGGATTTGTGATATGGGATGTATTGATTTCTTTTCACATTAGACTCTATACACACTGGAAACGTGATATCCTCTGACGTGTCTGTTAGCATCCAGACAGTATGGTCTTCTGATTCAGGCCTTGGTTTTCTTGTTCTTAGGCTTTTTTCTCTTATGTATTTCGGACTTCCAGTATTTCCACATCTATCTGTGCAGAAGATCTGGAGGTCCTTGGCTTAATACCATGCTGAGCGTTTTATAATGGCCTGGTACGCACAATCGACGTTACTTCAAACATTTGTTTATGGTAGTACTCGCAAGTTCATGCATTGGTGCCCACTTCCTCCGATTTTAGTTGTGCCCAGAAATTCCTTGTCTCCCTTAATCTCTTAGCCACAGCAGTGACTTAAGTCAGGAACATAGGAGATATACTACACTGACAGAATTCCTTTATTCGGTATATGAGACGCGCTTTGTGTTCACAATTTCTTAGATTAACATCTAAGAGGAAGAATGCTGAATACTCACGATTCCAGACTGAATGATTCCCGTACCGGGTTTCGGATAACAATGGTGACGAACAGGGTTTTGTAACTCATGCATCGCTTTGTCTCATTTGCCACACGTTACCTGACAATTTCACTTACATTGTTTTTCCAATAGTGTCAACATTTGAAATACGTCATTGGGTTTGTGACATAGAGTTTCACCTTAAGAAGGATAAAACGGATGTTTTATTCTGGTAACAGTGGGATGACGAAGAGGAAAATAGTTGCGAGTGATCCCCAAAGGTGGCCATTCGTCCGCTTTCATATGTTTTTCTGCATCGCACCGATAGTCCACCGTTTGACTAAGTGAAGTGTCACAGAACGTATTATACAGTAGTTGTTTTCAGAAGAATAGCCGATAAAATCACGTTCCAAACTCGCAGATTTAGGTTCTCCGTAGGTTACCTAACTAGTAGAAACAGTATCGCTGCAGTAACATGGTTATTGAAAGACTAAGTGCAGTAATTAGACTGATCGGTATTGAGTATAGTGAATCATTGCGTCAACAAGTCAGTTTATTGGTGACGGTAATTCAGTGAACTTACAGTTGTAACCACAGTCTGGTGTTTTTCAGCTAATTTATTAATTTATATAATTTATGGCGTGATGTTATCCATTTTATTACCTCAATATAACAAATTGCGTTGATCACCATTCAACAGTTTAGTGATTAATTTATTGGACAGTAAACTTTTTAATTTAGAACGGTATCTACGTTGAATCTAGCAGATATGGGAGTTCTGATTAGTCGTTAGTAACTATTTTGTCTGGCTCTAGACTGACATTGAGAGACGGAGACAATGTTCTACTGTTCTCTTTTGCAAATAAAATTGCGACTGCATCGCAGTGTGCGCGTGTCTGTGTGTGCGCCGGGGGAAAAGGGGGGAGGGGAGTTTGGGGAACGAGGGGGAGTTAATTAAATGCTAACACAAGTGAATTGGTAGCTGTAAATTAGTGCCTTTACATTATATATCTTGGTTCATGTATATCTATGTAGGTGGCTCTATGAATCGCTACACAGATACAATATAAATAAGAAAAACCATGCGAGGATTTAATGGAAGTATAAACTGACGTCGTAATTTAAATTGTAGACTGCCCGATGAGACACATGTTTAGGTGTACAGGCTATAAAAACTGGTATTCCATACTCCGATTCTTGAACTTGTACGAAGGCATTATGAAAACAACAGTAACTAGGATGGATCAATAGGTCGATCTACACAATCAACTCAGATGTTAAGCTTGAGAGACTTCACCAGTGCATCACACCTCTTCAAGTAGTGCTCAATAAATAAAAGCTGAAAAAAGGAAAACACTTTTTAAAACACAGAACAAAAAGCTGAATATGCTGGTTTACTGATTTATGGAGAGTACCATTTAGAATTAGATTTGGAAAATTCGAAACTCATAAATTCGAGAAAGAATAGCAAAATTATAAAATACATAGAGAAATCACATCAACATGGTGGATGGAGAAACATACAATAAGTGCACTAAAACACTATGCAGTCATAAGCATGGTGAGACCTTGATAAGTCTAAGTCCAAATGTCTTGTAATCTCGGCGCACAGACATCAAAGTCCGTAATGCGTGGCTCAAGAAGTCTCAAGTGAAGTGCGTGTAAATGTAGGTGGGACGAGAGCTACAATGCAGCGTAATCTCTCTGGGAGTTGTGGCGAGCAGGGAGGCGTGGTAGATAAGACTGTGCTCGTCGCTATGGCGTCGGGCGTGAGGGAGAGGGAATGTAAGTCCTTCTCTAACGATGGAACAGTGCACACAGGCATCGTGAGAGACAGGGTATGGGGTATCAGGTACTGGGAGCGACGTTGAATAGCCAAGAACAGTTTTTAGCATAGTCCAAACGGCGATATGATGTGTACGACTGTGAATGTAATACTCTAAAACGTATAAGTTTTCAGACTGGTTACATGGAAAATAGCAACACTTGGTTAGAAGTAGTCATGGTACAGAGTGTTGAAGTTGAGTCCAAATTCCAATATCATACACGTTATTTTCTTAAACTCTAATTTGCATGTTCCATTACCATACGACTGCTCGATACATACATTTACATCAGAAGATCTTGTTTTATCTCAGGTAACAGTCCCTGAAAAGATGAGTATGCAGCAAGAGGATGCTGCTACGTTAATGAAACCCAGCTAAAACTTAACAGTTAGGATATCTTAGAAGACTAGTCATATTATTCCTTTACAGCATAGAGCACGTTTGAGTTCAGTGTCGCATCGTATGTGAAACACTGTAGGTAGTTAAATACTCCGTGTTCTGTATATATGGTGATCGACTTTCCAAAAACTGCAACAGACAAGTAATAATAGATAAAATAAAATGTTTATGAATCCTAAAAAGGCGACAAGCTGTAAGTTCATATAAACATAATCAACAATGTTACACAGGAATTAGCTTAATTTTTCAAGGAACTTCTCGACGGAATAGGAATGACCCATGAGGAAACTTTTCAGTTTTGATTTGAAAGAGCGTGAATTACTGCTAAGATTTTTGAAGTGTTGAGCTAGCTTACTGAAATGGATGCAGCAGAATACTAAACGCCTTTCTGCACAAGGGCAAGACTCAAACTTGGTGTGAAGCATAGTATGTAATTTTATTGCTGAAAAATATCCAAATTTAGCAATGTACAGTGAATTCACCCATTATTACGTTCGATAAAAGAATTTTGCTGTTATGCATTACTTTGCACAAATTTGCGTGGGTCTGTAACGCATCTTTCTAACGCAATTAACAAGCAAATTGAAAATCAAAAAAATTAAAATGTAATTTCCCACATTTTTGTTTCAGTAGATGGAGTATCTAGAATTTTTTCATCAAGTTGTAACGTTATAGTCAACTCCTATAGCAGACAGGTGGCAGTATAAACTCAGACAATAGAAACATATGCCGTATGTCCTACCTTTGCATCTGCACAGTGAGTGTACTAATGCGTGCACTTACCACTTAGCGCGGAAATGGACAAAGCCTATGAACCGTCTTCTCAAGCCCAGGGTGTCGAACAGACATTCTAAATAAATATGACCCTGGCACTGTAAGGCAGCTAATATAAGGTGCGGATCGTAACAGAAATCATTAGAAATGCTGCTGTCAAGTAGCTAGAACGCATGAATAAATAAAAGTGAAAGTTTGAGGTCTATTCTGGATAGACAAAACTGCTATTCCTTTTTTTTTCTACATATAATTTATCAACTGTTGCTTTCAGGGGTCAGGTGATAAACAACAATCATGTTCAATTACATTTGATACTCAGTCACAAAGTATTTAATTCTTGGACATATTGAAATGGCGATTATTAAAATCGTTATCTCTACACATGCAAATTTTCTATCACAGGAAAAAAATGAATATCAAAAAGCCTGGTAATTACTGTGGTGTCACCGCCAGACACCACACTTGCTAGGTTGTAGCCTTTAAATCGGCCGCGGTCCGTCAGTATACGTCGGACCCGCGTGTCGCCACTATCAGTGATTGCAGACCGAGCGCCGCCACACGGCAGGTCTAGAGAGACTTCCTAGCACTCGCCCAGTTGTACAGCCGACTTTGGTAGCGATGGTTCACTGACAAATTACGCTCTCATTTGCCGAGACGATAGTTAGCATAGCCTTCATCTACGTCATTTGCTACGACCTAGCAAGGCACCATTACCAGTCACTCTTGATGCTGTAAAACATGTACCGTCAAGAGCGATGTTCACCAATTATGGATTAAAGACAAGTATTCCATAAGCTACGTACGTTTTTTTACTAGTCTCATTTCCGTGTCCTGTTCCAGACCTCACGCCAGCCTGCGTGAGCTTAAACGCGTGCCTTTCGACTTCCGCCTAGTGGGTTGGCTGTCTTGCCAATCCACAACAATTATCAAGAATGATTGCCTATCGAAGCTACGGCGTATCAACGATACATATCGAACGTGTGATCCTAAAGCGATCATGCAACTCTGGTGGCGGCCATTATGAGTATGTTTACGGTGGTCACTATAGCAATGACAAAAGAAGAACATTACAAAAATACTTGTAGTTACAAAGGAGACTACTTACCTTAAACTCGTCGTCGGTGTTGTTGTCATGTGAAAGCCGCGTGATGTGTACGCTACAGGAACAATTCCCTTTTTGCCATAGCCTGGGTAAGCTCAACCAATATCACGCAACAATATGAATAGATGCACTAAAGTGACCTTGTCTCTGGACAATACTCTGACAACAAAACGCTTCCGGGACTCTCGTTCTATTCCACCGAATACCCAAATATGACCGATTTAGCTCTTTGAAGGTCATCCTCTCCGGTTCTTCCATCTTGCAATGTGAGATTCGTCCACTTCAACAACTTGCCTCAGTCCACCAATCGGTACACTGTCGTTCGTCACTACCACATAACACACTTCTTGACAAAACCCGAAATAGTCGCACACAGTATTAGCAGGTAAGTCAGTTTCTGATGCTGTTGCTTGCAAGGTGTAGTCTCGAATGCAGCAAGATAGAAGAATTACGCTGGTCTGGATAGATAATTTGGAAGAGTCGAACCATTTATTCTTCCTGATACTCGTTCATTATACGCACTGTCTGCAATGAAATTGTAACGGTATTTCAGCATCGAAACTCTTCTTACGAAGTTTTACCCACTTCGCACCACCACAGTCTACATAGTCCCTTCTTTCCTCGTCCGGTAGTACTCCATATTTGCGACAAAAAGTCAAACAATTTTGTATGCTGGATAAGCATGGAATTAGATTTTTCCATGTGAGAGAATCCGCCGAAGAAACGTCCGGAACACGAGACATCCCACTCACTACCTACATAAATCGTCTGTGTCCCCTACCAACTCACAATTAATTCGCGAAGGTATGTAATTTAGAGCTACGAGGGGAACGACGGGAAACAGATAAATATGACGATTACAAATGATTGATCATAACGCCCGCCACCAGCGTCGCATGATCGATTTAGGATCGCATGTTCGATAGGGTATCGTTTGAACCTCGCGACTTCGAATGGCAATCATTCTTGGAAATTACCAAAATCCTCATCAGCTCATTTAAATACGTTGTCCTAGCTGGTCAATGCACTGAGTTATTCAAGATTAAATTTACTTTTTGAACCAATGACAAAAGTCTCATGCACTGAATGTGAGGATAGGTTAGTATCCTAGCTTTTGATATAATGGTCAAAGTCTACGCAAGTTGGAGTGAGCAATTTCTTGATTCAAGATTTACTGTGGCCTAATGCGCGATGGTACTTTACCATGCAGCATCTGCAATGGCGTTGTCTCCGTGCTGGATCTGAAACGCTAATTCGCTACTCTGGCCTTGACTGAATTCACTCAGTCGCAACTTTCCTGCGTTCCGTAGAATGTTAATCTTTCGCTAGTCGAAATAATGGCTATTGCACACTTGCTATGGGTTGGAGCGACGTGCACAATTTCTTTGCCCACAAAAATTCCCGCAGGAATATTTAACTACCGTTTTGCTATCTGTCGCCACAATACGTGAAGCTTATCGTCCTCACGTCACAGAGAGCAAACTCTCAACACATTCGCTTATTTCCACACACTTGTGCGGTCCACTGCGAGAAGAGAGAGAGAGAGAGCCTTAAGTTTATGTCTCAAAATGCTTTTATGTAATAGGGATCTCCATACCACGTCGCGTCTGCGTCGCCAAGTATGGTTGCAGACAATCACAGTCTCGCTAGATGTGAATAAATATTTTTAATTTTCTTTCTCGGTTGAGGCCTATCCCTGTTAATGACGTGCAGCCACTTACCGTCGGTACCGGCCTTATTTTCGCTAAAAGGAATAATGTATTGTTCTGGCCTTATCCCTTTCTGCGCTGAATCTTGCCGTTCTCTTGCTAATGGGAGTTTTACGATATCATTAGCCACTTGCCTGGTTCGTCTCCAAATTGCGTTTTGCTTTAGCTTGTTTGTTTCATGCCACTGTCCATATATTGGTACAGATTGTTTTGTTAGTTTTCAGGTACATGAGATTAACTTCAATTGCCTTTTGTTGATACAATGCAATTATTATTTTCTGAGGATCTCATACTGTATCGTACTGTCGCTATGGATAACGTACATGTAAGGTCCGTTGAATCCGGACGCCTTACACATCGGTACAAACTGTCTTTCACAGAAACTAAAGTATATTACTAGGACCACCCTTTTTCTTCACATTCGTTTTACTGTAATTTGCACTTATTCCTTAAGAAATTCCGGCCAGCCGGAGTGGCAGAGCGGTTCTAGGCGCTACAGTCCTGCTTCGGGCATGGATGTGTGTGATGTCCTTAGGTTAGTTAGGTTTAAGTAGTTCTAAGTTCTAGGGGACTGATGACCTCAGAGCCATTTGAACCATTTGAACCTTACGAAATTCCAAAATGGTGGTGCATTCACCCATTCACAAATTTTCGGATCGTAATACTATGAAAACAGGCAATTGGCTGCATACAAACACAGAATTTACCTCAGCATATTCTTTTAAAATAACATTTATGCTAAAATGAATGATGTAGTAACCCAGTGTAAATAGAGTAAACAAAGAGGATACTGCGCTTGATCAATACCTGTTGATTCCAGCCGGCTGCTGTGGCCGAGCAGTTCTAGGCGCTTCAGTCTGGAACCACGCAGGTGCTACGGACGCAGGTTCGAATCCTGTCTTGGGCATCGATGTGTTTGATGTCCATAGGTCAGTTAGGTTTAAGTAGTTCTAAGTCTATGGGACTGATGACCTCAGATGTTGAGTCCCATAGTGCTTAGAGCCATTAGAACCATTTTATTTTGTTGAATCCAGACTCGTACTTTAGACACAGATAATTGCATTTACAGCTCTAAACTTTTCCTTTTGTCTATATTTGGCAGGGTACTGGTAACAGGCAAAAGGTGATTTTGTATGGTACTGATCTGACATCCACGACGATCGTTTCGGGGGTGTGCTTTCTCAGCCAAATATTTGATGAAAATTATATATAATCCAGACTATATTAAAACATTGGTGGAAAACATTTCCATCAGCGCAGTGATTCTGGTAACCAGAAGGAAGATGTCACACCACATTTATCGACCATCAGAGTGTACACATTTTGTAAGGATTATAACTCAAACAGTTTCTTAATTTTGAAAGGGAAGGACCTTTACAGTGTTGGTAGTATTTTGTTGATGTGATACCGATATCGAGGTTTTCGACCACTTTATCACTATCCCAGGAAAGTAAGCAATGATCCATCATGTGCTTCTGCACTCTCATAACTTTCATGACCATAATACAGCGGTGTGCAAACTATAAATATGAAAGAAACCTTCAAATGACGTGTCACTGTCTAGTGAGACAGCTCTACAGAACTAGGACCACGCAAAGAAAGAACCGCTTCATTGTAGCACAGAAGACAACTGAAAGAAATGCGCAATGAGACGAACAGAAATGAAACTTTTATTCAAAGTCAGTAATTACTCTGAAGTCAACGCGATTTATGATGGTCCCCTCGACATAACAAAATGCAGAACATGGTTGTTCATAGTGTGACCACTCCTGACGGCAATGACAGATCTGCAGCGTGCTCCAATGTTGGCCACAAGGCCGGTAAGGAGTTTTTGTGCTACGGCGTCCTGTTTCTCACCCGTGCGGCTGACTACTGCTGGATGATCACTTGCGCAGTCCGCCGCTCGTGGTCTTGCGGTAGCGTTCTCGCTTCCCGCGCACGGGGTCCCGTGTTCGATTCACGGCGGGATCAGGGATTTTCTCTGCCTCGAGTTGACTGGGTGTTGTGTGCCTTTCATCATCATTTCATCCTCATTCACTCGCAAGTCGCCGTAGTGGCGTTAAAGAACTTGTGGAGCGGCGACCGAATCGTCCCGCGAGAGGGTCTCCCGGCCACCCATACCATATGCTCATTATTATTATCTGTGGCGCTTATGGACGGGCTGCCATAAGCCTCTTCAACGGTTCCTACTCGTGCTCGATCGGGTTTAAATCTGAGACGGACAGGCTAGTAAGTGCACCTGCGTTTTTAGATGCCGTTGCGCATCGACGTCCACAAAATGAAGTCAGAGCTGAATGCGTCGCTGAGAGGAGGCACATGGGGAAGGAGAAGTGTCACAATAACGTTGACCCGCGAGTGCATCGTATTGAAAAATTAGAAGGCAACATTATGAGGGTGGTTTGAAAAGTTCTCGGAACGTAATAGAAAAAAAGTACTTACATAACTGAAACTTTTTTTACTTTTCTATGTAGTCTCCTTGTAGATTAATGCACTTGGTTCAAAATGGCTCTGAGCACTATGGGACTTAACTTCGGAGGTCATCAGTCCCCTAGAACTTAGAACTACTTACACCTAACTAACCTAAGGACATCACACACATCCATGCCCGAGGCAGGATTCGAACCTGCCACCGTAGCGGTTACGCGGTTCCAGACTGTAGCGCCTAGAACCGCTCGGCCACTACGGGCGGCTAATGCACTTGGTCCAACGATGTTCCAGTGCCTTGATCCCTTCTCGAAAATGAGTTTCTTCCAGGCCTGCAAAATAGTTGTCAGCTCCTGCTATCAATTCTTCGTTTGAAGTGAATCTGTGTCCACCTAGAAAAATTTTCAGTTTTGGAAAGAGATGGAAGTTTGACGGAGCCATATTAGGTGAATAAGGCAGGTGTGGCAACAATTCATACCTTAGTTCGTGATTTTGCCATGGCGACGGCACATGTGTACGGGCGCGCATTTATCCAGCGTCAAGAGTCGCGGCACCCATCTTGCAGACAATTTTTTCATTTTTAATTCTTCAGTTAAAATGTGTATACCCTTTTAGATGACATCTGGTGAGCCTAAGGAGCTTCACGCACCCTGAATCGGCGATCCTCCATGACCATTTTGTGCACTTCTGCAATGATTTCTGGATTAGTGACACATCTTGGTAACCACTGCGCGGACCATCATTTAATCTCTCCCGACCAAGTTTAAATTCATTTGTCCACTTGGAAACAGTTGAATATGAAGGAGCAGAGTCCCCTACAGTATTCTGGAAATCGGCATGAATGTCCTTTGCTTTCATACCTTTCTTTACGAAGTACTTAATCACTGCCTCGCATCACCATTTTTTCGATCTTCGCAAATCACTACGCGGGAGGATCAACAGAGCCACGTCACCGCCCCAGCTGTCATCCAAGAGCGCTGTTTACAGGCAACAGTCCAATGACTATCACGTGAACAGCTAGCGCTGACCACTTGGTGATTCCGAGAACTTTTCAAACCACCCTCGGTTGTCTTTCCACACCATAACAAATGGACCACTAACACAATTATGTTCGACCGTGTTTCTGAGTACACTACATTTTTTCACCTCTCGCCCTATAACGATATGTCCAGAATCACTACTCACATTGAATCTGCTTGAATCTGCTCCCGTTTGGCGCTATAGTGACGCTGACCTCACACCATGCGACGTCCAGCTTCCCGCACGACTGGAAAACCTTCGGATACAATCTCCCGCACTTCCATTCACTTCCACTGGATCGTTAGTATGTTATCTCGTTCTTACGTTTTGCCAAAAATGCATTAAAATGTACATTGACTCGAATAGGTTTTGTTAGAATACAATAAAATGTAGTGTTCGCATCTGGATTTCTAGTTTAATTGTGTGTGGTTATTAGCACTGTCATCTGAGGCTTATGCATCCAGAGCAACTTTGAACTCGTGTGTAGATCGATATTAATCTGAAATCTGCTGCCAGCATTTTACCTCGTCAGGGGCGAATGAGAGAACGCACCCTATATCACTAGAATGTGCGGCCTACGCTACACAGAATCATAGCAATGAAAATCATATACTGTCACGGGGCAGCAGAAACGAGAAACTGATAAACCTCTTTTATCTAAAAATCAAACATAAGTACCTGGAAAAGCAACAAAAATAAAAACTACATCGAAGGTACTTAAAATTAATGAACTCAGTTGTCTGATATTCAAACGCTATGAATCAGATAAACTCTCAAAGCTGATGTGCCCAGGTTTCATTGCTGTACTAGAACTTGATGCGTTATTAAGTTATATCTCGCCGCTATCTCTCCACTGCTACTCTGCAGTGTTTACGTGATGTTTGGTTACTGGACAACACAGCCGACAGGCCATGAAGTTCCCTCTGTAGTTTACATGAAAGCCAGGGTTAACTCTTATCAATATTAATGAAGAACTGTCCCTATTTTACTGTTGAAACCGGACTCCGATTGAACGCTACCTGGACATGTTAATGTCCTGCTTACAACAAAACTAATGGACTAGTCTCTTCACTATGCGAGTGTTTAAATTAAGAGACGGTCTGGTAACCGTAAGCAAACTAAAACTTGTGCTTTTTTTCGAAAGAGAGCCACAGTCTGTTCAGCAAGAACGTAGTCGGCATTACACACAGATGGTAAAAGATGTCGCCTTAGTTATTTCACCACGCAGCAGAGGTAGCCTTTGTGCTTCATGCAATATCCATAAAGCATTAGCTCACTTTGAATTAAGACACAAAGGAATAACAGAGAACGGTTGCGAGCGGATATTGATTCAAATCAATGGGGAAAGTTGAAAATTTGTGCCACAGCGTAATTCTAACCGAGATCTTCTGCTCACTAGCTAGACGCGCCGACCACTGCACCATCCGGACACAGTCGTCATGGCAGCTGATTGAACTACCCTAGCATTCCCTCCGTCAGACACCAAGTCTCAACTTCTCAACACACTACTTACGTGGTGCCCCTTTCCCTTTATCCTCCTTAATGGCAGCATTTTGCCGATTCTCGGAAGAGTTAGAGCCTGGTGTGCATCCTCACTGAAGAGACCATTTGCCATCCTCGCCTTAATTATATACATGTGGTGTCTGTTCATCCGGACATGTCCGAAAGAACAGACGTACATATATGTAGTTTACTTTAAATTCTTGACTGAGAAACACAAGAAGAGACATGAGTACAGCTTACGCGTCACTTTTATCGAAGTTGTTTGATGCCTGACTGCCAAATGTGAGTTCACCTACAAAAATGATGATTGGATATTGCATTAGGACAACAATGCGAAGGACCGCAGTACGTTTTGAAGCGTCTGGAAAATGGAGAATGGTGTACAGGTACTACATTGGCCACCACATTTGCCTGACGATAATCCTACTGAAAATGTACGGTCTTACATCAAGAAGAGGTTGCAAGTACAAAAAGATCTTCACTTTGAAACAGCTGTCAACACAAATTCGAAACATTTCGAGGTCTCTTCTGTGGGGTCCTGCCCACTCGTCTCTTATAGAGTTCCTAAAGGATGCTGCTTTCTCGGATAGCTACACAACAATTCAAGCAAATCACAATGACGGTTTTATTACAATAAAGTAGATTGACAATACCTTGGTTTACAAAGTCGAGTCGCAAGATATTGGCTACATGCAATTAATCAATGTCTTCCCCTATATAGAATGTCCATGCAAATATTGCCGGCCGCGGTGGTCTCGCGGTTCTAGGCGCGCAGTCCGGAACCGTGCGACTGCTACGGTCGCAGGTTCGAATCCTGCCTTGGGCATGGATGTGTGTGATGTCCTTAGGTTAGTTAGGTTTAAGTAGTTCTAAGTTCTAGGGGACTGATGACCACAGCAGTTGAGTCCCATAGTGCTCAGAGCCATGCAAATATTATACATTGATCACAATAGCTCTTCCAGTGCTCTTTTATACTCCGGATCTACTAGTGTTGGTCTTCTACTGTCCAGCCGAGGCTGGCTGGAGCCTTGCTTATATTCTCTTCGGATAGAGGCCGCTCTTGTCGTGGTGCGGTCATAGTAAGCGAACCACTGGCTAACGTCGTCTCACAGCCTTCTCTCCTCTTGAGTTCTTCATCTTCGTGCCGGCGTCTGTCGTTACGCCAGAACAGTCCGTCCTACACGACGGACCATTGTAGTGTAGGGAGTGCGATCACGGTGGGGGATGCAGGAGTGTGGGCGCATCGCTGTACCGGAAGCTGTGGCTGTAGGGGACGTCAAGCTTCTGGTCGTACCCCGCCATCCGGCCTTCGCTCTGACGGATACGTCCCCCGGAAAACGACCAGAAGGATACGCGTTCACCTCCTGATGCCATGAACCAGATGAAGAAAGCGGCGAGTGGTGCGGTGTGCTCGGGTCCATCGGTAGGACGAGAGGAGACGGAGATGGCGAAGGTTCCGTCTCCCTGGAGTCGTCCCGCGGTTTCGTGATGACACCCTCTGGTGGCTGCTGTGACCGCGCTGTCCGCTGGATCCGTTAATCTGGGGGAAGAGACATTGAAAGATCATCGGGCACATGACACAGGCGAAGTCGATTTTGTTGGCGGCGCTGCAAGTCTTATGGACCTGAAATAAGATACATGCGAGCGCCAAGTCGACGGACCATCTCGCCTCGCACCCACCGTCTGCTGCCGCTAAAAACCCTGTAAAAATCGATATTATGTGGCGTGAAGCGATACTTGCTGTCTTTCTTCGGCACCGGATGCAGTGATGGTGGGGCAGATGGAGCAGTGTCCTATGGTGGCGGCAGTGAAGCAATTCCACTGGCGATTGTCCATCTCGTGGGTGTGAAAGAAAGGAGGCGAGAAACAGTTGTAATGCTTTATCCCTGGTGTGTGTGAAGTTTGGCCATCTGCTGCTTGAATGTTCTGACAAAACCTCCCGCTTCGCCGTTTGAGTATGGATGGAACGGTGCACTAGTTAGATGCTGTATGCCATTAAGTTCACAGAATATTTCTAATTAATTTGACGTGAGCTGAAGTCCGTTGTCCGGCACTATGACTTCAGGTAAACCTTGAGGCAAAAAATAGAAGACAACACCTGAATTGTCCTACGTGACGTTGTCGATTTCATTGGCACTGAAAATTGAAACTTGCTATAAGAGTCTACCACAATCAACCAACTAGTGCTCCAAAAAGGTTTCGCAAAGTCTGTGTGCACACGTTTCGATGACGATTGCTACTTAGGACAAGCAGAGAATTTTTGTCGCGGAGCGGATAGATTTTCCGCACCTGCGTGACACTCTCATCTGTTCTATTTGGGCGTCTATACCCTGCCAAGTACAGTGTCGACGCGCTAACTGTACATCATAGCTATACAACAATTCAAGCAAATCACATTAATGGTTTTTATTACAATAAAGTAGATCGACAATACTTAACTCTGGTTTACAAAGTCGTGTGGCAAGCTATTGGCGACTTGCAATTAATCAATGTCTTTCGCTATATGTAATGTCCATGCAGGCATTGGATACGGATCACATGTAATAGCTCTTCCAATGCTCTCTTCAAGTCCGGGTCTACTAGTGTCCGCCTTCTACTGTCCAACCGGGACTGGCAGGATCCGCGTTTATATTTTCCTCGGCTAGAGGCCACTCTTGTCTTGGTGCGGTCCTAGTCAGCGAACTATTGGCTGACGTCGTCTCACGGCCTTCTCTCCTCTTGCGTTCTTTATCTTCGTGCCAGAGTTTGTTGTTACGCCGGAACATGTTCCACGTGAATACATAGGGAACTTGGTTTCAAGCATGCCTCGGAGATGCGAAGCAATTATCGAAACTCTGGGTGACGACGTATTATTAATTGTAATTGCATGTTTATTTTATGTATATATCATTTGTGTATATGTTGTAACTTGATTTCAAGTGCATTTCTCTACTGGTTAACCAGACCACAACCTTACGTAACAAATTATAAACTTTTTCGCATTCAGTAGCGAGTCAGAAGTCGACTGAAGCAATTTGTGGTTATTACTGTGCATTTCACAGTTTTAGCGACAGAGAGGCAAGGAAGCTTCTATTATGGTGGTTGAAACGCGAGTATAAATATTAGTAAAGAAGGTAGCCGTGCTTTACCTTAATTCAAGTTTGTTTATATTGTGTTATTTGCGTCTTCGTAACACTTTAAGGATTGAAAATAATAAACCACTAATTGCAGGACACATATTTTGATTTCGACCTGTATGAGCTAATACTAGCTTTACAGGTCTGGCAGCCCTAATGACAGCATTAATTTGTGTCACGTTTCTGGACATGGTGCACCATGCACTGATACGGATCTCTCCCCTGGTCCTATGGTTGCTCTGAAGACTCCACTGATTCGATGTGCTTCACACATTACACGTCTTCAGAAAAATAGATTTGTTCGGACTGAAGCCCAAATGCAATTATCCTGCTGATATTTAAAGTATCAAGTAGTGTGGTGACTCAGATCAGAGCTGAGTAATTATACCGATATTATGTCAATGATTGCTTGAACATTATTCTGCAAACCTTAAGGACGAGGTCGATATACACTCCTGGAAATTGAAATAAGAACACCGTGAATTCATTGTCCCAGGAAGGGGAAACTTTATTGACACATTCCTGGGGTCAGATACATCACATGATCACACCGACAGAACCACAGGCACATAGACACAGGCAACAGAGCATGCACAATGTCGGCACTAGTACAGTGTATATCCACCTTTCGCAGCAATGCAGGCTGCTTTTCTCCCATGGAGACGATCGTAGAGATGCTGGATGTAGTCCTGTGGAACGGCTTGCCATGCCATTTCCACCTGGCGCCTCAGTTGGACCAGCGTTCGTGCTGGACGTGCAGACCGCGTGAGACGGCCGGCCGAAGTGGCCGTGCGGTTAAAGGCGCTGCAGTCTGGAACCGCAAGACCGCTGCGGTCGCAGGTTCGAATCCTGCCTCGGGCATGGATGTTTGTGATGTCCTTAGGTTAGTTAGGTTTAACTAGTTCTAAGTTCTAGGGGACTAATGACCTCAGCAGTTGAGTCCCATAGTGCTCAGAGCCATTTGAACCGCGTGAGACGACGCTTCATCCAGTCCCAAACATGCTCAATGGGGGACAGATCCGGAGATCTTGCTGGCCAGGGTAGTTGACTTACACCTTCTAGAGCACGTTGGGTGGCACGGGATACATGCGGACGTGCATTGTCCTGTTGGAACAGCAAGTTCCCTTGCCGGTCTAGGAATGGTAGAACGATGGGTTCGATGACGGTTTGGATGTACCGTGTACTATTCAGTGTCCCCTCGACGATCACCAGTGGTGTACGGCCAGTGTAGGAGATCGCTCCCCACACCATGATGCCGGGTGTTGGCCCTGTGTGCCTCGGTCGTATGCAGTCCTGATTGTGGCGCTCACCTGCACGGCGCCAAACACGCATACGACCATCATTGGCACCAAGGCAGAAGCGACTCTCATCGCTGAAGACGACACGTCTCCGTTCGTCCCTCCATTCACGCCTGTCGCGACACCACTGGAGGCGGGCTGCACGATGTTGGGGCGTGAGCGGAAGACGGCCTAACGGTGTGCGGGACCGTAGCCCAGCTTCATGGAGACGGTTGCGAATGGTCCTCGCCGATACCCCAGGAGCAACAGTGTCCCTAATTTGCTGAGAAGTGGCGGTGCGGTCCCCTACGGCACTGCGTAGGATCCTACGGTCTTGGCGTGCATCCGTGCGTCGCTGCGGTCCGGTCCCAGGTCGACGCGCACGTGCACCTTCCGCCTACCACTGGCGACAACATCGATGTACTGTGGAGACCTCACGCCCCACGTGTTGAGCAATTCGGCGGTACGTCCACCCGGCCTCCCGCATGCCCACTATACGCCCTCGCTCAAAGTCCGTCAACTGCACATACGGTTCACGTCCACGCTGTCGCGGCATGCTACCAGTGTTAAAGACTGCGATGGAGCTCCGTATGCCACGGCAAACTGGCTGACACTGACGGCGGCGGTGCACAAATGCTGCGCAGCTAGCGCCATTCGACGGCCAACACCGCGGTCCCTGGTGTGTCCGCTGTGCCGTGCGTGTGCTCATTGCTTGTACAGCCCTCTCGCAGTGTCCGGAGCAAGTATGGTGGGTCTGACACACCGGTGTCAATGTGTTCTTTTTTCCATTTCCAGGAGTGTCGTACCATACCAAATGAACTACTAGGTGGAAATTACTCAAAATGCGACAGAATTTGACAGAAATCTCCCAGTAGCGTGTAAAAAGTCGGACATTACATAATGTGAAATCAGCGTGCCTACAGTGCTCAATGGGGCTCGCCACGCAACACGAAGCAGTAGAATGAATGGAAGAAGACAGTGAGTGTCAATCAGCGAACAGTTAAGGTGCTCTGTGGAGGTATTCTTCATAACAACATGGTCTGGAGATAAAACATGGATGAATTCACACGGGGATGAGTCATCTTAAAAGTGGAAGAAAAACGATGTGTGTGAGTGTATCCCAAGAGTTTGGTATTGCCCACAGTACTGTTTCACGTGCATGTTGAGCGTTTCGAACCACAGGCACTGCTCCTTGAAGGAGAGGAAGTGGTCGACCACGGTCAACCACAGCAGAGATAACCACTACATTGTCCAACAGGCAAGAACGGACCCACGTCAAAAAAACCGGTGGAATTACAATCACTTTTAAGAGGACAGCGAGGCACACAGTCTTACGCTCCATAGTGGCACGGCGACTGTATGAGGCTGGTTCCTTGCGTGACGAGCAGAATGTCATATTCCTTTGACACCCGCACATCGACAGCATTGTTTGCAATGATGCCAAGAGCATAGGGACTGGGCCAACGATGAGAGTGGTCGCGAGCTCTTCTCGGATGAGACTAGATTCACTGTGAGTAGTGATTCTGGAATTACCCTGTCAAATCGAGAGGTGGGAGGACGCAGTGCTCCAAGAATACTGTCGAACATTATAGTTTTCGTGGTCTAAATGTTATGATGTCGGGAGGCATAATGTTACAAGGGCGCGGTGTTCACGAAATGATTCAACCTGGTACACTCACCGTTCAAAGTTATTGTGTGACTTTACTCCTTTCCATGTTCGACTTTAGAAGGGTGCATTCGGCTCTGACTTAATTTTTATGGATGACAATGTGTGACCTCATCGGAAAGTGGAGGAGTTCTTGGAGTGAGAGGATATCCGACGAATGTGTGTCCTGCTCAATATTCCAAGTGAAATCCCATCGAGCACGTCTGGGGTGCGGTGGTGAGACGTATTTCCGCAGGTCCACGTGCACCAGCAACCATCCAACAGTTGTCAACCGCGCTGGTGGGGCGAGCAGATTAACTCACTACCAACCTTGTGGCCATCATGGGAGCACGTTGCTGATCGTGCGCTACTATCCGTGGTGGTCACACACATATCCCGCCGTTTGTTATGCCCAGTGGCCCATCCTGAATCGCAATAAATGGCTCTGAGCACTATGCGACTCAACTTCTGAGGTCATTAGTCGCCTAGAACTTAGAACTAATTAAACCTAACTAACCTAAGGACATCACTCACATCCATGCCCGAGGCAGGATTCGAACCTGCGACCGTAGCGGTCGCTCGGTTCCAGACTGCAGCGCCCAGAACCGCACGGCCACTCCGGCCAGCTGAATCGCAATAACTTCAGTGCAGTTATTGTCTTTGAACCTAAGTGTCCTTGCTATTTGTCTCATTGTGTATTTATTTCAGTTATCCTCTTTACAATACCGTAGCAGTTATCTCTATGTATGGTCCAAGTTTCACGGAGGTATTTTACTTTACAGTGACACATCACGCGAAAGTTCCTTTCGTCCTTGAGTTTCACGCGAGTGTAGCATCTCCAAAGTAATAGCAGCTTATAGTAAGGAAAGTAGTAGAAGTATTAATAGTAAAATACTTTAAATTGGCCGTCTATCTCGTGTGTGAGCTCTTTTAATGCATTGGTCCCCTTTTCTTATGCCTCGAACAGATGCTTTCCCTGAATTTCTTGCAGTCATGGCTGGCATCTGGCAGAGCTCTCTGGCAGTGTTAAGCACAATTATTCCGACGTTTCTGTTTCCTTCTCTTTCTCATACGATGCTATTTCGTCTCTTCGGAACGTGAATATAAGTAGGAAACTTAGCGAGTTTCCCGATCGTCAAGCAAGTGTTACACAGCCACAGTTGAGCTTTGCTCAACACGTTTCCAAGGCCAAGTAACCATCCACCCAGCATCATTACTCTTCCTTTATTCCAATTTCAACATTCTGTTGATGTGAGACCAGCAAACATTTTATTTCACGGAGTGTTTGTTACAAACCTAACACACATGCAGAATATATATTTTGGCAACTGGTTTCGAACCGAGTGGTTTATTCTCAGGTCTTGGCTACCGAGGCTGCACTGAAAGTGCCTGATCTTAATGATAACCATCTAAAATTATCAGTACATGCATCCCACAGTGACGACAGGTAAATGTCACAAAGTACATATCCTCAGTATTCAAGCAAGAATATTTGACTTGTATAGCCAGCGTACAAGTAATGTGACACTTACCTACCGTCACTGTGAGAAACATGTATTATCAAATTTAGATGGTAGTCATTAAGACCAGACACTTTCAGTGCAGCCTCAGTAGGTCGGGCTTGAGAGTGAACCAATCGGTTCGAAACTAGTCGCTAAACTATGTTGGGCTGGTGCATAAGTTAGTAGTGTTTTTTCATAAATTTAAAACACCCACAGGTACACAGAAGAGAGACTTTAGTCATCAATAATATATTCTCCTTCGCAATTTACAATAGTTGCCAACGCTGGGGTACGTTTTTGATTCCGTGACTGTTGAAATAATGTGGTTTTATGGAGAAGAATTCGTCGAGCCATATTCGGAGCTCCTTATTATCCAAAAAAGATGTTCGTTGAAGAATTTTTTATAGAGAGCAGTAAAGGTAAAGATCAGATGATGTTTACACCTCTGCGAAGCAATTCATAGTACATGACACTGTCGCTGTTCTACCAGATGCTTAACACTATTTTTTGTGAATGCGCGAAGGTCATTGTGCGGGAAGTTGCTGCATTGTTTGGCCTCATGCATTCATTTCTTTTTCTTGGGTTATCATAAAGACGCAATTTATTGCCACCAGTAACGATACAGGATAGCAATGACCGCTGTTGTTGCCGGCCGTTGTGGCCGAGCGGTTCTAGGTGCTTCAGTCCGGAACCGCACTGCTGCTACGGTCGCAGGTTCGAGTCCTGCCTCACTCAGGCATTGATGTGTGCGATGTCCTTAGGTTAGTTAGGGTTAAATAGTTCTAAGTCTAGGGGACTGAAGACCTCAGATTTTCAGCCCCATAGTGCTCAGAGCCATTTGAATTTTTGAACGTTGTTGTTCATGTGCAGAGTAGCACGCATGGCCACCCGCTGATTTTTCTGATATTGGCTTAGAGCTTGCGGCATCAATACATCCTATTTTTTCAACTTTCCCATTGCATGCTATACGATGGTGGAGTGATCGCAGCTCATAATATCTGCCAGTTCTAGAATACACTGGTGTGGATAATCGTAGATTAATGCGTTTAAACGATCTTCATCAAACCCCGAAGGTAATCCTGAAAGTGAAGAATGACTAACGTCAAAACGATCCTCTTTAAAATAGAAAACAATTTTCGTACCGTTATCTGATCAATGGATTTATCCGCGTACACAGCACAAATCTTTCTGGCTGACTCTGCTGCTGTAACCCGTCTATTAAATTCAAACATGAGAATACCTTGTAAATGTTCTGATTTCTCCACTTTCCATTCTACTTTCTAGCGTCCTCAGCTTCACCCACTATCTCCAATAACAAATTGGCGATATGTAAACTAAAATAACAACAGAGAACTACAATTAAAAAATGACAATCGGTAAATAAGCACACGGCAACGCGGACTACCAACATGTAAAACAAAAAGGCTACGATCTAATGCACCAACCTAATATGAACGGCAACTGTGATAGATACGTAACAAATACTTCATTCCCATTATTTCTAACAGAAACTGATATCTTGTCATGATCTAAGCGGAACATTCTTTGTGATACGAAATTCCAATTTCCATACTCAGCTCGTTGCAATGTCACGACTGAGTATCCTCATAACTCATAATTGCATCTGATTACTCTTGTAGCCACACACACTATCCCGACTGTTAACGGACCATAGAAAAGTGGGTTGAGGTATCCTGACTGCTTTCCAATACTCATAAATGCGTATGCAAATCGGTAGCGGAGGATGGGTTGCGACTGACATTTCACAGTTCATTAGAAGATTCATATAAATCCTGTTGGTTAGTTAGTTATTCATAGATCAAATTGGCATCACTTCACTATATACCAATTAATTTTTGCATATGGCAAATGTTTTCTGTGCAAATATGGCCAAATGTGAACCATTTAAGTAATTTCCCTTTATGCAAGCCTTAACTGAGTTTTAAGTGTACAAAATCAAATCCAAGCACACTCAGATATTACTTACTCAGAAACGTTTCTGTGGTGTGTGCAGGGTTAGCCAGTAAAAGATTTTTCAGTTTTTAAAAATATGTGTTATTTACTATAGGTCTCATTAACTCAATCGGGACGTGAATGGCTGGTACATGCTTTACCCATATCTGTTCAAAAGTTAGGTTTTGAGAATGTGAAGCCATGTTTAGAGCCACTTTCTAATAAGAAATTTCACAAGAGAGTAAATATATCAAGTGATTAAGTTTTTAAACACTTACGTACAAGTGCTTCAAAGATGTACACCATATACTATTTATACAGGAAGTTAAAATGCAATTAATACCTTATAACTAAGCATGGCATTAAGTAAGTACTGGGTGGTTACAATTAAATTCCAGCTACTCACGGAGGTCCATTGTGGGCTGTAATTATTGTATTGCGGCGAAACTTGGTAGATATGCTAATGAGTTAATGCGGAACCGATTCACGGCGATAAAGGATTTGTTTCAGTTATAGCCACTAGGGGCAAATCTAACACTCTAAACATCTCGTTGACGATTCCAGCGCTCATATTGAACAAATTGGTTAAGCGGCGGTTAATAATATGATCAACTTTATGTCTTTCCCACTTGTTGGTTGTTTTCTAGCCACGTCTCGATCCTAATCCGTTGCATACGGAAGCATTTTTATTCGTCATTCTTGCATTCAGAGAGCCAGATATGCACCTGGTGGCCAAAACTAGAACTAATTTTGTCCAGTGCAGATCGGTTCCGCAGTAATGCACTAGAGTGTCTACGAAGTTATGCTGGAAAACAATAATTGCTGCACACATAGAACGTCTGTCAGCAGCTAGATTTTAATTATAATCACCCGGTATAGAAAGGAGTATGACAAATGGATTTAAATATGGAAGGTAAACCATCTGAAGCTTTAATGATGGAAAACAGAAATTACAGATAGAGAAAATATTACTGCAGGTAATTTACAATATTCTATTTTCTATTAAATTTTTCCTAATATGTGCACTTCAGAATTCTGGATTCTGAGATTTGCATATTTCGTTGGAACAATTCTATGCTGTTATGTCCTTCCTGTACTTAAATGAACTGTGGTTTTTTCTCTATGCTAAGAATGCAAAACCAGTCAACTGTGTAATTTAAAGGCAACCACAAGGTAACTGTTCCTTAACTAAAATATAAAATAATTCTAACAAAAAATGATGCAGCTATTTTGACGCTGAATCTCTGTTTTACATTATTAACAATATAATTCAAGAATGTATGTATAAGCCCTACAGAATTAGAAATGCCTTGGTAGGAAAAAAGTTCAGAAAAAAAATTGGTTGAGGTTGTTCCTATTTCGACATGTTGTAACTGGTTCTAATCAAACATAATTCGAAGCGGACGGTTACAAAATAATATCTATTGCTTCTGTCAGTTACTAGGTCAAACAAACATTTGTTTTCTGTCCGAGCTGTTAACAGAAGGTTATATAATAGCAGGGACCTACATCAATACAGAAGAGCAAAACTGGATTGACAGCAGATACCTGAAATGGACACCAGCTACTCTTATGAATCTCTCTCTAATCACTGATTAAAGGACAGCGCCGTATCTCTGGTAAACTCAGAGTTCACACTACCATCATTAAAGAAAGCTGGTGCAACTGAAAATTTTGATTTTGATTCCTGCGCGAATAAAAAGGATTGCAGAATATATATATATATATATATATATATATATATATATATATATATATATATATATATATATATATACTCCTGGAACCCACCATACTTGCTCCGGACACTGCGAGAGGGCTGTACAAGCAATGATCACACGCACGGCACAGCGGACACACCAGGAACCGCGGTGTTGGCCGTCGAATGGCGCTAGCTGCGCAGCATTTGTGCACCGCCGCCGTCAGTGTCAGCCAGTTTGCCGTGGCATACGGAGCTCCATCCCAGTCTTTAACACTGGTAGCATGCCGCGACAGCGTGGACGTGAACCGTATGTGCAGTTGACGGACTTTGAGCGAGGGCGTATAGTGGGCATGCGGGAGGCCGGGTGGACGTACCGCCGAATTGCTCAACACGTGGGGCGTGAGGTCTCCACAGTACATCGATGTTGTCGCCAGTGGTCGGCGGAAGGTGCACGTGCCCGTCGACCTGGGACCGGACCGCAGCGACGCACGGATGCACGCCAAGACCGTAGGATCCTACGCAGTGCCGTAGGGGACCGCACCGCCACTTCCCAGCAAATTAGGGACACTGTTGCTCCTGGGGTATCGGCGAGGACCATTCGCAACCGTCTCCATGAAGCTGGGCTACGGTCCCGCACACCGTTAGGCCGTCTTCCGCTCACGCCCCAACATCGTGCAGCCCGCCTCCAGTGGTGTCGCGACAGGCGTGAATGGAGGGACGAATGGAGACGTGTCGTCTTCAGCGATGAGAGTCGCTTCTGCCTTGGTGCCAATGATGGTCGTATGCGTGTTTGGCGCCGTGCAGGTGAGCGCCACAATCAGGACTGCATACGACCGAGGCACACAGGGCCAACACCCGGCATCATGGTGTGGGGAGCGATCACCCACACTGGCCGTACACCACTGGTGATCGTCGAGGGGACACTGAATAGTGCACGGTACATCCAAACCGTCATCGAACCCATCGTTCTACCATTCCTAGACCGGCAAGGGAACTTGCTGTTCCAACAGGACAATGCACGTCCGCATGTATCCCGTGCCACCCAACGTGCTCTAGAAGGTGTAAGTCAACTACCCTGGCCAGCAAGATCTCCGGATCTGTTCCCCATTGAGCATGTTTGGGACTGGATGAAGCGTCGTCTCACGCGGTCTGCACGTCCAGCACGAACGCTGGTCCAACTGAGGCGCCAGGTGGAAATGGCATGGCAAGCCGTTCCACAGGACTACATCCAGCATCTCTACGATCGTCTCCATGGGAGAATAGCAGCCTGCATTGCTGCGAAAGGTGGATATACACTGTACTAGTGCCGACATTGTGCATGCTCTGTTGCCTGTGTCTATGTGCCTGTGGTTCTGTCAGTGTGATCATGTGATGTATCTGACCCCAGGAATGTGTCAATAAAGTTTCCCCTTCCTGGGACAATGAATTCACGGTGTTCTTATTTCAATTTCCAGGAGTGTATATATAAGAATTAAACAATTATTTATTGAGTTCATAATGCAAAAGGTACGCAAAAGTGAAAACTAGTAGTTACATTAAGAAAGTTTAGAAATAATTAAAACGTGCTCTGGTATTTTACTGTCACTTTCAAGTTAGTCCTACACTACTTTAGATTTCCAAGGAGTTCATAATAATGATTAAAATATATAGAACTCCTTCTGGCAATTTTGAGCCATTTCCTGAACTTCTTGATGTTCTAGTGATGGGTTTTGCATCCAGACATTATGAAGTAATACTAAGGGGGTGCATAAACATAAGTTTTCTGCGGCAAAGCTCTTCCTTAGCCACATTATGGCTACTTTCCATCTCTTATGATTCCACAATTGGTGGCTGCGAAAGAGGTTGGTGCGGCATTCGTCTCTTCCTGGAATCTGTGCTACAGATGTTTTATTGATTACGGAATTCTGATGTATTTATAGAAAGGAAATCTGTTATTTAATTAAACGGGACAAACTGTGGTTTTAATAATCACTATATAAGTTGGTTTTGTTTGGTTCCCAAGTTGTTTGCGGGAAACTAATGTCTATATATGAAAAGCATAGTGTGTGCCCGTCAGTTAATCGTCTCTCCGACGGTATTGCTGAATTACTGGTACTCCATATCGTAGTGGTTGATATAAGTAACATTAATGTGATAATCAGTTGCCGACGCTTAAAACATAGCATTTGATCCAAATATTAATTAAAGGTTAAAAAGTTAATACATGAAAAGAGAAACCGGAATCTATGAAGAACTTGAAAAATACACATTAGCATCATTTACGAAATACACATAATGTACATGAAATATAGAATACATTCAGTAATAGCGAGAAACTACTTTGAGAACTATAATTATAAAATATTAACCTGTCAGTAGATTTAGTACTGCCAAAACTAGTGTTACAATTGGCCACAGAATATCACAAAAATTAAGAGATTAGCAGAAGACTGTAAGATCAGTTTACTGCACTTAAACAAACTCGGCACGTTTGACTTCTTTCCACATTCCATAGACTCTGTATGTATGATTCGCAGTATATTATTAATGTAATGTTATAAGACAGAGATAGGAACACTGCAGAACATAGTGGAAGTAGTTACCTCGTAATACTATAGTACGCCACGTGATGTGTAACGCACCCGGTGATTCTTCTCATGAGAGTAGATGACGAAAATGGAAGATACCTTTGTTTATTTATTAATTTATTTCAGTGTACTGACTCAATATCTAGAGACCTTACCACATAATATATGCAGCATAGTAATTTGAAGAAACATTTTCAATCTAATATTCACAGCTGCACAGGAGTAGGTAAAACAACAACAAAATAAAATATATCTCTATTGTAATCCCAGCACGAATGTAATGTAACCACAAATTCACCTACGGCAGGGCGGGATCAGCCCACTATCACATTAACTGTGATGGCAGATACCAGTGACAGATGGTTCGAGGCAACTAATTAACACCCCCAGGTGACTGTGTACTGTTCCAAAAATTAGGAACTGTAGTGACATGTTGCATCACAGATAGAGATTAGTTTTCATGTGCAGTGAAAATTCATCTCACGAAATTATAAATACCACTTAGTGCATCTTCAAATACATAGCATAAATTATCGACCAAACTACACAAAAGCAACTCCATTTCATCTGCAGACAGCTCAGAACTCCCCGGTAATCGCTCAAGAGTCCAAGCTCTGTTCTTTCCTGCTAGTCCATCTACTCACCCGGTTGCCTGCTATAACGCTGCCGTTGACTTACCTACAGGGCTGTTTTGTAAGTACATCATGAGGTTCCTATAGCAGAACTGATTTGCACCGAACGCAGCTGCAGATTGCGAAGAATACTGTGAACATTGTTTCGTCTCAGAAGGTCTTTTCCATTCTCTCTAAGTGAGTTCAGATCATCGAATTCGAAAACTACGTGCTCTAGTGTCCCTGCTGCACCACACATGCATATTCCATCCGTTATCTTTATATTGTATAAACTGATGGAAAGAAGGTAAGAAGATTAGAGTTTAACGTCCCTTCAACAACGCGCTCGTTAGAGACAGGGACTGTTTCAGGGGAAGAAATCGGCCGTGGCCTTTCAAAGGAACCATCCTGACCTCAGCCTGGAAAGAATTAGAAAGCCGCGGAGAAATTAAACCGGGATGGTTGGACTCGGATTTAAGGCCGTCGTCCTCCAGAAATTTGAGTCCAGTGTGTTAACCACTGCGCCACTTCGCAGGTTAGATAGACGTGATATGGTCCGTGACGTGTCAAGAAATGTATGAACCCACGTTAAGGCTGCTCATGCTTTGTTTTGCGCCACTAATCAGTATTCGCAAGGAGCTCGTAAACCCCTCGTAGCACTGTCACATTCAGATTGCACTCTCTATCAAGGCACCCTTTTTATTTCAAAATTGAAGCCAAATCTACATCTTGTGATCAAATGCTCCACTTCTGTGTGTTCCAAAGAAGCCAGTACTTGGTCCCCGCTTGCGTATCACTGAATCCAAACGGTATAGCTTAAGGATCATTGCGAATACATCCACCGCGTTGGCCTTGTGTGCTCTTATAATCCTCAAAAACACGCGGCTCTTACATTTTTTGTAACAACCACGCTGGCCGTAGGCAGCACATAATCGTTTCAGGCGTGGAATTAACTGTTATTATCATTTTATGTTAAAGTTGCAGGATGTTTTAGAAAGTTTGTTAGTGACATTTATGATTCTGGCGAACTTACCCATGACTTCTGAAACTTTATCACAGTCCTTTGCGCCGGCCGGTGTGGCCGAACGGGTCTAGGCGCTACAGTCTGGAACCGCGCGACCACTACGGTCGCAGGTTCGAATCCTGCCTCGGGCATGGATGTGAGTGATGTCCTTAGGTTAGTTAGGTTTCAGTAGTTCTAAGTTACAGGGGACTCATGACCTCAGCAGTTAAGTCCCATAGTGCTCAGAGCCATTTGACAGACCTTTGCGATATTTTAATGAAAATTTATGCTTTCACCGAAATGTAATCCTAAATATCAGGACACAACATCTCCCATTATTGACACCAACTGCAGATTACTCGTGGGTCCACTCTGACGCGACAACCCATTCTTAAGTGCTACGTAAACTGTTTTAATGGTGATTATCTGCACCTTATTCGACAGGCACCATGAGTTTCTAAGAAATAACGCATCATTGCCCTTGTATTCAAAATTATTCTTCGAACTCCGGAATGGAATTTTCACTCTGCAGCGGAGTGTGCGCTGATACGAAACTTCCTGGCAGATTAAAACTGTGTGCCGGTCCGACACTCGGACTTGGGACCTTTGCCTTTCACGGGCAAGTGCTGTACCATCTGAGCTAGGCAAGCACTTGCCCGCAAACGGCAAAGGTCCCGAGTGCGAGTCTCGGTCCGATACACAGTTTCGATCTGCCAGGAAGTTTCATCCTTGGAACTGACAATCATTAGCAAATCGTCGTTTTACTTGACGATTCTTATCACATCACTCTCACTTAACATCTTTAATTACGGCTCCACCACAATGTCCCAGAAAATAAACAAGACGATGGACCTGTGCGGACAGCAAGCGAGAGAGCAAAGCCACCGTAAACTGTCAGTCACCCTGGATGTCCTCCAGCTTCTCAACAGCGTACCGCGCCTCTGTGATCCTCACGAGATCCAGTGGTCCGTTTACCTCATCGCCCAATGACTTCCTGTTTCGGAAGATCCGTCCGCCATCCAGCGAGACCGAATCAAAGGAGTGTGATGAGCTACTACACGTGTGTCGAAGACTCCGTGCGTGACACTTGTACAGCGAGCAACAGCAGCCATCACAGTGAAAACATATGTTTATCACACTTCTTGAGAAGAGTAGAAGAGTTATAAAACCAGTTCTCAGTTCTGCAAAATGTTAATGTAATGGGTTATCTGCGGCCAGATGGCCTATTTCCATAATGAAAGCGTTATTCTCGACAACGCAAAATCGACTACTGATGGCTGAAAACCGAGTGTTCAGTTACGACGAGTCTTCACCTACATTTTTCCCAAGGCATATATCTACCAGTGTACATATCCTTCAGTTAAATACTGAGGTGTTTCTGTGATCGTGTGTGTCATACAGCTCGTTGGTATACGACTCGTAATGTTGTTGCTCTTTGAGGTCTAATTAGGGCTGTCGGTTATTACAGACTTCCAAAGTGGCAAAAGAACTCCGCAATACAAACATGGAAGATGGCAGATGAACTAAAAGCACACATCTCTCTATTCAGGTGAGGTATGACAGCACAAACACGTCAGATCTGTACACGTACCTTGACTTTTAATTCACCAAACTTTAATATTATCAACCCATTCTTAATAATAGTGAATCTTATAAAAATTCGTATTTGAAGGCAGTAGGTACTGCACGATATGTCTAATGGCAAAATAATTTTCTTCAACAATTCACGACTAGTACGTATCCATTACGAAAATCTGAAAAAAATTATAGGTTATGGGTGGTAAAACTCTTTGTTAAACTTGTTAAAGTGTTTCCACTAGTTTCATAAATTTATTACAAGATAAAGGTTCGCCTTGGTAACTATATTTTAATAGTAAATAGCATATTACCTTCAAAGGCTACTGCAATGTTGGAACTAATGAAAATAATTCAGTAAATACTTAAAGACATTTAGATGAATAATACGCGTAAAATATGCTAAAACTGGCTGTGATTGATGTAATATAAACTGAAATGCTGAGGGGAAGTTCCAGAACATCGCTCAGATGCTTCAGTAAGAATGAAACGTGTACAGTTGCACGGAAAACTTTTCGAGATAACACAGAAGTAATGTGTATAAATATAACGGTCTGAAACAGTTTTCGTACAGAGATCTAATACAATATCGTGATTTGCTTAGTATGTAATCATTCTGATTCTCCGTTCGTATTTCAGTATCTGTGTACAATATCTCACATTGTAAGTACATCACAACTGATCGAACCGCAGTGGAGTTAGTGAAACTCATAACGAAATGTAAACTGTTGCGAATCATGGTGATTTGAATTTCTTTGATCGTCTGGTGGAGTTACAAGAGTAAATATCTCGAAGTTCTCAGATGCTTAGCTATGATTACACCACTCCCTCTCATATGAAACTAAGTACTACCACCTTGTTTGTAAAACAAAAATATGTTAAATCTTCGTGTATACAGACTTCAGTTTAAATGGTTGGTCTAACTGCTCTACGTCCCCATTCCTTTATCTGCATATTGTGGCAATTTCTAAGAGTAAATTAACGCAAGATGATTTATTAGCATTACTGTAACGATATTGAGTTGCTCTCTATGGTCTTCCGAAATGAATGTGGTTCTACTGACGCTTATCTCATTGGGGAATTGAAGCTGGCGCCATGCTGAGCTGCTGTATTAATCCCGAGGGGCCACATATCAAACGTGAAGCCTCTTGCGGCTGACGTCACAGACAAGAGTACGTAGTTGGCGGGGGAATGAATTTGGCAAGTTTGCTCTATAGCTCCTCAGGGATGATTTAAAAGGGGGTTGATACTAGCAAGTAAAGCGAAAAATAACAGTCACAGTGATGATCTAATGCAGTTGCATCAAGCAATGAATCAAATATTATTGTAGTGCTGAAAAATATTCTGCAAGTTTACCAGCTTCATATCCTGAGGATTACACTTTTTGAAGGGGAATTGCTTCACTGTTATTCTGTTTCTGTGATTGCCTCTTACGCTTATTAACTGGATGACTGACCCTAATCAGTGAGAAAAGTTGGTAAAACCCTACTATTTTCTGTATGCCATATTCGGCAGCATAGTGAAATGAAGTGTTTCATACCACGTATAGTAAAACGACATATGACTGAATCAGCTGCGTTGTATGACTATGTTGGTGAAATTATAAGAAGAAACAGCTTCCAAGGTAAGCTACGGAAAACAGCGTCTCTGTGGTGAACGGATCGATCGAATCTGACATACATTACCTCTCATCTATCGTACTGACAGCAACAACTCCTAAAACACAGTTGCCTCACGATGACATAGTAGCAGAAGAGATGTACCTGGAAAAAATAAGTACTTTAGGATTCCAATATCTTCAGTAAGAGTCGCAACAGTAAAAGGGTAATTTCGTAGGATCTGCTTCGTACTACAGTCTTACATTTCAGCTGAGTGAAGTATTTTGGGTCTTCCTGCCTGCCGGAAGAAAAATGGAAATTATTACTTACAGTGACTCCATTAATCTTTTTTGTTACTGTATTATTGGACACACTGAACAATAAATTTGTACGAAAGATGGAATATATTGACATTACATGAGAACGACATTTATGGAGGTACCAAATAACTACAAATATCCTCAAAATGAAAAAAAAAACTAAAGTTCTCCCTGTATCATAGTGAAATGGAAAGATGTATGGCTTTCACTGCCTTCTTCATACCGTAAACTAAAAATTACGTAAGTGTGGTAAACGTCCGAGCCGGCCGCGGTGGTCTCGCGGTTCTAGGCGCGCAGTCCGGAACCGTGCGACTGCTACGGTCGCAGGTTCGAATCCTGCCTCGGGCATGGATGTGTGTGATGTCCTTAGGTTAGTTAGCTTTAAGTAGTTCTAAGTTCTAGGAGACTAATGACCACAGCAGTTGAGTCCCATAGTGCTCAGAGCCATTTGAACCATTTTTTAAACGTCCGATGGTGTTCTCTGTTATGAACAAATATTTGACCATTGTGATGTTGAAATCATATTCTCCGTTCAATACTTCCTGCGAGCTAGTACCATTACTTTTATTGGGGCTTTGCTGACGTTCGACATCACTGAAGTTGGTGAACACGAAGGTCTCTGTAGTATTTGACGCTATAAATGAAGAGCTTATGGTGTAGGAGTAATAATTCTATATAATAAAACTGGCCTTCAAAGCTATACTTCGTCACTCCACTGTTTAAATTTTATGTACTGTTGTCAACTTTTAGAGTTTTTGTGAACTACTTTCTCTCGAAAATCTCTGGCGTTTCAACAGCTCGCACGCATGTTAGTTATTCACTTACAGCTCTCATTATTGTATGTCACTTATGAATTTAAGGCATGAAATACACGTTTTGCAGACAACGGCGTAAAACCCCACACATTCAGAATACTTTACTGTATTAGTCACATAATTAAGGGAACACTTTCACATGAACAGGAAGAAGTGAACGCAAAAGAAAAATCAATCCTGAACGAACTGGTGTTACCGCGAAGTATTTATCTCTTGAAGAGATGTAGTTCGGAAATAATCTTACTACCAAAATTGAAAGTCAACACTTTGATTATTTAATCAAAAAAACGTCACATAGTAAATACATAGCGAGTACCAAGGCAGAGCGAAACCAGAGCACGGATTCTAGACTCATTATTTGATTTTGCGCTCATTCATTAATATGTTATACCATCGTTATTGACAGAACTTCCGATTTCGAAATTAAGCCCGTCGTGATATTTAAATTAAGTTTCCAGTCGAATGGATGCAGGGGTTTTTTGGCTGCAGAGTGGCTTCACGTGTAGATCAAAAGAAATTACGGATAGCGGAAGGTCTCGTTTCCCTTGATGTCACTGCTCATAACACGAGGAATCTGTTTCTGTGATGAGTAATCACGCTGGCAGGAACGAACTCGAGACGATCGAAGTAAGGTAAAACTAGATTACATTCCGTTAATCCACAACTCACTCAATGAACCTGAAATTTTAATCTCATATAATGCGAGATGTGTATTTCTCCTGTTGTAAAATTTCTTGTAATAATGTTATATTTCAGTTCTGTTGTCAGACGTTGCGGAAGTCATGGAAGTGTGGTCTATCACTCAGAAATCGTCGTAATTTAGAACTGCGTTTGTAATAAGTATTCTGTTTCTTATCTTCGATGCCGTACATAAACAACCTTTCAGCTTAAAACTTTTAGACATAAATATAGCTTGGTTTCCTATCAACACTGAGCCCACTACTGCGGTTGAATAAAAAATTTCACGAGCTTCCACAGTTATTTCATCCGCTTTGTTTTACTTGACAGACAACAAGCACTACTCCTTAGGTAGTATCATAAACGTTTTTCAAGGGAGTACTTGTGGGTGTGTATTTACAAAGAAATATGGGAACTGTGTGACAGTTGACTAATCAACTATTACATATTGTAACACTGGTACAATAGCAGATTGGTTAAAAACAGAGATGACAAAGGAAACAAAACTCTGAAGTAGCTACAGATTTATTTCATATGAATACTAACTCAAGCCATTGGAAATGTACTGAAATATGAGACGATTGTTGATCTTATATATTTGCCGGATAGTACCATCCTTTATTCACATCTATAACATAGCTAGCTCAACTTCCACTTTTCCAGTCCCCTTAAACTTACCATGTAACTTTCAAACTATGAAATGCAACGCTTTACGGATACCTTTCATTTTGTAAGCTAAGTGCAGAGATAGCTTAAGAAGTAAGCGATAAATTCTGTCAATTAGTTTAAGGGATAGCAATCATAACATTTGATTCATGAAACTGTATGGAATTTCTAGGGTAAATAGAAACATCATCACTCGGTGCTATTAGACAAAATCATGGGATAGCGATATTCACGTGAACAGATGGCGACAGTATCGCGTACACAAGGTATAAAAGGGCAGTGCATGACGGAGCTATCATTAGTACCCTGGTGGTTCAAGTGAAATGGTTTCTGACGTGATTACGGCCGCACGACGGAATTAACACATTCTGAACGCGGAATGGGAGTTGCAGCTAGACGTAAGGGACATTCCATTTCGGATGTCGCTAGGGAATTTAAACCCCACAGTGCTACGGTTGCGCTGAGAGTACCATATTTCAGGCATTACCACTCAACACGGTCAGCACAGTGTCCGGCGGCTGTCACTTAACGACCAAGAGCAACGGCGTTTGCGTAAATTTGTCAGTGCTAAGAGACAAGCAACAATGCGTGGAATAGGTGCAGAAATCAATGTGTGAACGTATCCATTAGGACAGTGCTGCTAAATTTGGCTTTAATGGGCTATGGCAGCAGACGAACGACGCGAGTGCCGTTGCTAACAGTACGACGTCTCCTGCAACGCATCTCCTAGTCTCGTGGGCATAATGTTTGGACCCTAGACGACTGGATAACCCCGTCCTGGTCCCGATTTTAGTTGATAAGAGCTGATGGTATTGTTCGAGCTTGTTGCAGACCCCACGAAGCCATGGACCCACGTTGTCAACTAGGCTCTGTGCAAGCAGGTGGTGGTTCAGTAACGGTGTGAATGGAATGAAATGAGTTGTCTGGTCCAACTGAACTGACCTGGTTATTTTCGGCTACCTGGAGAACATTTACAGCCATTCATGGACTTAATGTTGTCAAACAACGTTGTGAACAATAATCTGGACAATTCGAGCTAATGAATTGGCCACCCAGATCGCTCAACATGAATCCCATCGGAAATTTATGGGACGTAGTCGAGAGATCAGTTCGTGCAGAAAATCCTCCACTGGCTACAGTTTCGCATTATGGACAGCTCTAGAGGCAGCATGGCTCAGTATCTCTTCAGGGACTTCCAACGACTTGCTAAGTCCATGCCATGCCGAGTTGCTGCACTATGTCAAGCAAAAGGAGGTCCGACACTAATTGCACCAGCTCTGATTCCTCTCTTCGTCCACCTACTCCAACTCCCCCCCCCCCCCCCCCCAAACTCTCTGTTCATCTCCTCCTGCCCTCTCTCTGTCAATCTCCTCCTATAATTCTCACTCTGCACAACTCCTCCTCCTCCATGTCTCTGTCCATCTCCCCCATCTCCCTGTCGATTTCCGCCTCCCCTCTTGCTGTTCATCTCCTCTTGCATCCTTGTCTGTATATCTCGTCTTCTTTCCTTTCGCTGTTCATCTCATTCTCTCTCCCCTCTACGTCCACCATCATCTATTTTTTTTTGTCTTTCTCTGTCCATTTCCACCTGAACATCCCTCCATCCATCTCCCTCTCCCTCTCTCTCTGACAATTTCTCGCTCCTCCTGTCTCTGGCCAACTCCTCCTCCTTCCTTTCTCCATCTATTTCGTCCTCTAGCCTCTCTCTGCCCATTTCCAACTCTACTTTCCTCTGGCCATCTCTACGTCCCCCCTTGTCTCTCTACGTCATCACACTGCCCCATCAAGAGGTTGTGGTTCTTAATCCTACAGTTATCTTTCCAGATCGTAGCTAACGAACGTGCCAAATTTGACTTAAATAGTTCCAGATGTTTGGGATGAGCTTTTCACCCGTGGCTTTGCCCTTATATATGCACGTCAAACCAATTTCACATACTTCTAACAAATTTCGGTGTTATTTTAAACATAGTTCACCTGTGTTTCTAGCGAATTCTGCCCTGCAGTTTCATTTCCACACTACTCATTACTTATGATGCCGTATCCCTTGAACGATGTGACGCACAATAATGTAATTGTGATGGTACATCCAGTATCACGGTTACTGTCTGCGAAATGTGTCGCCAATACAGTTCGTAGTAAAGAAGAAATAAATTTAAAAGTCATGCATGATGCGATTATTTTTCATCTATCTCAGTATTTGGCGTCAAATCTCTTGAACTACGTGTCGTGCAGTAGGTAATTTCAGTGGCACACGCCGACGCTGTCTGCAAAATGTGTCGCGAATATAGTTAGACTTAAAGAAGTAATAAATTAAAACGTCATGCTTCATGCGGCAGTTTTACTGCACGAACAACGAAACTGCAGCAAGTGAGAAACTTTGTTCCTTTCGTCGTATTGTGGAGGTTTCCAGGGATAAAAAGTTTCGTAAAGGTTTAAAATTCTGTGGAAAGTTTTTTGTAACCCATAAGTCCTCTCATCCCCAAGTAATTGATGATTAAGTATCGTTATCCGCTCTTCGTAGAGTACACTGCATTTTCACTTCCTACCCAACCCCTTTGATAGGTAGATGGTTCTTATCCCAACAACGATTCTTTCCAGACAGTAAGTGATATGTGTGCCAAGTTTCCTTGAAATCGGTCCAGTGGTTTATCAGGGGACACATAGACATATACAAGGTGGTCAGAAACAGAATGAAAAGCTTTTAGGGGTGTAGCAGGGTAGGTTGTGCTGACACATAATTGTTGAGCCAAATAATTCAGTACGGTACGCCGTTTCCGAGTTAATTAGCGTTGGAATTAGCCAATGAGGTCGTTGTATATTCAAGCGGTCAGACAGAACGACGCCAATAAACGTGTTCTTAGTTTGCTTTTCTGAAACTGGCCGTGGAACGGTAGTAAGGATCGAAGTCGAGTAAAAGGCTGAGCAGTCTCGGGTGCTATCATCACCAGTTGTATTTGGGAGGCCGCTTGAATTTCCGCCCCCAGTGGCCTGATGGCTGACTTTAGTGCTAGTTGAGTCAGAAAAGGGGCAACGTATCCCACTGTTTTCTTAACAAGTATTGCTCATCACATCTTGCCCTGCAAAGCCTTAGCAAGCTTTACAGACCGTTACTTACCACTCTGTATACATACAAACGAAAGTCCATTCATTTGTGCAATATGTATGGATTCCAGATTTGCTCTGTGTCTTGAAAATATAACCAACACAATGAAAGATGCTATACCTACAAAAACCTTTGAAAAAGGAAGTCAGCTAGTCGTTTCATGTGTAGCAAGTCTGAGTGGAATAAGCATAAGGAGAGAGTTCGATTAAAGTTATGACAATGGTTACTTAATGTAATAAATTGTACCAATAAACTTAGGAAAACTGAAAGTCATCATAAGAAGTTTCGGTCAGAAAGGTCACTGTGTCACATTTTGCAGAGACATCTCTGCGGACACCCACTTAAGAATCTCCTCGGCTTCAGGCCGACAATTTTGTAGGCATTTCCAAGACAGCTTGCGAGGGTAAAAAAATCCGCAACTACAAGCAGGTAACGCAGAGTGAGGACGAAGTATATCCGTCGCGAAAGAATTCAGGAGCCATGTTGATACTAAAATAAATTTCACGAGAGCGTACTGAAAATTAATACCTCCGAATTCTTACGTGAAAACTAACGTTATTAACATTCTACATCTTTATCCTTCATGTCTACATATTTATTTCTCAACATAGTCACCCTAGCGACAAACACATGCCTTCCAACGGGAGACCATTTTGTTGATTCGTCACTGTAGAATGTTTGACTCCGTTGACGAAGCCACAGTCTCACCTCCGCTTGCGCCGCTTCATCCCTATCAAAGTGAAGTCCTCGAAGGCGTTCTTTAAGGTTTGGAAATAGGAAAATCGGATGGGGTCAAGTCAGGACTGAATGGAAGACGACTGACGACAGTGAAGCCTATGTTTCGGATTCTTGCAGATGTTGCAGCATTCATGTGTGGCCTGGCAGTGTCACGCTGTAGGAAGGGGTGCTCCGTGTGTGGACAAATTCTTCGAATTCGAGACTCGATAACAGCATACCATTTCTCACGTACCGACATTGTTACATTACTCACCGCCATGTTACACGGTACAATTCGGAGCCCTCTAGCGGTAGAGGGTTGAAGTATGTAGAAGAAAAATGATGTAGAAGAATGAAAATGAAGAACGTCAATAACGTTTGTTTTATTCAAATAGCCTTAAGAGTTTTGACATAAAAGATTCGGAGGCATTACTTTTCAGATCTCCCTCTTATATATCGCTAAAAACCACTTACTGCCTTTTCAATATGACTGAGTATCTATCTGGTGCGACTTCAGTGTTAATTCCGTAAAAATATTCTCCTTCTTGAACAAAATCTTACTCTATGAATGAACAAGAATGGCATTTGACTTCTGTTGATGAAAATATTCGGTAGCACACAGGACTTTGATAATGCAACGGGCAATCTTAACGTATTCAGAATTGCAGCACGTGTCTCGAATTGGTTGTAATAAGCATACTGTTGTGTTGGCAGAAGAGCCAACACCGTGTTACTATTGGAGGCCGAAATGCACGCGTTTTAGCTCACGCAGGCCAGCGTGAGCAGGGAAGAACTATACTGACGTGAGGTCTGGAACATGACAAGGAATTAGAATTCAGATAGCGGACGTAATTAGTTTGATACTTAACTTTAATCAATTAATGATGAACGTCTCTCTTGACGGTACATGATTCACAATATTATCTGTTCAGAAGACGTAGTAAGTGAATATGGCGCCTTGCTAGGTCGTAGCAAATGACGTAGCTGATGGCTATGCTAAACTGTCGTCTCTGCAAATGAGAACGTATGTAGACAGTGAACCATCGCTTGCAAAGTCGGCTGTACAACTGGGGCGAGTGCTGGGGAGTCTCGCTAGACTGGACCTGCCGTGTGGCGGCGCTCGGTCTGCAGTCACTGTTAGTGGCGACACGCGGGTCCGACGTATACTAACGGACCGCGGCCGATTTAAAGGCTACCACCTAGCAAGTGTGGTGTCTGGCGGTGACACCACATATACGAAGAGATAAATATTTTGTGTGCCGACGGCAGTTTATCGCAGTAGCGTGGTACGCTGAAGACAGAACGTATTCATTGAATTATGTTCGGATCAACTATTATCTTAGACAAGAGATAATTGAGATTATGGGTGTTGCGTATAATATCGTAGTAAGTTTATAAAATGGTATGGGATAAGAGTGATTAAAGAGAAAACAGAAATAACCTGGTGTTAATATTCTGTAAACATGTAAGAAAATGCAGTAAGAAGGTTACATATTTCCCCCAAGAGACCATGTGGAAAACATACCACATATTATCAACACGGAACAAAAGAAGAACCACATATATTCTGAACTTCTTATAATACTATTAAACGAGTGATAAAGTAAAATTGAAAGCGACCGTTGTATGTGGATGGCTCGAACAAAAGTTGATACTTTATACACCAAATAGGCATACCGCACAAATACTTATCTGTACCCACCACGAAACGCTTCTGCAAAGCTGGAAAATCATACAACTCTAATAATGGAATGCGGGGCAAGCACGAAGTTGCAGTGTAGGTATGCTCCTCTCAGATCATCATTACATAAATGTCAGTGAGCAGTATGAGAGGGGCAGCATGTCCAGAAGCACAGGCAGGTGGTGAGCAGCAAAGCGACTGACTATCCATGCGGCACTATCGAAGCCACCTGACAGGGTGGCATGACACTGTCTCCAAGATAATGGTCTCAGATATTCTGTCTAACCAAAGACGTGACTTCCCTATTAGATGAGAACAGTGCATAGAGCGACTGTGCACTGTTCTAGTGACTCACAACTCACGTAATGATTTTTTAATATCAAGGACGTTTTGTAACAGATGGCCTTCATTGCTTATCTTCTGTCTCAGTTGCACACTTTTTTTTATGATGATTTATTTCGAATACACTTTATCATCTTCACATCTATTTAGTAGCGTAAGCAATCCATTGTGTCTGTATTTGAACTACACGTGAGGATTCTGTCAGTGGTACTGGTGTGTAGTTCCGATACAGAAATGAGTGATTGCTTACGGAACTACATACATACTATCAGTATTGTGATGTGTAGTTCCGATACAGAAACGACGGCTACTTACGAGACACCCTGAAACAAAATTTAAAAAATTAAAATAAATGTGCAACTGAGACAGGGTAATAAGCGATATACAAAATGTCTTACCTGTTACAATTTTTACAACTTTCCTTTCTGCTCCACCTTGTGTCATATATGCACAAAAAATGTACACTTTTTAGAAATAACATTTCATAGACAGAAAATCTGCACATTCGTGGAGGAAAGAAAGGCAGACATTTGTTGCCATACAGCCGTTGTCTAATTAGCCATCCCATCCAACAATATCCACACGAGAAATATATTTGAGACCATTATGAAAGGAATAAACAGTTGCTTCTGATTTATTGCACTCTTAGAGAGCCACCGACAGTCGGTGGTAGTATATAGATTGATAGGCCTTTGCTCTCCATGTTTTGGAAAATTTTGTTTAATTAAAGGAAATTAGTGGTAAGCCATCAAACTGCTGAGGCCATCGGTCCCTAGGCTTGTACACTACTTAATCTAACTTAAACTAACTTACGCTAAGGAAAACACACACAACCATGCCGGGGGGAGGACTCGAACCCCTGACGGGGGAGCATATTTCTTAATAAATAACTAAAGGCCAACATTGATTTATAACATGTAAACAAAGAAATAGGAATTTTTATTTGTTGAAAATGAGGCTTTTACCTTAAAATACTACCCCACAAGCTCTGAAAACATAAGTAAAAGCAAGTCAACATTCACATCCTACTTGCTCCTGCCACCAGCAGATGGCTGCACTGGAAACTCGATAGTTGTCTACAAATAACCAAAAACCAACATTTGCTGAGAAAATATAAATAACGAATTAGGAATTCATATTTGTTGAACCTGAGAGTTTTATCTTAAATGTCATTCTACAAACCAAGATAATATGAAATAATAGCAAATACCATTTTCTCCTGTAACCACCAGACGACTGCATTGCAAAAGCGCGACAATCGTTCGATCTTTGTGCCGCACCAATAGGTGGCTCCATCAGCAATTAAAAACGCAGCAGACTCTACAATTAATTATTTTCTGCATATAAGATGTTGAAAAAATTCTAAAATCTCATCAAAATATAGCATCAGCTCAAAAAAGTATGATATTTACATTACTTGTTAAGGTTGTAAGTAGGCTGTTTATGTTTTCTTATTGGCAACGTTACATAGCGCTCTGTATGAAAATCACTGGCTGTGCTGTGTGCAGTATGTGGCTAGTTTGCATTGTTGTCTGCCATTGTAGTGTTGGGCAGCTGGATGTGAACAGCGCGTAGCGTTGCGCAGTTGGAGGTGAGCCGCCAGCAGTGGTGGATGTGGGGAGAGAGATGGCGGAGTTTTGAAAATTGTAATACTGGATATCATGAAGTGCTATATATATTATGACTATCAAAGTAAATACATTGTTTGTTCTGTATCAAAATCTTTCATTTGCTAACTATGCCTATCAGTAGTTAGTGCCTTCAGTAGTTTGAATCTTTTATTTAGCTGGCAGTAGTGGCACTCGCTGTATTGCAGTAGTTCGAGTAACGAAGATTTTTGGTGAGGTAAGTGATTTGTGAAAGGTATAGGTTAATGTTAGTCAGGGCCATTCGTTTGTAGGGATTTTTGAAAGTCAGATTGCGTTGCGCTAAAAATATTGTGTGTCAGTTTAAGCATAGTCTTGTATAATTGTTCAAAGGGGACGTTTTATATGTCGACCCTTAGCCGAGGATACCTCACTGGAATCTTCTGATTTTTTTCTTGTAGTTTGTGTAATTAGTGTAGCTATTGTTTATTGCTAGCGCGTAATTGTAGAGAGAATCTCCTTAGCAGTTGCAGTCTTTCATTGTTGTACAGTAAAACAGTTGTGGCATGCATGTAGATTTGCACCAAGTATTTCGCAGCTGCGCTTGCAATTAACTACATATTATTTTCAGTGCTATGTTAATGTGTTCTCTTATTTTTGCTCTTCAAATTGTGCTTTTCTGTGTTATCGTGTGAAATATTGTGACAATAATGGCGTGTGAAAAACGTAACACTAGGATCCAAAGTAAACTGAGAAATAATAGTGACGACGAGCGTAGCTTATCAGCACCACTGTGTAATGAATTAACAGACATTCGAAGTAGTAATTTGGTAATTGTGCATAGGGAAATGGAGCGGGCGGCAAATAATGGTGTAGACAGTGAAACAGGTAGTGAACAGGGAAGCATTATCGATCGATCGGTCGGCAACAGCTCGCCTCAGGAATCCGAAATGACAGGACACAGTTTCGCAAATACTGTAGATTCAGGTTTTGGGTCCTCACCGTTTTCTTAAATAAGTCAAGACACATTTTCTGCTTGTCAAAATGTGAATGTTGCCGGTGCAAATTCACTGCCGAAAAGCACTGAGGAACATGTTTCAGACGCCAGTGCACTGTTATTACAGTTAATGCAACAAATGGGACAAAGGCTTCAAAAGTTAGACACAATGGAACAACACCAGAGACAAACACAGCAACAGTTAGACACAATGGAACAAAATCGTCAAAAGCTAGACATCACGCTTGAACAAACACGTGAAGATTTAACTACTGAGTTACATAACATCGAATCGAAATGTCAAAAAGTCTGTAATGACGTAAAAACACAAATTTGTGAGCATTTCCAACCTATTTTTTCGCGTCATGAAAATGCAATACAGAATCACGAAGCTGCCATAAAAGAACTGCAAACTATTGTTCATGAAAATCACGACACCTTGCAAGATAAAATTGACTCAGTTGCATCTACCGATTCGGTTACGCAACTTGCAAAAACTCAAGAAAACTTAAAGGACACAGTAGATACGATTTCAACACAAATAGACACTCTGAAACTTGGTTCAGAAAAACACACTCAGGAAATAAGTACACTATCGGAGAAAGTAGCCGAACTTTCGGATCAGTTCACTAACGTATCTGCAAAGGTAGATGATGATCTGAATGACACAAGACCTGTAGCCATCACTGACACAGAAGAGTATGAACAAATTAAGAAATTCAAAGAAAATCAGAATCAAATTAATACGCAATACAAAAGAGAAATCCGGGAAGTACAAGATCAGTTGGCACAAGTAATACAAAAATTTCATATTTCAGAGGACACTCGCGCTCCAACACGGGAAGAGGAACTTAGAAATACGGAAAAGCCACAAAATAATAACACAGGGCATTTCGGAAATTATGAAAGAAATTAACAAGGTCACCGAATTTTGAGATGGAACCGCCGACACGACGTAACAATGACCGATATGCTACCCGCCGACACGATGATTTTGACTATAAGCTGTTCATTACTACACGTAAATTCAAAACGTTTAAGAATTCTGCCAGCGACATTCATCCACAAGCGTGGCTCCATCAATTCTCTCATTGTTTTCCTCCCAACTGGTCATTGGAGCACAGGTTAGAATTTATGTGTGGCTACTTGGAAAATGAACCAGCTGTAAGAATGCGATCGGTCATTCACGATTGTCACAGTGAAGGAGATTTTTATCATGCCTTCCTCTCAGCATATTGGTCTCAAGCTACACAAGACCGAGTAAAACATAGCATCATAATGATGAAACATTTCGAACAATCTGAATTTTCCAGTCTTGTGAAATATTTTGAAGACATGTTGCACAAGAATCAGTACCTGTCAAACCCATACAGCCCCTCAGAACTCATCCGCATTTGCTTAACCAAATTGCCTGAACATTTACGACATATTATTTTAGAAGGACGTTGCAAAGACGACATTGAAGCTTTTCAGGGACTGTTGCAAGAACTGGAAATTGACACTGACAATCGCGGAACGCTAAAACAGGAGCACAACAATTACAGATCACATCCCTCACAATTCCGCGATGACAGAAATAATACACGACAAGGCTATTCTTTCAACGTAAATCGTGACCATAACAGACAACACCCGTATGACAACCGTTGGCGGAGTAGTAATAATTACAGGGAAAGATCACCTCTCCGCGGTAATGACTATCACAGAGACAATCATAGAAACAGACAATATGGGAACCAAAATAATTATTATCAAGGGAGACAGAATAACTTCAGATGCAACGGTCCAGCGCGCAGTTACGATTCAGGGAGAAATTCTCCACCACGTGACCGACAAGAAAGAAACTATGAAATCTACTGACATGACGACAGACGATATGATCGTAACGACAGACCTGAATTGCATCAGAACTGGCGGGATTCGAACAGAGCAGGGCCCTCTCGACAAGCTGAATTTGTAGAAATTAGGTCTCCTAATCCCAATAACGACGCGCGCCAACAAAGACACAATAGGCAATGACTCATACCGCTGGCAGCCACAAAACGTATTTATGAAACTGACGACGCAGCTGTCGTAGCTAGTAATTACGTAAAAATGGAAGACTTTAGGGACATCTTACTCCAGGAACACGACGTAAAACATAACAACATTGCATATCCTGTGATTCACATTACTGTAAATGACGTAAAATTTACGGCAGTACTTGACTCTGGCAGTCCCATTTCAGTAATTAGTGAAACAGCTTTTAGCAAATGCAACAAATCGAACGATTGCCCCACACTTCCGTTACGTAAGATTAAATTACAAGGTGCAATCTTTGGAAAAAGTGTAGATGTACGCCAACAAACCAATTTAGAATTCTTCTGCCAAAGCCACAGCTTCTCTATGAACTTTCTTATTGTTCCATTATTGTCGACGGAAATTATATTGGGAGTAGACTTTTTGAATGAATACAAAGCAATCTTAAACTTTCACGATGCTGAAATAAGTTTATAGAAAGAAGGTAAGACAATAGCTTTGAAATTTGAAGATTGGCTCTCAAACCATGACGAGGAAATTAATCGGCTTTACCTTCTGTTACACAACAGTTCGGAATTTTCTACGGAACTAGATACTAACAATCACTCTGCAAGTACTGACAGGGATGATATCGACGGCATATTTGAAATCAATGAGTTAATTCAGAATAAAATTCAAACAATTGAGAATTGTAATGACACTGATAGGCAGGACCTTTTTGGGATTTTACAAGCACATTCCACAGTTTTTACTCACAAAACAGGAACAATCAAGGGATTTCAATACCAATTTCGTGTTCGTGAGCATACTAAATTTTGTGTTAGACCATACGTAATTCCAGCACATTATAGGGACCGTGTTAGAACAGAAATACAATCTATGCTTGACGAGGGCATTATTGAGCCTGCAGTAAGCTCATACAACAATCCATTACATGTTGTTGAGAAGAAAAATGGATCGATCAGGCTTGTCTTAGATTCGAGACAAATCAATACTGTCATTATTCATGAAACTGACAGGCCGCAAACGTTGGAAGAACTTCTTCAAAATTTTAATGGTGTAAAAGTGTTGTCTTCCATTGATCTCAGATCCAGCTTTTATCAGATCGAACTTCATCCAGAATGTAGAAAATACACAGCTTTCCTTTGTTTCGGCGTTTGTTATTAGTTTCGGAAACTTCCTTTTGGTTTGAACATTTCTTCAGCAGCATTCATTCGCGGGCTAAATTCCATATTACCTGAGTTCTTAAAACGTCACATCACCTTATATGTGGACGATATTCTAATAGCAGAAGCTTCATAGCTTCATGGGAACAACATAATCGCATCCTCAACAGTCTGTTACGTATTTTTGCAGAATCTGGAATTACAGTTAACTTGGAAAAGTCTGAATTCGGTAGGTCAAAGGTGAGGTTTTTGGGACATATTATTTCTTCTGAAGGCATTCAGCCGGATCCTGAAAAGTTAGAAGCAATCAGAGCCATTCCAGTTCCATCAACAAAAAATCAAGTCCGCAGTCTTCTAGGTCTCGTAAATTTTTTCCGTCGTTTTCTGAATATTCAAATTCTTGTTACACCAAAACTTTGTTCTCTCACTGGAAAAAATACTATTTGGAACTGGGACGAACAAGCACAGTTGTTATTCAATTCTTTGAAAGAATCGCTACTTAACGCGCCAATACTAGCTCATCCAGATCTGTCACAAGATTTCTGCCTTAGCACGGATTCTTCTAAAGTCGGTCTTGGTGCCCATTTATTTCAAGAAGCCATAGAAAATGACACTACCATTCAGAAAACCATTGCTTTTGCTAGCCGAGTGCTAACAAAATCTGAAAAAAATTATTCCGTTACTGAATTAGAAGCTTTAGCTATCGTTTGGGCATTTAACAAATTCCGTTTCTTTCTTTCTGGTAAGCACGTAAAAGTATACAGTGATCATCGTGCATTACAATTTCTTATGTCTTCAAAATTAAATCATGACAGGTTAAAACGTTGGGCATTGTTTCTGCAAGAATTCCACTTCACAATAGTCTACATTCCCGGCAAGGAGAACATTGTTGCGGACTCACTGTCACGCGCACCGGCTGGGCTTGAGAAAAGTAACACAGAAGGCAACCTCGAGAAAAATTTCAGTATTCTTTACATTCAGAAAGTCGCCTTTGAAAACTTCATCACCACATCTTTAAAGGACATTGCTCATGAACAAGATAAAGATCCGATTTGGAAAGACATCAAGAGCAAATGGCATGAAAAGACACACACACAGATTTGGCATTATTATCTGGTTAGAAACAATATACTGTTCAAACGCTGCACTGTTGATGACAAGCTATGGGTACTTTGCATTCCTGACGATTTTGTTAATAAGCTCATATGGTACATTCATTTCAGCTACGCACATTTTGGTCCACGAAAATGTTATCATATTCTTCGAATGACTTGTTATTTTAACAATATGGAAAAGAGAATTCGAAGAGTCTTGTCTATTTGTAAACTTTGTTGTGGAGAGAGAGATGGCGGAGTTTTGAAAACTGTAATACTGGATATCATGAAGTGCTATATATATTATGACTATTAAGGTAAAAACATTGTTTGTTCTCTATCAAAATCTTTCATTTGCTAACTATGCCTATCAGTTGTTTGTGCCTTCTGTAGTTTTATTTAGCTGCCAGTAGTGGTGCTCGCTGTATTGCAGTAGTTCGAGTAACGAAGATTATTGGTGAGGTAAGTGATTTGTGAAAGGTATAGGTTAATGTTAGTCAGGGCCATCCTTTTGTAGGGATTTTTGAAAGTCAGACTGCGTTGCGCAAAAAATATTGTGCGTCAGTTGAATCATAGTCTTGTATAATTGTTCAAAGGGGACGTTTTATATTTTACTGCTCAGATTTGAGAAAAGAAACGGCAGTTTTACTGTGATGAATGATCAGGACTGTCTTTACGGACTGTGAGAAAATTTTACCTTTTGACCAACATTGTATTTTATTATCTTTGTTATTGTAATTATGAAAAATTTTATCAAATCATTATTGGCCATGCCCAAAACAATTTGTAAAATTTTTTTGTGGGGAGCATGGGGGCTATGTTAGTAGGCTGTTTATGTTTTCTTATTGGCAACGTTACGTAGCGCTCTGGTTGAAAATCACTGGCTGTGCTGTGTGCAGTCTGTGGCTAGTTTTCATTGTTGTCTGCCATTGTAGTGTTGGGCAGCTGGATGTGAACAGCGCGTAGCGTTGCGCAGTTGGAGGTGAGCCGCCAGCAGTGGTGGATGTGGGGAGAGAGATGGCGGAGTTTTGAAAATTGTAATACTGGATATCATGAAGTGCTATATATATTATGACTATTAAGGTAAATACATTGCTTGTTCTCTATCAAAATCTTTCATTTGCTAACTATGCCTATCAGTAGTTAGTGCCTTCAGTAGTTTGAATCTTTTATTTAGCTGGCAGTAGTGGCGCTCGCTGTATTGCAGTAGTTCGAGTATCGAAGATTTTTGGTGAGGTAAGTGATTTGTGAAAGGTATAGGTTAATGTTAGTCAGGGCCATTCGTTTGTAGGGATTTTTGAAAGTCAGATTGCGTTGCGCTATAAATATTGTGTGTCAGTTTAAGCATAGTCTTGTATAATTGTTCAAAGGGGACGTTTTATATTTTACTGCTCAGACTTTGAGAAAAGAAACGGCAGTTTTACTGTGATGAGTGATCAGGACTGTCTTTATGGACTGTGATAAAATTTTAGCTTTTGACCAACATTGTATTTTGTTATCTTTGTTATTGTAATAAATGAAAAATTTTATCAAATCATTATTGGCCACTGCCCAAAACAATTTGTAAAATTTTTTTGTGGGGAGCATGGGGGCTATGTAAGTAGGCTGTTTATGTTTTCTTATTGGCAACGTTACGTAGCGCTCTGGTTGAAAATCACTGGCTGTGCTGTGTGCAGTCTGTGGCTAGTTTGCATTGTTGTCTGCCATTGTAGTGTTGGGCAGCTGGATGTGAACAGCGCGTAGCGTTGCGCAGTTGGAGGTGAGCTGCCAGCAGTGGTGGATGTGGGGAGAGAGATGGCGGAGTTTTGAAAATTGTAATACTGGATATCATGAAGTGCTATATATATTATGACTATTAAGGTAAATATACCCCCCCATGAACCATGGACCTTGCCGTTGGTGGGGAGGCTTGCGTGCCTCAGCGATACAGATGGCCATACCGTAGGTGCAACCACAACGGAGGGGCATCTGTTGAGAGGCCAGACAAACATGTGGTTCCTGAAGAGGGGCAGCAGCCTTTTCAGTAGTTGCAGGGGCAACAGTCTGGATGATTGACTGATCTGGCCTTGTAACATTAACCAAAACGGCCTTGCTGTGCTGGTACTGCGAACGGCTGAAAGCAAGGGGAAACTACAGCCGTAATTTTTCCCGAGGACATGCAGCTCTACTGTATGATTAAATGATGATGGCGCCCTCTTGGGTAAAATATTCCGGAGGTAAAATAGTCCCCCATTCGGATCTCCGGGCGGGGACTACTCAAGAGGACGTCGTTATCAGGAGAAAGAAAACTGGCGTTCTACGGATCGGAGCGTGGAATGTCAGATCACTTAATCGGGCAGGTAGGTTAGAAAATTTAAAAAGGGAAATGGATAGGTTAAAGTTAGATATAGTGGGAATTAGTGAAGTTCGGTGGCAGGAGGAACAAGACTTTTGGTCAGGTGATTACAGGGTTATAAATACAAAATCAAATAGGGGTAATGCAGGAGTAGGTTTAATAATGAATAAAAGAATAGGAGTGCGGGTTAGCTACTACAAACAGCATAGTGAACGCATTATTGTGGCCAAGATAGACACAAAGCCCATGCCTACTACAGTAGTACAAGTTTATATGCCAACTAGCTCTGCAGATGATGAAGAAATAGATGAAATGTATGACGAGATAAAAGAAATTATTCAGGTAGTGAAGGGAGACGAAAATTTAATAGTCATGGGTGACTGGAATTCGAGTGTAGGAAAAGGGAGAGAAGGAAACATAGTAGGTGAATATGGATTGGGGGGAAGGAATGAAAGAGGAAGCCGCCTTGTAGAATTTTGCACGGAGCATAACTTAATCATAGCTAACACTTGGTTCAAGAATCATGAAAGGAGGCTGTATACATGGAAGAAGCCTGGAGATACTGACAGGTTTCAGATAGATTATATAATGGTAAGACAGAGATTTAGGAACCAGGTTTTAAATTGTAAGACATTTCCAGGGGCAGATGTGGATTCTGACCACAATCTATTGGTTATGAACTGCAGATTGAAACTGAAGAAACTGCAAAAAGGTGGGAATTTAAGGAGATGGGATCTGGATAAACTGAAAGAACCAGAGGTTGTAGAGAGTTTCAGGGAGAGCATAAGGGAACAATTGACAGGAATGGGGGAAAGAAATACAGTAGAAGAAGAATGGGTAGCTCTGAGGGATGAAGTGGTGAAGGCAGCAGACGATCAAGTAGGTAAAAAGACGAGGGCTAATAGAAATCCTTGGGTAACAGAAGAAATATTGAATTTAATTGATGAAAGGAGAAAATATAAAAATGCAGTAAATGAAGCAGGCAAAAAGGAATACAAACGTCTCAAAAATGAAATCGACAGGAAGTGCAAAATGGCTAAGCAGGGATGGCTAGAGGACAAATGTAAGGATGTAGAGGCTTGTCTCACTAGGGGTAAGATAGATACTGCCTACAGGAAAATTAAAGAGACCTTTGGAGAGAAGAGAACCACTTGTATGAATATCAAGAGCTCAGATGGAAACCCAGTTCTAAGCAAAGAAGGGAAGGCAGAAAGGTGGAAGGAGTATATAGAGGGTTTATACAAGGGAGATGTACTTGAGGAAAATATTATGGAAATGGAAGAGGATGTAGATGAAGATGAAATGGGAGATAAGATACTGCGTGAAGAGTTTGACAGAGCACTGAAAGACCTGAGTCGAAACAAGGCCCCGGGAGTAGACAACATTCCATTAGAACTACTGATGGCCTCGGGAGAGCCAGTCCTGACAAAACTCTACCATCTGGTGAGCCAGATGTATGAGACAGGCGAAATACCCTCAGACTTCAAGAAGAATATAATAATTCCAATCCCAAAGAAAGCAGGTGTTGACAGATGTGAAAATTACCGAACTATCAGTTTAATAAGTCACAGCTGCAAAATACTAACGCGAATTCTTTACAGACGAATGGAAAAACTGGTAGAAGCCGACCTCGGGGATGATCAGTTTGGATTCCGTAGAAATGTTGGAACACGCGAAGCAATACTGACCTTACGACTTATCTTGGAAAAAAGATTAAGAAAAGGCAAACCTACGTTTCTAGCATTTGTAGACTTAGAGAAAGCTTTTGACAATGTTGACTGGAATACTCTCTTTCAAATTCTGAAGGTGGCAGGGGTAAAATACAGGGAGCGAAAGGCTATTTACAATTTGTACAGAAACCAGATGGCAGTTATAAGAGTCGAGGGGCATGAAAGGGAAGCAGTGGTTGGGAAGGGAGTGAGACAGGGTTGTAGCCTCTCCCCGATGTTATTCAATCTGTATATTGAGCAAGCAGTAAAGGAAACAAAAGAAAAATTCGGAGTAGGTATTAAAATTCATGGAGAAGAAGTAAAAACTTTGAGGTTCGCCGATGACATTGTAATTCTGTCAGAGACAGCAAAGGACTTGGAAGAGCAGTTGAACGGAATGGACAGTGTCTTGAAAGGAGGATATAAGATGAACATCAACAAAAGCAAAACGAGGATAATGGAATGTAGTCAAATTAAGTCGGGTGATGCTGAGGGAATTAGATTAGGAAATGAGACACTTAAAGTAGTAAAGGAGTTTTGCTATTTAGGTAGTAAAATAACCGATGATGGTCGAAGTAGAGAGGATATAAAATGTAGACTGGCAATGGCAAGGAAATCGTTTCTGAAGAAGAGAACTTTGTTAACATCGAGTATAGATTTAGGTGTCAGGAAGTCGTTTCTGAAAGTATTTGTATGGAGTGTAGCCATGTATGGAAGTGAAACATGGACGATAACCAGTTTGGACAAGAATCGAATAGAAGCTTTCGAAATGTGGTGCTACAGAAGAATGCTGAAGATAAGGTGGGTAGATCACGTAACTAATGAGGAGGTATTGAATAGGATTGGGGAGAAGAGAAGCTTGTGGCACAACTTGACTAGAAGAAGGGATCGGTTGGTAGGACATGTTTTGAGGCATCAAGGGATCACAAATTTAGCATTGGAGGGCAGCGTGGAGGGTAAAAATCGTAGAGGGAGACCAAGAGATCAATACACTAAGCAGATTCAGAAGGATGTAGGTTGCAGTAGGTACTGGGAGATGAAGAAGCTTGCACAGGATAGAGTAGCATGGAGAGCTGCATCAAACCAGTCTCAGGACTGAAGACCACAACAACAACAACAACAAGGTAAATATATTGTTTGTTCTCTATCAAAATCTTTTATTTGCTAACTATGCCTATCAGTAGTTAGTGCCTTCTGTAGTTTGAATATTTTATTTAGCTGGCAGTAGTGGCGCTCGCTGTATTGCAGTAGTTCGAGTAACGAAGATTTTTGGTGAGGTAAGTGATTTGTGAAAGGTATAGGTTAATGTTAGTCAGGGCCATTCTTTTGTAGGGATTTTTGAAAGTCAGATTGCGTTGCGCTAAAAATATTGTGTGTCAGTTTAAGCATAGTCTTGTATAATTGTTAAAAGGGGACGTTTTATAAGGTTAACACATGAAAAACGCTGTTTGATGTCCCAATATTACAGAAAAAAACGTCTGCAATGCAAAAGAAGGTGTGAGGTAATTTCCGCATATACTTATATTCGTCAAATTAGAGCCCCACGTTCTGAAGCATTTACCCAAATGGTAAATTTAAAAAGTTGACTGTAAAACTACTCTGATCAGGCTCGTAACAGCAAAAAAATAATTGTTAGCTAAGCAGGGAAGTAGACAGACTGAATGTAGCTACTTTGGCACACCCTCAAATGAAAAATTTCTGCGACAGCACAAAAACAATGATGTTCACATTGCCAGTTGAGGTTAATACAACCTCAAAATATGTATTCCACATTCACACACGTATATTCGTAAAGTGAGTATTCAGTCTGTGGAGATGTATTTCCACGCACTATGGCTTATTTATTTACACCACCAGAAACACAAATACACAGCGTGTGTTCTAATATCATCTGTTCACATTCAATTACGTCCTATCTTTTGCAATTCAGGTATCTTGCTTATCTATGTGTCCCATCTCCATTAGTTTCATTGCAGTCAAAATTACGTCTTCAATTTCATTTATTCCCTTGTCCATTAACTTGTTTCTACATCTATATAGATACTCTGCAAGTCACTGTACGCTGTGTGGCGGAGGGTACCCTGTACCACAACTAGCCATTTCCTTTCCTGTTCCAATCGCAAACAGAACGAAGGAAAAACGACTGTCTGTATGTCTCTACATAAGGCCTAATTTCTCTTGTCTTATCTTCGTGGTTCTTACGTGCAACGCATGTAGGCGGCAGCCAAACCGTTTGACAGTCAGCTACAAATGCCGTTTCTCTAAATTTTCTCGACAGTGTTTCAGGAAAAGAACGTCGCCTTCCCTCTAGGGATTTCCAGTTGAGTCCCTGAAGCATCTCCGTAGCTCTTACGTGTTGCTCGAACCTACTGGTAACGAATCTAGAAGCCAGCCTCTGAATTGCTCCGATGCATTCCTTCAATCCTATCTGGTACGGATCCCAAACACTCGCACAGTACCTAAGAAGAGGTCGCACCAGCGTTCTATATGCGGTCTCCCTTAGAGGTGAACCACTCCTTCCTAAAATTCTCCCAATAAACCGAAGTCGTCTTCCCTACCACAGTTCGCACATGCTCGTTCCGTCTCAATTCGCTTTGTAACATTACGCCCAGATCTTTAAACTACTTGACTGTGTCAAGCAGGAGACTAGTACTACTGGTCTGAACATTACAGGTTTCTTATTCCTACTCATCCGCGCTAACATACATTTTTCCACATTTACAGCTAGCTGCCACTCATTACACCAAAAGGAAATTTTGTCTAAGTCGTCTTGTATCTTTTTACAGTAACTCAACTTCGACACATTACCGTACACCACGGTATTATCAGCAAACAACAGCAGATTGCTGCCCACCTTGTCCGCCAAATCATTTATGTATATGGCAAACAACAGTGGTCCAATCACGCTTCCTTGGGGTACACCTGACAATACACTTGTCTCTGATAAACACTCGCCTTCTAGGACAAAATAATTATCAGTGAGCCACCCAGATATCTGTGAACTTATTCCACATGCTCGCACCTTCGTTAACAGCCTACAATGGGACACCGTGTCAAGCGCTTTCCGGAGATCTACAAATATCGAATCTGCCTGTTGTCCTTAATCCATTGTTCACAGTATATCATGTGAGAAAAGGGAAAGCTGAGTTTCGCACGAGCGATGCTTTCTAAAACCATGGTGATTCGTGGACATAAACTTCTCAGTCTCAACTAAGTTTATTATATACGAACTGAAAATATGTTCAAGGATTTTTCAGCAGACCGAAGTTAGAGATATTGGTCTGTAATTTTGCGGGTTCATTCTTTTACCCTTGTTATGTACTGCTTATCTGCTCTACCTAGAAAAACACTCTCCTCGACTTCTTGATTGATTTATTGACTTTCGTAATCATATTTGCTATAATGACATCATGATCGCTAAATCCCCGTTTCTATACTGACATTGGCGATAAGGTCCGGCCTATTGTTTCCTTCCATTCCTGGTAAATCCTTTCATACTGATCTTCATCTCTTGTTGAGCATCCTGCATATCTTGAATGATTTCACATATAAACGTCTCGTCCCACTTTACTAAGTCATAACTAGCAATACACAGATTTAAACCGTTGGAGGTTCGTTGTAATTTTATTTCTGAAAAAGATAATTATTTTAACAACTGTACTCTCGGCCGTTTCAATTTTCAGTTTATTTCTGTTTTAGTTCATACAATTATTGGCATCAGCACCCTTAGATACGAAAACATAACAACGGCTTCTACGACATGTTATTAATTTTCTTTCTTTTTCATGTGTTGATCAATAACTACTTCAGACTTATTATTACTGAAGTTCAGATCTAGTTCGAAACCAAGTCTATAAAGCTCTTCCACAGGGTGGTAAATATAGCTGAACTTGTGGCCAAAAGTAAAATTTTATCAGAAAATCGGAAACAGTTCATAAGTGTTCATACGGACAACAGGTCGACAGTACATTTACTACTTCATGAATTTTGTTGTCAACAGTCAATATCGGTTATAACTGATAAATTCATAAATCATATACAAGAATAATCATCTTGATGTTGAAGCTCTTTCGTCTGTGTTTGCTTCAACAATACATGTTTTTGGTGGGGTCCGCCTGTAGCAAAATACAATTATGTTTTTTGTTCCAGAAATGTTTCACTGCAGTTGCAGCATCGTAAGTTGGTTTTTTATTTTATGGCTGTTAAACATAACTCAGTACACAGAACTTGACAGTGTTAAAGATGAGAAAAAAGAAAACGTGAGTGAAACATAATGTAAATACACACACACACACACACACACACACACACACACACACACGCGCACGCACAACCTGTCACATAAAATTAATTAATTTCGGGTATAGCCATGCAATTTACAAATTGTAATTTTTGCGCAAATATTTTGTCTGCATTAAGTTGTACATGGTTGCAGATGACAAACTGTAAAGAAAAAGAGACACTTTCAAAATTTAATACAGCAGGAAAACCACACCAAGAAGGTATGATTACATAATTTTATGTGCTCTTGAAACATCTGTAATTACGATTTAAAAACAAATATTTATATGTGTATAACCAGTGAAGAACATTCCTTATGCTTAACATCCATAAAATAACAAACCCACTGATGATGCTGCAACTGCAATGAAACATGTCTGGGACAAAAACCAAAATTGTGTTTTGTTAAGGGCGGAGCCCTCCCAAAACATATGTACTTACACAAGAAGGTTAAATGACTTACAGTATCCATCACTCACCCCTAGTGTGACACAGGAAATGATGAGCTACAAAGCCGTAAAAGCTCTGATTGCGTACCCAGTGGCGTAAATAATTTAAGAGGCAATAACATTAATTTCAGGCACAAATGGAAATCATATTTGCTTGACATCTACTTCTACTCCATGGAAGTGTTTCTGAATGTATAACCGCATGATACGTATGTGTGTGTGTGTTTGTGTGTGTGTGTGTGTGTGTGTGTGTGTGTGTGTGTGTGTGTGTATGTGTGTGTGTGTATGTGTGTTTTGAAGAAACGAGGACTTTGAACATAGTTAAGAACGAAGCACTATATGCAAAAAAGTGCCTTAAGACAATCATGATGTCAAATTTTTCACTTAGAAAATTTGCTATACTTGTGTAACTGACTCGTACCACATCGTTTCAAAAAGTCATACTTGTGTTCCATGGGACATATCATTAGCTAACCTCATTTGGGTTCCACTAACATTTCTTTTCACTATTCGGATATATAAAAACTTTCTGCGGGTTGACTGGAAATAATTTTGTCGATATGAAATCTTGTCTGACTGCTTTGTCAGTTTCTGAAGTCTATCAACCGGTCGATGTCCTGCACTGTAAAATGAGCGACAGTCGGATGGCTTTCCCGAAGAATATATTATCTCCATTAGCTGTTATTTGGAATAAAGGTATCCTTAAAGTTCACTTATGGTATACAGTGTAGTAGGAAGAAATATGATTAAATTTATAGGTGATTTGTGGGTATACCTAGTGCGAAATTCGGTTTACAGAACTGCTACCTCTGTCAGCAACAACGGTTCTAATCCGGCAGGGAATAGCATCGAAATGATCTTGGCTGACAGATACGATACGTCATTCCATGCAACTTCAGGTTTATAACAGACCACGAGGGCAGTCAGTAAGTAATGCAACATATTTTATCCTCAGACAATTTCTGTAGAAAAAAATACGGAATTTGTTGTGCGACATCGTGGAATATTGTCGCTTTAGTCGCTTCAGTGCCTATAGTTTCATGCAATTCCGATGGGTGACGGCGCTAAAAGTAGGCTTCAAAAATACGTCTGTAACATCTACATCTACATCTATATCTACATGGGTATTCTGCAAATCACATTTAAGATCCTGGCAGAGGGTTCATCGAACCACCTTCACAATTATCTATTATTCCAATCTCTTATAGAGCGTGAAAAGAACGAACAACTATATCTTTCCGTGCGAGCTCTGATTTCCCTTATTTTATCGTGGTGATCGTTTCTCCCTATGTATGTCGGTGTCAACAAAATATTTTCGCATTCGAAGGAGCAAGTTGGTGACTGAAATTTCGTGAGAAGATTCCGTGGCAACGAAAAACGCCTTTCTTTTAATGATGTCCAGCCCAAATCCTGTATAATTTTTATGACACTCTCACCCATATTTCGCGATAATACAAAACGTGCTGCCCTTCTTTGAACTTTTGCGATGTACTCCGTCAGCCCTATGTGGTAAGGATGCCACACCTCGGAGCAATATTCTAAAAGAGGACGGACAAGCGTAGTGTAGGCAGTCTCCTTAGTAGATTTGTTACATTTTTTAAGTGTCCTGCCAATAAAACGCAGTCTTTGGTTAGCCTACCCCACAACATTTTCTATGTGTTCCTTCCAATTGAAATTGTTTGTAATTGTAATAGCTAGGTATGTACTTGAATTTACGGCTTTTAGATTAGACTGATTTATCGTGTAACCGAACTTTAAAGAATTTCTTTTAGCACTCATGTGAATGACCTCAAATTCTTCGTTATTTAGGGTCAACTGCCAGTTTTCTAAATCGTTTTGCAATTTGTTTCGATCTTCTGTTGATTTTATTAGTCGATAAACGGCAGCGTCATCTGCAAACAGACGGCTGCTCAGATTGTCTCCCAAAAAATGGATAAGGAACAGCAAAGGCCTATAACTCTTCCTTGGGGAACGCCAGAAATCACTTTTGTTTCAGTCGATGAATTTCCGTCAATTACTACGAACTGTGGCCTCTCTGACAGGAAATCACAAATCCAGTCACATAACTGAGACGATGTTCCATACGCAATCAATTTCACTACAAGCCGCTTGAGTGGTACTCTGTCAAAAGCCTTGTGGAAATCCAGAAATACGGAATTGATCTGAAATCCCTTCTCAATAGCACTCAACACTTCATGTGAATAAAGAGCTAGTTGTGTGTCAGAGGAACGATGTTTTCTAAAGCCGTGTTGACTGTGTGTCAATAGACAGTTTCCTTCGAGGTAATTCACAATGTTTGAACACAATATATGTTGCAAAATCCTGCAGCATATCGAAGTTAACGATATGGGCCTGCCATTTAGTGGATTACTCTTACTAGCTTTCTTGAATATTGGTGTGACCTGTGCTACTTTCAAGACTTTGGGTACGGATCTTTCGTCGAGCGAACGGTTGTATATGATTGTTAAGTATGGAGCTAATGCATCAGCATACTCCAAAAGGAACCTAATTGGTATAGAGTTTGGATCAGAAGACTTGCTTTTATTAAGTGATTTAAGTTGCTTCACTACTCCGCGGATATTTACTTCTACGTTACTCATGTTGGCAGCTGTTCTCGATTCGAATTGTGGAATGTTTACTTCGCCTTCTTTTGTGAAGGCATTTCGGGAGGCTGTGTTTAGTAGCTCTCCTTTGGTAGCACTGTATTTGATAGTATCTCGATTGCTATCGCGCAGAAAAGGCACTGATTGTGCAGCTGCCGCTGACATACTTCACATACGATCAGAATATCTTTGGATTTTCTTCTAGGTTTCGAGACAATGTTTCATTGTGGAAACTGTTATAAGCATCTCGCATTGAAGTCCTCCTTAAATTTCGAGCTTCTGTAAAAGATCGCCTATCTAGCGGATTTTGCGTCTGTTTAAATTAGGCATGTTTGTTTCGTTGTTTCTGCAACAGTGTCCTAACCCGTTTTGTGTACCATGGAGGATCAGCTGCGTCGTTTGTTAATTTATTTGGTATAAATCTCTGAATTGCTGCCGATACTATTTCTTTGCATTCGAGCCACATCTGGTCTATACGTATATTATTAATTTGGAATGAGTGGAAATTGTCTCTCAGGAAGGCGTCAAGTGAATTTTTATCTGCTTTTTTGAACAGCAGAGAGCTGTGATTGTGTTTCTTTCGGCGGAAAACCAGAGCATCGCTGATAATCACAGGTGCTTGCAGAATATCTACGGAGACCTGTCAGTGAACAAAAGCATTGTGAGTTGTTGGGCGACGCGTCTGTCATCATCGGGACAAGGTCGCGCAAATCCGTCGGATTTTCCGCTTACCGGCTAGTCGCACACAGCTCCTGCAATGTTGGAACGTGCGGACACTCTCATTCGGGATGATCAACGGATCACAATCAAACACCTCGCTACTCAACTAGACGTCTGGGGTACTCAAAGGTGTGTGCCCGCTGAATTTCTCGCTGCCTAACAGAAGACCATAAAGAGCAACGAAGGACCAACTACGCGGAATTGCTTGCTCGTTACGAAACTCATCGTGGACATTTTTTGTCAAACAACGTCACAGATAATGAAATATGGTTCATCACTTGGAACCGGAAACGAAACGGCAATGCATGGAGTTGCGGCATACCGCCTCTCCTCCGAGGAAAAATTTCAAAGCTGCGAGCTCAGTTAGTAAATGAAATGAAATGATCGTGTGGCATTAATGGTTGAGACTCCCCATATGGGGAATTTCGGCCGCCGGGCTGCAAGTCTTGGTCGAGTTGCCGGTCGGTGACCGTAAGATGATGATAACAACAACACAACACAACACCGGTCTAGAAGCGGAGGAAATCTCCAATCCGGCCAGGAATCGAACCCAGGTCCGATGCTTGGTAGGCAAACACATTACAACTCAGCTAAGCAGGCGGACAGCTCAGCCAGTACAGTCATGGTGATGGTGTTCTGGGACTCCGAAGGGTTTAATTTGTTTCACGGCCTCCCTCATGGCGCAACGATCGGTTCTGAAGTGTAGTGTCTTTTCCCAAGGAAACTGAAGAAACGACTTCGGCGTGATCATTGCCACAAAAACTCAAATGAACGTAGCCTTCTTCATGACAACCCAAGATCTTACGCAAGTCTGAACGCCCACGACTTCCATCTATTTTTCCCAATTAAGACTGCGCCCCAGCGGGAAGCAATACGTGGATGATGGGGAGGTTATTGGTGCAGCAAATCGCTGACTTCGACGTCGACCAGCAGAGTATTACGACGAGGACATACAGGTCCTCCCAGGAAGGTGGAGTAAGGCCGTCGCTTTCAACAGAGATTATGTTGAAAGATAGAGTTTTGTATACAAAAGATTGGGGAATAATGTAGTGGAATGGAATCCTGAATAAAAGCGACCTGCATTCCGAAAAATATGTGTTGCACTACTTATTGAACTCTCCTCGTGTATCAGTCATAGTGGCTGGCGAGTAGTGGCGTGCTGGTCTTCCGGCAACCCACAACCAGATGTTTTCAGTGAGCGGTAGATTTGGAGAACATCCAGGTCTGGGGAACAATAGAACATCCTCTGAATCGAGGTAAATCATTTGGAAATGTGACGCCTTGCATTACGGTGTCTTCGAAGATAAGGCAGAGCCACAGGTCTCAACCCGCTATAAATGTAACTCCTAGTGTCCAGATTACCATCTGTACGAATCAGAAGTGTTGTGTAGTCTACGAAATAACATACCATATGGCGAGGTGCTGGGTACGTACGACATTGAGGAATGCAATCTGGCAACGTTCGGTCACCTTGGAGCCTCCACACAGGGACACACCCATCGTGATGCTCTACACAGAACCTACATTCGTCGGCAAATGAGACATATGGGTACTTCTTGGCTTTATTCCTGATTTGGGGTTATGCTGAATTGATAGTTATTGCCATACCCAAAAATGAAATACGTTTAATGCCAGTTTGCTATTTTTAACATACCGTCTTCATGGCGTTCAAATTATAATGGGCAGAAGCGTGGAGCTGCGCTCCGTAGTAACATTTATTACTAAATATTCATTCATTACAGTCTTAAAAAATTAAGGGGTTTTCGTTTCTCGTTTCCTTGGCTACTGGCTCTACAAGAGTGGGTATTTACTACTGTGCAATCTGTCCATTACGTACGACACATATCATATCCAACTTTTTCTTGACCAGTTGAAGCCTATTGCACGAGTTCTCTAATATATAGAAACATGTATCAAATATATCCAAAAAATCCGTCATGTTTTACAGCGTTATTTACCAATTATATTATTTATATGAATGCCTGGTGTCTGTTCTTTCGGACATGTTCAAAAGAACAGATACCACACATTCCTATAATTGATTCTCCTAGATGGATAATGGATCCATCTTCTTCAATGCGGATGCACAAAATACATCCGACCTCCTGCGGGAATCTCAGAGTAGAGAGCATGGAGGAAAAGAACAGCGACTGCGGACAGGGGGTGCTCGGCGGAAATGTGGGTCAGCAGTGAGGCGTGACGAGATAGTGCACGCATTTGCGATAACACTATGTCCGGAATGGTGTAGTCCGAATACTGGATATAAATGTTTTATGCAAAGCTTATTACATGGCCCAAGTTCATCCGCTTCCCTCGATTATGGCGAAGAAACTACAGCAACTGTCTGGTCTTTTCTTATGGAAAAGACATATATTTTGCTTACGGTATGAGATGGTCACGAAGTCTCGTTCCTTTGGGGGTTGGGCCTGGCTGACATACGAAGGAAGACGCAGATACTCTATGTGCGACGTACTGTGTTGATGATAACTCAAGAAACTCACACATTCACGTCTCGTTTATTTCTCTGTGTCCGTTCCGCTAGTCGTGAACCCCCTATTGATGTTGGTTGCATAAATTAGAAGTTAAAACACATCCGTGACAACTATCTTGCGGAGAGCCATTTAGGGACAGACATCTTATGGAGACCTGTCCTTACCATAAAATTCCTAAAGACTCGTTGTGAAGCTGTCCCTTGCCCGAACCTCGTTGAAAGAGAATCGCCGCAAACAACCTGGACGACACTTTTGTTCAATATCAGTCTTCCGATTTTGCCAATACGCGTAGCGTCCTCGTGGTGTAAGGCAGTAAATAACTTGATTCCAACGAAAGAGTGACTTTTCCGTATTGGGCTTAGTGACACGGATTTATGTAGTGGTTTAAGTCTCCAGATACGATACGACATCGCTTTACTTGTGGAGGTCGTATGGCAAACTGATCTTGGATCAAGACACAACTGGCCTTCCTTACTCGATCTTCTGAGACTGAATGCACTACAGACATCATATTTAGCCCAGATTCTATTTTCTTTCTACGGTCGAAAACCCACACCGTTCTGTGGTTGCTGGGACACTTCGTTCATTATGTTGTAGAAGACGAGGGGAAGATCACATGAACTGCATGCTGTACATGGTCACTGCCTATTGGACATGCTTGCGAATGCCTCGATATCGAGACATCTTCGCCAACATGTTGAATCTTTTTTTCCGTCGGCAAGGTGTTGGTTAATTTCATTTTTCTGATGTTAAGTGTTTTTATTTGTTATGTATGTTCCCATCTGATTTGCTTCGGCTCGTACTCTCCTGGTTTCCCTGTTCGTTTTGTTTTGTGTTTTGACTCAGCATCACTCCAGTTCTATTGTAAAATATGTATAGATGAAGTATAGATACACATGTGCGTCTAAAATCCTTGAAAATTGGGGTTTTTCTTAGTTTTCTATTTCGAGTGTAATCTGGTGTCGCTTTCCTTCTACTTTTAGATTCTATTAGAAACTATGAAAATATATAAAAACACAAAATTAAAAAAAAAATTGTAAAAACATATTGAAAATAATAGATTATACACATCATGTGAGTTTGGTGGTGGTTTGTCGGATACGTTCTCGTTTTCTTTTTTTTCCTTTCTCCTTTTATTTATTACTCTGTTATCGTAATAATTTTTTTCTTCCATTTGCAGCTTCTGTTACATGATGATCTGACTATGGTCTACTGACGTGTCATAATAGTACCAAGACATTCTGATAATAAAAAAATGGGGTAGTGTTTAACGTACCTGCTTAGTAAGCAGGAAATCCTTTGTTCGAACCCAGGTCAATTACATATTTTTCACTCGTCGACGCTGATTCCGCGTAATTTCCCGATGCAGATGACATCATTAATCCATTCCCTTTCCTTACTCCCCCCCCCCCCCCATCATCAATTTACATGTATTATATTATAACTGTCGTTTAATCTGACCAAATGATTTAACATTATATTCATATTAAGGATTTATCTGAATGCACTGCCGATCATAAATTGACAGTTCACATAGTCTTAGAAACGTAATCTTTCGAAAATATCTTGTTCCACTGTTTGTTTTGCTTTTGCGCGCGTATTGCAGCCAAAATTTGACTGGAGTTGATAACATCTTGACCAACTCTCTGAATGTGTTCCGTTGGTGGGGTCTATAGCCTCATTAGGTTTTGTCGCACCCATACCGTCACGACAGCACGAACCAACGTCTACCGCTACTCATCAGTTCAGTCGCTCTTTTCCCATGCTAGAAGCGTCCAGTAGCGATCTTGTTGGACTTATGGTAGTCTCAGGCACCTGTGGCGTGCGATGAAAAGGTCTGCGTGTCAATGGAAATGGTTTCTGCACCACGAGGGGAATTTCTGGCTCGTATGGTTGCTCACTGTTTGATTTAGTCTAGCATAAAAATTTGAGTGATAATGCTAAACCGGTCACCCGGTAAGTCCTAAACGTTTCGAGACGTTAAGGTGTTCTACATAGTCTCCCTTCACTTGAGTACAACTCACTGAACTTTTATGCAACAATATGAAACTGTCAAAAATGTCCTTCTTTGGGATATGGTTCCAGTGGCACGTCACACTGGCTTGAACATCGATTATGTCATACCTTCATGTGAATTTACGCACTTTGCCGTTTTGCGGTACGTTTATACTGACATCACCAAGTTTCGTCAACCTTGATGACTTTTTCAGGAAAGGATTGTCCGTGTCTTCCATATGAATCAAATCGCGGCAGCCGGCCGAGGTGGCCGAGCGGCTGTAGGCACTACAGTCTGGAACCGCGCCACCGCTACGGTCGCGGGTTCGAATCCTGCCTCGGGCATGGATGTGTGTGATGTCCTTAGGTTAGTTAGGTTTAAGTAGTTCTAAGTTCTATGGGACTGATGACCTCAGAAGTTAAGTCCCATAGTGCTCAGAGCCATTTTTTTGAAATCGCGGCAGGCGACCAGGCGTCTTTGTTTTTGTTCAGGAGTCAAGATGAGAGTGACAAAGTTTACAGGCACTTTTCTCCACGTCATACCATTGGGATAATGTCTTGAACACTCGATTTAGGGACGTTGCTCGAGTGCAATTTGTGACGCAATAATGTTGACATACTAAGGTCACACGTCCACTACTAAACTGTGTCTGCTCGCAACTGACTATTCGAATGCACATCTGTTTTTTACAGTTGTTAGTTCAAGCTGCGCTCTTAGTTGTTGTGCTGACATCGCTTTTAAGTCAGGAATAAAATCAGTCCCGGACCTTTTTGGACGGACGGTGTACAGTGCTCAATCTATTCTCTGATATTCGACGCCCATTCCTTGATGTCAACCGCGTACGGGAATTGACTGCTGGCAGCGATTTCTGCACACTGTGACACGACAAGTTAAAAAGAACTTCGTAGTAGCTTCTTTTGTTCAAACCGCGCGGTTGCTCGTCTGGGCAGGTTCGCCGGAAGCTGGAGGACATGGTGCTGGAGTGTGGCGATAGTGGCAGGAACATGTGCTTCTTTCAGATTCGTTGGCGTTTCGTTCGTTTCATGAATGTCGTTATAATTTCAGAAAAACAGCCATTGTGATACACTTTTACTGAACTCAAAGCATAGCACGATACACCTAATTAAAGAGCTCATGGGGACGATTATTTTAAAGTATAAATTAACTATGGAAGTGAAATGTTTAATTGGTTAATGAATGGAAAGGGAACTGATGAAAAGTTTTTGCAATAACTGTAATACCATTTACTGTAATTGAGTCACAGACAAAATCGATCTACAAATGAAAGCTGTCGTCGAGGCATATCGTATGAGCTACTCACATTTTTGTAAATGCCCTTAATTAGTCGATGAGAAGCTTCTAAATTCAGTAATTAATTGAAATCAACGTAACTAATTATACAAGACAGATGCATAAAGAACATTTCACGATGTGTGGGAAAAAGTAACAACACATTATGAACAGCATATAGGTCGTAAAATTTCAGAGTTCAATTGTTTATGTATAATTAATCGCTAGTTCGCAGTTTTGCCCATAACTTAAATTCTATAATATCTACATAACTTTAGCTGACACAAGCTGAAATAGCAGCTCATTTCCTGTAAGAGTGATATGCCATTCATATGTATGGAATAAATTTTCAAGGCAAAGCTAACTAAAACGAACTTCAGTACTAATTATGTAAAAATTCCTTTCGCCTCAATTACAATTGTGGGTGACCTATTCGCCTAAACATTTAGTACGACAGCCACGCGGGATTAGCCGAGCGGTCTATTGCGCTGCAGTCATGGACTGTGTGGCTGATCTTGGCAGAGGTTCATGTCCTCCCTCGGGCATGGGTGTGTGTGTGTGTGTGTGTGTGTGTGTGTGTGTGTGTGTGTGTGTGTGTGTGTGTGTTTCTTCTTAGGATAATTTAGGTTAAGTAGTGTGTAAGCTTAGGGACTAATGACCTTAGCAGTTAAGTCCCATAAGATTTCACACACACACATTTAGTACGACATATCATTTTAATCAGCATCTCAATAAGTATCCCTTCATGTCTTAAGTTTTAAGATACTACGTAAGGATAAAAAGTTGCAACTGAGAATGGTGAAAGCCATTACAGCTGTTGTCGTAATTAATGAGAAACTCATGTGGCGTCTATAAAGGGGGAAGCCATGTGGTCCTCTATGACAGTGTGCTGGGAGCGTTTGAAAAGGAAAGAGCAGTGTTTCTTTGGGCGGTAATTCAGCCGCTTGAGGTATCGGACTGCGATGTTTTCGCACTTGTGGACACATGTGATTTTTTGTGGTCGTTTGGAGTTGGGGCTTTAACTCCGGCAGGATGGTGCGTGCGAAGCAGTCAGCTGCACTTGTGTTTTTTCGTGTGTAGTGTTCGTCTGCAATTGGAATTACGTTTCTGTCTTCAGTTTCATTAAAATTTACAGTGATCCTGGAACATTGCAAGGGGCCCCGAGTCATGTTTAGATCGTAATTATGACAGCAGTCAGATCAGTTCTCACCAGTCCGCTCTTGAATATGTGAAACTTATTTACTTAGTGGTGCACTTTTCAATTGTTAATCACGTTGTTATGTGACACTGTTTACAGACCATACATGTGCAGTATATCCAACCTAATAAGCAAATTTTCTGTTTATGCACATAATTGAGATTAAGTCTGAATTTTAGTGACAGGGACTGACAGCAACCTTTTCGACCATTACCTGTATGATGTAGACGATCCAAAGACTTTAAAAGTGGTCGCTCTGCAATTTCCGAAGCACAGGATGAAAATATGCAAACAGCTCGACATAGGAGGCTTGAACAAATATCTAGACGCTGACCAAGCACGCAGGTTGCGTTGTTGTATTTGACCACGAACGGCACCTGTGAAATGTCCTCAAAACGTTGGAAGCGTCAGTTGTGGTCAGAAAAGTGTTGTGAAGGCATCATGGAGGTCAGTGACTTCGAACATGAGCAGATTGTTGGTCCTCGTCTTGTGAGTGATTCCGTAACCAAGGTAGCCGATGTGTTTGGTGTTTCAATAGCCACCGTATCGAAGATTCATAAAGCGTTCAAGGAAAGCGGAAAAACATCTTCCGCTAAGTCCCAATGCGGATGAAATTGTGTGTTGAGTGATGTTTACAGACGGTTATTAAAGAGGAATCGCCAACACTGTTAGCATCAAAACAACTCCAAAGTAGCTCCACAACCAGGGAATTGCAGGGCGAGGTGGAATTCAAAAACCACTCATCAGTGAATCGAATGCCCGTAACAGGTAAACGTGGTGCCGAAGCCATGAAACCTAGGCTGTGGAGCAATGAAAGGAAGTCATTCGGTCGGACGACCTTGTTTGTTAAAAATGGCTCTGAGCAGTATGGGACTTAACATCTATGGTCATCAGTCCCCTAGAACTTAGAATTACTTAAACCTAACTAACCTAAGGACAGCACACAACACCCAGTCATCACGAGGCCGACCTTGTTTCGGTCTGTTTCCAACTCCTGGGCGAGTCTACGTTCCAGAGTGAAACACAGGGAGGATTAGGTCATGATTTGGGCAGCCATATCGTTGCAATCCATGAGCCCAATGGATACTCTGCCAGGCCGCGTTACTGTCAAGGTTTATGTTACCATTTTCGGTGATCACGTCCATCCAGTGGTACTACAACTATTCACCGATGTTGATGCTGTGTTCTAAGACGACAAGGTCCATGTTTATACAGCTCGCATCGGCCAGGACTCGTTTCATAAGCGCGAGGATGAACTGACGGATTTCCCTGGCAACCACAGTGGCCAGATCTCAATGTTATTGTGCCATTACGATCTGGTGTTGCATAATACACTACTGGCCATTAAAATTGCTACACCACGCTAAAGCCACAAAAAAAAGCCACGAAAATGTCGTGCTACAGACACGAAATTTAACCCACAGGAAGAAGATGCTGTGATATGCAAATGATTGGCTTTTCAGAGCATTCACACAAGGCTGGCGCCGGTGGTGACACCTACAACGTGCTGACATGAGGGAAGTTTCCAACCGATTTCTCACACACAAACAGCAGTTGACCGGAGTTTCCTGGTGAAATGTTGTTGTGATGTCTCGTGTAAAGAGGAGAAATGCATACCATCACGTTTCCGACTTTGATAAAGGTCGGATTGTAGCCTATCGCGATTGCGGTTTATCGTATCGCGACATCGCTGCTCGCGTTGGTCGAGATGCAATGACTGTTAGCAGAAAATGGAATCGGTCGATTCTTATCCGCATGGCTGTAACGGATCGTGCAGCCACGTCTCGATCCCTGGGTCAACAGATGGGGACGTTTGCAAGACAACAACCATATGCATGAACAGTTCGACGACGTTTGCAGCACCATGGACTATCAGCTCGGAGACCATGGCTGCGGTTAAGTAGAGGGGGGGAGTGGTTCTTTTTCATCATCTTAACCAGTCGTGAAACAGAGTTTGTAACATACACTTGTTCCATTTTGAAATGATGGTACTCGCTCTGTGTTTGCTGCTGTCTGTTTCTGAAAGTACGAAATTGGTCCGGAAAAGTAAGGCTTTTGCAGTTGTAACATCCGAGGTACAAAATGGTCACATTCCTAGCAACAAATTTCTCCTTCAATTTAAAATTGTTGCAGTCGAGAAAATATTGTTAACACTGAATTTAATACTATATGTGTCACATTATTACTCTACCACACCCCAATAATTAGTAAACGAAATCAAATTATGAAGAAATATTACCAAAAAAACTCGTTGCAGTTTAAAAACATTTTGTTGTAGACGCTTTTGGCAACTAAGATAAATTTCTATGTTCAAGGCAGAGAAAATTGTTAGAACATTAAAGAAATTCAGTTCATTTGCAAATATCACGCGTTCCATTCTTCCGTTTCAAGGTACAAGGAGGTGCATGTAACTAGTTCTGAAAATATACAAAAGTTTCCTCGCCATAATCCTCTATAACTGAAAAATCAACGGTATGCTTTAAATAGTTTTAATGTATTACGCAGTACTTAAATTTGCACAACTCGTAATACCTCCAAAACCTACACGAAGCACAGCTTCGTGTCTCACAGTACTAAAAACGATATAAAATGTCGAAACCCTCTTTTGTCGGCTTTTAATGCGCGTTACTTCATGCGATGTGTGATAATGAGGAGAAAGAAGAAATCTCTACCAACAAACCTGCAGCTTCAATTTAACTTATGGGAAGTGGCTTATTTCCTCCTTTTTTCCTCCACAGAGCAAATAGGCTAGTTTAACGATTCTTTTCGATTCCCAACATCTAAACAGAGAACAGGAGAAACTGTATCTCTATCTAGCGCTCTTTTTTTTTTATTGAAAGCATAGCCAATTTATGTTTGTTGCTGTTTGAACTTGTCGAGTAAGGTGTTTCCCACAATAACTGACTAACTTTAAACCTGCAGCCTTCTTAAATTAATACTAGTGGGCTTTTTCACCATCTGTAACTTTCATATAGCAGAAGTGGGCTGTCTCCTCCATGTCACACAGGAACTGACGTAATCGGTGACGGACCTTTGAACTATAGGCTAGTATCGTCATTAGATAACCGGCTCCAGAAATGAGCTATTCACATTATTTTATCTTAGTATTTTATTGAGTGGTTTGCAGTGAATGTAGCAGACGTTGCTTGGATGACGTGTGCTGGGGATGACTAAGTCTACCTGACGGACAGTATAGCGCTGCGCTTTTGTTTTGAGCAGCACGTGGGTAAACAGCAGAGGTACAGAGCACCCAATTCGACAGAACATTTTAATCGAGCGCCCGCCCGCGGAGGCTTTACACTTTTATGGTAGCAAAACAACGTGTTCTGCGTATCACGCTGCGTGTAACTGAGAAAGTTTTATGTGCACGTTGCCGTTCTGCGTACACGTGGTAACATTCATAACGCAAGTCGTTTACCGACAGCGCAGTCAAAACTGTCTGCTGAACCATGTGAATACGTGGGAGTTTTAATGACAACAACATGCGGGAGTTCGTGTGTAGGACTGAAAAAAGCAGAAATTTATGGCAGTAAAGGCATGTCATGGAGAACGCAGCAATCTGCATGTGTATTAATTAATATAAGCAGAACAAGAAAGACCTTGCAGATAACATGATTCCCAGTGACAGTCACAGAAACAACTCTGGTTTTCACAGGTCAGGAACACCATAATCTACCATACGAATCATCACAAACGTAAACGGATTATTATTTCAACAACTACACGGCCGTAAATCTACGCAGACTTTATAGTGTCACTGGCGGGACAGATTCCATTCCCTGAGCCGGTGAACGGCGAAACGTTTGCTTTATCTGTGGCTTTCACACAGACCCAACAGCTGGTGGTGAGGTTATCGTAAACTAAGTGCACGATTTGATGTTCTGTTAACGTGGAAACCTTTGTCACTCTATATTAGAATTTCCCGTGCTTTGACACCATGGACACCTTAAGACAGGCGCACTGAGTTGCAGTGCCTGTATTGTTTTTATTTATTTTGTAGTGTCCTTCAGACATGCACGTATGTTTGAAGGAACAGGCACTGCAGCAATCGACAGCTATATGAAATACGAGAAACATATGCGCACTTGCGAATATGGCTAAACTTTCGCTGCAGTATGTATAGTGACAATGAAAATTTACACCGGGCTGGGACTCGAACCCAGTCTGGGGCGGTCTGGGGGGTAGGCTCCGGTGGTTGAGGTGGTCAAGCAGAAGACCCAGGTTCGAGCCTCGGCCCAGAACAAATTTTCTTTGTCACCAGTACGTAGTGCACCCGAAGCTTAGCGGTGTTCTTATTTCAGATGTCTCAGAAACGTGAAATTTTTGTACCAATGTACCAATGTCATAATGGTTAGTGAAATGTTATCTCAACAGTCGGGAAAAATTACAAACCACATGGTCGGCACATGTAACTGCTATGGCGAAGCCAATCAGCTGTCAACGAGCTCTGCCGTTTGTGATATCATGGCCGTAAAGCCATATTTGTGTCCTTCGTTTTATATTATGTCAGTGATAGGAAGTTAAATCCACTAGCCAAATATGTCGTTCCAGAGCAACGAGCTGGCCATCAGTTCTGACGCTACACCGCTTAATGGTGCGTGATGGAAGATCTCACTACACGTAATAAGTAAAGAAGCACTATAAAGGCTCTAATTTTATCAGGTTAAATAAATTACAAGGAATTTTGGCTAATTAAAAGTATAAAAACGTATTATTAATACTTGGCCGCCACACAGTTGGTAGAAAAGAGTTAAGAGGTCTAATGTCAAAACAAGTCGAATAAGTCATCCTCAGGAAGTCGTTCCTTGAGACTGCATGTATTACTTACGTTTTGAGTTTTAAACTCAATTCGTTAATATTAAATAATGCCCAGCTCCTTAATTGCTGCTGCTTGTTTTGGAGTAGTACTTGTCCATAGTATGTTGCTGCACCGTATAAGCAGATTTCATACGCAGAATGTGACTTTGATGTCCTGTGCAAATACGGAAGCGTCAGACAGTAATGCCCATGAAACGAAAGTACAACACGAATAGGGCGACTATTTCTCTAGGAACTGATAACCTTAAGAGTTCAGACAGAATTCTAATGCTCCGGAGGCAGAGGACTGCATCTGAGTGATGGATGGACGAAGATAATGTTTAATGCTCTTTCGATGATAAGGTTTTTAGAGACACAGTCCTAGTTTGCAATGAGTAGCGACGTTGAATTGCGTTATCTGTTTACTATTTAAGGGAATGGATCTCAGATTTACAAAAAGTGACTGTGAGAAACTACCGAAAATGGATATTTGAAAGTTTGGGCAGGAAACTGGATCCAGATCCCTAGGAATGCGATACCAGTAACTGCATTGTTTTGGAAAATTGATCAGCGCTACTTCTTAAAAGCGTAAATTTGGTTAGATTAGAATCAGTTTTCGTTGATAGACCAAAAAATGATACGATTCTCGTGGGTGTGAACATGTCACAAAGTACAGCATAAAAAACATAGAACATTCGAATATAATACTTATTTCCCTGGTCATTTGTCAGGAGATTGTCAAGATATGTGAATAGATTATAGGAAACTGTAACTGCTAATACACTCCTGGAAATGGAAAAAAGAACACTTTGACACCGGTGTGTCAGACCCACCATACTTGCTCCGGACACTGCGAGAGGGCTGTACAAGCAATGATCACACGCACGGCACAGCGGACACACCAGGAACCGCGGTGTTGGCCGTCGAATGGCGCTAGCTGCGCAGCATTTGTGCACCGCCGCCGTCAGTGTCAGCCAGTTTGCCGTGGCATACGGAGCTCCATCGCAGTCTTTAACACTGGTAGCATGCCGCGACAGCGTGGACGTGAACCGTATGTGCAGTTGACGGACTTTGAGCGAGGGCGTATAGTGGGCATGCGGGAGGCCGGGTGGACGTACCGCCGAATTGCTCAACACGTGGGGCGTGAGGTCTCCACAGTACATCGATGTTGTCGCCAGTGGTCGGCGGAAGGTGCACGTGCCCGTCGACCTGGGACCGGACCGCAGCGACGCACGGATGCACGCCAAGACCGTAGGATCCTACGCAGTGCCGTAGGGGACCGCACCGCCACTTCCCAGCAAATTAGGGACACTGTTGCTCCTGGGGTATCGGCGAGGACCATTCGCAACCGTCTCCATGAGGCTGGGCTACGGTCCCGCACACCGTTAGGCCGTCTTCCGCTCACGCCCCAACATCGTGCAGCCCGCCTCCAGTGGTGTCGCGACAGGCGTGAATGGAGGGACGAATGGTGACGTGTCGTCTTCAGCGATGAGAGTCGCTTCTGCCTTGGTGCCAATGATGGTCGTATGCGTGTTTGGCGCCGTGCAGGTGAGCGCCACAATCAGGACTGCATACGACCGAGGCACACAGGGCCAACACCCGGCATCATGGTGTGGGGAGCGATCTCATAGACTGGCCGTACACCACTGGTGATCGTCGAGGGGACACTGAATAGTGCACGGTACATCCAAACCGTCATCGAACCCATCGTTCTACCATTCCTAGACCGGCAAGGGAACTTGCTGTTCCAACAGGACAATGCACGTCCGCATGTATCCCGTGCCACCCAACGTGCTCTAGAAGGTGTAAGTCAACTACCCTGGCCAGCAAGATCTCCGGATCTGTCCCACATTGAGCATGTTTGGGACTGGATGAAGCGTCGTCTCACGCGGTCTGCACGTCCAGCACGAACGCTGGTCCAACTGAGGCGCCAGGTGGAAATGGCATGGCAAGCCGTTCCACAGGACTACATCCAGCATCTCTACGATCGTCTCCATGGGAGAATAGCAGCCTGCATTGCTGCGAAAGGTGGATATACACTGTACTAGTGCCGACATTGTGCATGCTCTGTTGCCTGTATCTATGTGCCTGTGGTTCTGTCAGTGTGATCATGTGCTGTATCTGACCCCAGGAATGTGTCAATAAAGTTTCCCCTTCCTGGGACAATGAATTCACGGTGTTCTTATTTCAATTTCCAGGAGTGTATTTACAGAACTGATACGCTGTCAGAATGATACATAGTTATGCACTTTTAATAAATTTGTCGTACACAAATTATCTGATCTTGGCTGTTGTGAGCAAGTGCACTCAAAACTGAAATCTAACAGATATATTTGCTTACGCTGGTATAATAGTCCCTGTTAGGATATTCATCTATATAGTTGAAGAAGTTGCCTACCAAGAGGTCTTTCAAACGCTGTTTAAACATTGCTTTACCTGAAACCAAGTTTTTAATGGTTGCTGGCAATTTATTGATAATGTGTCTTCCTGAGTACTGGAGGTCTTTATGATGTTTGCCCTTATTTCTACTATTGAGAGGATGTATTGAGCTATTTGCTCGAAACAGAGACATATCATTTGCAAGAAATTTCTTTGAGGAGCATATATACTGAGATGCAGTGGTTAGAATACCCTGTTCCTTGGACGGATTTCTGCATAATGTTCTAGAACTTACACCACAAATGCGATTTTGCACTCTAAAACTTTTTGATCGGTTTGACGAGTTACCCCAAAATACGATCCCATATGACATAATGGAATGAAAGTAAGCAAAGTATGCAAGATTTTCTATATTTGTATCTCCTATAACTGACATCATTCGCATTGCAATTATTATCGAGTTCTAATCCCAGAACTTTCACGCTGTCAACCTCTTCTGTCTGCACGTCTTCATATGTTATACACATACTGGAAGGAAATCTCTAAAGCTTCTGAACTGTACATAGTGTAGTTCAAAGTAGCGTCGGGCATTCCGTGTAAGTTGAGTCAAGGTGTCACTCTGAGTTTTCGTCTCTAGGAATCGAGCCTATGTGTCCTAGTAGCGGAACACTGATTCTGATTTTCCATCTCTTGACGTTGGCCCCGCCCGAAGCATGTAATTTTTTTAGGGGGGAGGGGGGAGTGAGGTGGGATTACAAAATACCAGTCACGTCCTCCAAAATAATCAGAAACAAAGCAGTCGGGATACGCAAGGATAACGAGGAATATACTACTAAGAATATATTACCAAATGGTCGTCTCTGGGACTTGAAACTGAAACGAGAAATTTAATACATGGTTAAGCATGAAACTGGAAAAACAGTACGTTTTAGCGGCTTTAATCGGGAAGAGAAACGTGACTGACAAATATCCGACACTTTTAACTAACGAAAATAACGGGAAATGTTGGAAAAAACTGTAGAGTTAGCTTACTTTGAGGAATGTCGCTACTGGAACTCGAGACATAGAGCTCGAAGCATTATAACGTGTGAGGATAGAAACGTATAGCCTCTGGATCTCAGCCCCGTGTGAGTGAAGTGATGATGTGGAGTGGTACATGAAATTCCTGCCTGTCTTCGAAATGAAGAATGACTACAGAGATAGGTAAATTTGTGTGGGAACAGATTATCAAAAATTTGAAAACCATCGACATCTCAAGAAGAAGTATGTGTGACAGAGACGTTGATGGGAAGATTCTGTTATGTTAATAGTTTCCATATACAGTTACTGAAAGCCCCTCTGCCGATAATCCTGGAGACTTTAGAAGGTACCCTCGTGTGTCGGTTTATTAATTCATATGTTGAATATCTTATCAAGACATTTCAAAATAACACTTACGAAGTTGGAAAAGGTACATTTCTTCATGCAAGTCATTGATTTTAGTTGTCTGACAAGAGGTTAAAAATTAATCTAATAACTACTGAATTTTTTAGTTAATTAATAAAACCTCGATAAATAACGTTCATATTGTGCCACTTTCTTCCCATGTAGCAACTGCCAGGCATTTCAAAGATACATCTACTAGAATGTGGAGTTTGAGTATGTTACGAAACAAAACGTTGCCTTTACTCAGATTTATACTAGACGCCATCTGCACACAGAATTTTATGTCCAACGGAAAAATTTTCTTCTCAATCTGAATATTTAGCGCAACTGTCATACTTGTTTCCTGCAGGTTTCCAGTAAGCCCTGCTTCCTAATAGTAAGTTATTGCTTTCTCAGTTTTCTGTATATGTGACCTCACTAGTTCACTTCATTTGTAATTAATTCGTTGACTCTTTTCGTATTTGTCAAGATTAGTGTACCTTTCAGAAATTTTCCTAGTTTCAGTACATCTTTAAATACGTCCTATACCATATGCACCGAATCATGAAGTAATAAGTCACCATTTCTTGTGAGAGTCATGTCTTGGGTTTGCACTTTCCTATGCTTGCGTAGACAATTGAAACATGAAATGACCGTCCACTGCTTGTTACGATGGCGTTAATTTTACTTCCTAAAAATGTTTTCAGTACGACATTTTTACTTTCAAAGGAAATCGATAGCAGCCATTTATAAAATAAAAGCTGTAATATAAATGTCAAGAAATATGCATTAATATCTCAGAATAATATTATTAACAATTAAGTCAATTTTCCATTGTGTTAGGTGTCGATATTAATACACTCCTGGAAATTGAAATAAGAACACCGTGAATTCATTGTCCCAGGAAGGGGAAACTTTATTGACACATTCCTGGGGTCAGATACATCACATGATCACACTGACAGAACCACAGGCACATAGATACAGGCAACAGAGCATGCACAATGTCGGCACTAGTACAGTGTATATCCACCTTTCGCAGCAATGCAGGCTGCTATTCTCCCATGGAGACGATCGTAGAGATGCTGGATGTAGTCCTGTGGAACGGCTTGCCATGCCATTTCCACCTGGCGCCTCAGTTGGACCAGCGTTCGTGCTGGACGTGCAGACCGCGTGAGACGACGCTTCATCCAGTCCCAAACATGCTCAATGGGGGACAGATCCGGAGATCTTGCTGGCCAGGGTAGTTGACTTACACCTTCTAGAGCACGTTGGGTGGCACGGGATACATGCGGACGTGCATTGTCCTGTTGGAACAGCAAGTTCCCTTGCCGGTCTAGGAATGGTAGAACGATGGGTTCGATGACGGTTTGGATGTACCGTGCACTACTCAGTGTCCCCTCGACGATCACCAGTGGTGTACGGCCAGTCTATGAGATCGCTCCCCACACCATGATGCCGGGTGTTGGCCCTGTGTGCCTCGGTCGTATGCAGTCCTGATTGTGGCGCTCACCTGCACGGCGCCAAACACGCATACGACCATCATTGGCACCAAGGCAGAAGCGACTCTCATCGCTGAAGACGACATGTCTCCATTCGTCCCTCCATTCACGCCTGTCGCGACACCACTGGAGGCGGGCTGCACGATGTTGGGGCGTGAGCGGAAGACGGCCTAACGGTGTGCGGGACCGTAGCCCAGCTTCATGGAGATGGTTGCGAATGGTCCTCGCCGATACCCCAGGAGCAACGGTGTCCCTAATTTGCTGGGAAGTGGCGTTGCGGTCCCCTACGGCACTGCGTAGGATCCTACGGTCTTGGCGTGCATCCGTGCGTCGCTGCGGTCCGGTCCCAGGTCGACGGGCACGTGCACCTTCCGCCGACCACTGGCGACAACATCGATGTACTGTGGAGACCTCGCGCCCCACGTGTTGAGCAATTCGGCGGTACGTCCACCCGGCCTCCCGCATGCCCACTATACGCCCTCGTTCAAAGTCCGTCAACTGCACATACGGTTCACGTCCACGCTGTCACGGCATGCTACCAGTGTTAAAGACGGCGATGGAGCTCCGTATGCCACGGCAAACTGGCTGACACTGACGGCGGCGGTGCACAAATGCTGCGCAGCTAGCGCCATTCGACGGCCAACACCGCGGTTCCTGGTGTGTCCGCTGTGCCGTGCGTGTGATCATTGCTTGTACAGCCCTCTCGTAGTGTCCGGAGCAAGTATGGTGGGTCTGACACACCGGTGTCAATGTGTTCTTTTTTCCATTTCCAGGAGTGTATAAGTGCTAATAAATATGGGTATAATTGCGACTGGATACTACGGCTCATAGGCATTCTCCAAAATTTCCTACATATTATTGGTAGTGGATGTACGCCAGGAACGGGACCGCAATGCCTCTGTTTCGTAATTACTAAAGTATAGACCCTACGACATGTGGATTTTATAGTTGTCTCTGAAATACTCTGAATGTGATGTTGTTTGTGTCATACATCCCTGAGTTATAAGTTACTCGCCACATAATAATACTGTAACAGGTTTCGTCAATTCCTGGACTCGTTTAACTCGGTTTAGAATATGCAGAAGTTTATTACACCTTTTATAAGAGACTGTTGCACGTATTTATCGTCTCTCTTAGCTAATGGAGTTAACCTGTATCTCTTCCGTCCATTTACAGAGACATTCAGAGAAAGAAAAAGTGAATGAGAGGATACATCTTCCGAAAGTTGGTTTGATTGCTCACGTACCCCACGTTAGATAAAGCTCGGCGAAACTTCGTTTTAAACCTTTTTGTACTTACCATGAGCGCTAGTTCTGTATTTCATAGCGTTCCACCATGGCAGGAGTATCGCAATGTTCCTCAGCTGCATCTAAGACCTTGGTTAGTTTCTCCTCGACATTTCTCTCTCTGGTAAAGGTGCTCGTAAATCTATCTTCCTCGAAATTCTGTAAGTGCTGGGCGCTTGTTCTCCGTGGACGTCCGGCTGTTTGTTTCAAGTAATTATGATGAACAACTCAAGTTAAGTTTCTTGAACATTTTTAATAAAAATATTGTTTAGCTATTTCACGGCCTTGTTTCCCTAGATCTCGAAATGAAATAACGCTGTAGACAGATTGCAAATTATAGTAACAGTTATCCATTCGGGTTTTTCCATTTCGTGACAGTCATTTTAGTGACAATAAATGTAAATATTCGCTTATATTATCTCTCACTGCTGCACGTACTTCTGTTAATGAAACTTCAACATAATTGCTTATGTTAATGAAAGCATACTTTGGATAAAAAATTTCTTCAAATTTTTTTACGAGTTTATCATTTCGCTAGCCCAAAAACATTATGCACTAGTCTTGAAGCACTTCTGAATATATTACAAGAAGTAGCCCAGCCTGTTTACTGATACGTTATAAATTAGCCTAATTTGATTACTGCACGCTGTGGTGTAGTAAGCAACTAAGACACAGAACCACACAGGTCGTGTCAGAGGAATCTGAAGATTAATACTTCATTCACGGTTAGCCTGGAACGTCTGACATATAGTTCAAATCGCACACATCGGTTAATCATTTGGTAGAGGTTTCTGCCAGTTGTCAGCAAATCATCCAGTATTATCGACTGTCTAACAGAATACTGAAATCGTGATGTCAATGTAGCAAACATTTTCAATCTATTTTTTATCCATGTGTATGTTAATATTAAAGTGAAATATTAGTGAGATAGCTAGCAAGTACGACACTTTTGCGGGTGTCGCGAACACCCCACATTTCTGAGTACATGGACGCATCTGTGTTTCCTAGCTCTCCATCCTCGCCAACAATAGCAGACGTCCACATAGCGTCAGCGGACATCAGTATTACTGTACACTGACTTAAATAGCGTTTAAGTTTAAGTCAAAGTGAACAGGAGTGTATCTTCTACTTACTTCTGTCTTGTAAATCATCACGATGTTCGGCGGTGATGATTGGTGGACAAAGCCGAGAGTGACGATATAGCTGTTGATACTGCTCGCGTGATTCTGATATTATTGGCAGGATACTAAATTCGACATCATGTGAGAGCAGAAAAAAATGCAGTTTTAACCGTCAGCTATTTGTTTTAAAATCCTACTTATATGTCTATCAGTTATTACCATCCATGATGGTGCGCAATAGACGATTGTCGTTGCTTGTTTCATGTGTATATGTTCCCCCATGATTTTTCGTCCCTTTGGCGTAAATCACTTCGGAACGTGTTGGTTACTGCTGTACGTGACGTATTTGAATACTGATTGTAAATCTATGACAGCTTTAAGTTTGTATCAGCCTAAAAGGAACATGAAATACGCTTTTACCTGATCTGTTTTCACCTTACATCCTCTGAACATGGTCCCTGATCCAAACCGATAGACAAATATATTCTTAAAATGAAGACCATATGGATAAACAAACATTTTTTCAGTTGCTGATCTGCTGCTGATTATCACATCACCAAAACGTTAAATGAACGACAGTGTCCTACCAATACCTAACCAAGACACCATAGAAGTGCATATGGTTGGTACATAAGTATTGCGACTGTTACCAAAATATGAGGTTCTGATCCAGGGCAACAAAATCAGCTTAATATCACTGCCCTACAACTGTTAATTTTGTATCACAGCCTACAACTGTTTATTTTGTTAATTATCGGTGAAGGTAGAATCCATCTGTATCACAGCCTACAACTGTTTAGTTTGTTAATTTATAGTAAAAACATAATGGACACGAAGGTATGATGCGGGAAACAAATCGAGAACCAATATCACCGTAAGCGAGCATCAGCAACGCCTATCTATCAAATATGAGTAGCACGATGCTGAGACTTTTGTCCAATTCGTAGAATTCCTCGAAGAACTTAGGTGAAAATAACACAAATCTGTAACGTTGTCACTTGACGCAGACCATGGTTTTTACATTAACATTCTGACACACAAACACACTGTCGGATTTTACTGAAACATTCTATCCCGAATGAATATTTCGATCTCCAGCTGCACGTGTGCTGTTTTAAATTTTCCTGCCAGAATAACAAACTCGATTGATGTTAGTCGTATCTGCATAGCTCACTAGGTAAGAGCTTAGCCCGCGACTGGCAACGTTTCTGGTTCGAGACCCGGCACAACATTAGCGGCATGGAAGAAAACAGAACGGAATTTCTTGGAGGAGAATGAAGAATTAATCATCTCCCCGGCCGAAAACAGGATTGCTAAGGTATCATCAATGCTACATGTTATCGTAAGATAGTTATGATTATTAAGAAAGGTAACACATCGGCACTCATTATAAGACAGACAAGCTACGAAACAACTCTGGTCTCTCTGGCGAACTTGTAAAGGGCTTAAGGCCACGATGACCTAAGCCTACCAGACATATAAATTTACATCTACATGACTACTCTGCGATTGAGAGTCACGTGCTTGGCAGAGGCTTCAGCGAAACATCTTCAGACTATTTCTCTACCCTTTCACTCTCGAACTGCGTACGGGAAAAACGAACTCTTAAATCTTTCCCTATGAACTCTGATGTCTCTTATTTTATTACCATAATCATATCTTCCTATCTATGTGGGCATCAATAAAATATTTTCGCATTCAGAGGAGAAAGCTGGTGACGGAAATTTCGTGAAAAAATCACGCCACAACGAAAAACGTCGTTTTAATGAATGCAACCCAACTCGCTTATCATACCCGTGACACTCTCTCCCCTTTTTCGTGGTAATACAAAATGAGCTGCCCTTCCTTGGACATTTTCGCCTTCCTTCGTCCGTGCTATCTGGTAAGGATCCTATACCGCACAGCAATACTCCAGCAAAGGATGGACAAGTGTAGTAGACGAATTATTAGGTCTACAGGCTATCCTACATACAGGCTGGCTAAGCATTTAACACAATTACTATCGGTCACTGTAGTCACCATATTAAGAACTCTCAAATGTCTGTAGAGATAGAAAAAAGATGATGACAGCACCACGTACAATCATGGTCAGTTTCGATGTGGGCACACTTTTTACATGGGTACCAGTAAAAGAAACATTACAACTACTGAAATTTAAAATAATTTTGACACTTCTCGGCAACCACTGACAAATAGCTGACGGAAAACCATGGGTTTGCGATTGTCACCAGCCATAGCTAATTGTTTCGTGGAGTATTTTAATCTGGCCTCATGACTGCGAGGAGCCGTAGCTGTTCATTGACCATGTGAACCGTATACGTCAAAGCATAATTTTTGCGGCGAATAGGACGGAAAAATGCCACTCTCGGTTGCGTTGGTCGAGTAGAAAACAGTAGAAAACATTTCACCCATTTTATAGAACAAAAACCGACACATACAGGCCTGTTATTCAATGGGAATAGTTTCCATTACTCGGACCAGAACAGAGATAAGGTGAATACCAAAATATACAAAGCAGGGGCTATTTAGGAGTCATCTGACGATGATGTTCAGAAGGAACGAGTATCCAGCCCGTAACATCAGGTCAACTCTGTCGAGGAAACCAAGACGCGATGCTGTTCAAGCATGTCAGGATAAGACATGGTGTCCACGTTTTCGTTAAACAATAAACATTTGTTTACAGCCCTCTTAATATCGATATTGACATCACCCTCCACACATTGCGGATGAAAAATGTATTTGGCCGTCTGGTGAACAGATACCTTGCATCATTTTAAAAGACGCAAAATCGCGACTCGTCCGACAATATTACACGACTTCAATCCGCAGCTTCCCCATTTCTTTACTTTTTGGGTTCATTGAAGACGTGCGGCCTTATATAACACTGTGAGCAATGGCATCACTCAAAATATCCATTACATTCGTTATAGGTGTGGTCATGGACGTCCAAAGAGGCTAGTTACTGTATGTCTTCAAATGGTTTCGGAAAGTAGAATATTCCATAACCTTTCCGGCATTCGTCGAGAACGGTGTTATTTCTTGTTCCAGTATTTCGGCTGACAGCGTTACAGCCGTCTACAAAATGAGTCCATGGCAGAATTTAAACCGTTTGTCACAGTACAGTGGCGTAAACGCATAGATTTGTGTCAAGTGCTTTAAATTCTGCCAGCGACTCAGCTTAAAAATGGCTGCAAGGTTATCAGTAGAAATACAAGAAGGATCAATAATAGTATCCCACAAGCACACCCGAAATATGATGGAATGTGCTAGCTCCTTTCTACCATTTTATCATGTCAACCGACCATACTGCGCTGATTCCAAACAAATGGCTTGCATATACAACCACATTCATGCAATGCCTTATGTCACCCTGGACTCTCATTCGGGAGGACGACGGTTCAATCCCGCGCCCGGCCATCCTGATTTAGGTTTTCCGCGATTTCCCTAAATCGCTCCAGGCAAATGCCAGGATGGTTCCTATAAAAGGGCACGGCCGATTTCCTTCCCCATCGTTCCCTAATCCGATGAGAGCGATGAACTCGCTGTTTTGCCTCCTTCCCCAAACAACCCAACCCAAACCTTATGTCAGCAGTGGAGGCTGGTGTGACCACTGGAAAATCTGTGCTAATATTTACAATGAAGAATGCTAAATTTCTTTACGTCTCTCAGATACCCGCATCTATTCCTGATTTCACACATATGTGAGAGGTTCACATATCAAAAGAGACAGACAAATAGAAAAGATACAAATGTAAAAAAGGTTGTGAAACTGTGTATAATTCAAAATTAATCGCCGTAACTGTTAGTACACTTATCCCGCTGTGAGACACGACGGTCAATGCCTACATGGAAAAACATTTGCAGTAGCCTGAGGAGCCATGACCGTACGCAGGCATGCACCTCCTGGTCTGAAACAAACCGACAGCCACAAATGCCTTTTTCTAGGGCTCCAAAAATACGGAAAACGCATGGGGAGATATCGGGACAGTACGTAGGATAGGTAAGGGCTTCCCAGTGAAACTTCTGCAGCGTTGTCGAAACAACCTTGACAACATGCAACAGAACTCTGCATTGCTGCTCACAAGCACTAATCTGAGTGAAGCATTACAACGTGTACGAACATATTCTCTTCCGTCTTCTACCTAAATGTGGAACGAAACAGCGGAGTAGAGCAGAACTTCATTAATAGAGTAGTTCGCTTAATTTTCATAATTAGTGGCTTACTAGGTGAACATGACATCACATACAAATTTGCTTCCCACACAAAACAGACATGTTGTTGTTGTGGTCTTCAGTCCTGAGACTGGTTTGATGCAGCTCTCCATGCTACTCTATCCTGTGCAAGCTTCTTCATCTCCCAGTACTTACTGCGACCTACATCCCTCTGAATCTGAACAGTCTATTAATCTCTTGGTCTCCCTCTACGATTTTTACCCTCCACGCTGCCCTCCAATGCTAAATTTGTGATCCCTCGATGCCTCAGAACATGTCCTACCAACCGGTCCCTTCTTCTTGTCAAGTTGTGCCACAAACTCCGCTTCTCCCCAATTCTATTCAATACCTCCTCATTAATAATGTGATCTACCCATCTAATCTTCAGCATTCTTCTGTAGCACCACATTTCGGAAGCTTCTATTCTCCTCTTGTCCAAACTATTTATCGTCCATGTTTCACTTCCTTACATGGCTACACTCTATTCAAATTCTTTCAGAAACGACTTCCTGACACTTAAATCTATACTCGATGTTAACAAATTTCTCTTCTTCAGAAACGCTTTCCTTGCCATTGCCAGTCTACATTTTATATCCTCTCTCCTTCGACCTTCATTAGTTATTTTGCTCCCCAAATAGCAAAACTCCTTTACTACTTTAAGTGTCTCATTTCCTAACCTAATTCCCTCAGCATCACCCGACTTAATTCGACTACATTCCATTATCCTCGTTTTGCTTTTGTTGATGTTCATCTTATATCCTCCTTTCAAGACACTGTCCATTCCGTTCAACTGCTCTTCCAAGTCCTTTGCTGTCTCTGACAGAATTAGAATGTCATCGGCGAACCTCAAAGTTTTAATTTCGTGAACAGAGTTCCGAGACATCTAGATATAACGTTTCGAGGGAAGTCAGGAATAGAGTGCTTGCCATAAGAGAAGAACAGCGTCCTTTTCTACATAGCTCAAGGTAATAACCAATCAGAGGACTCGGTTTCACCACAGTGCAACTTCATAATTTAATTTGTTGTAAGATGATGTATTCTTTTGGGTCGGTCAGTTTGCCGAACAAAACTAAAGTCGTCCTCTTCATGGAATCTCAGTGCGTTGTATGAAAAATCCCAAGCCACGTAAGGAGCGAAGATTCCAGATGTATAAATGATTTAAATCCATCTATAAGAGACGATGGGTGCAATAGCACAGATCTGCAGAACGAGGACTAACTGCTGGTGTGCCTTCGACCGGGACTCAGTGTACTCTTGAAGAGAGCCTGCGAAATAGTGACACTGGTATTGCTGTGGTACAAATATTAGAAATTTGACATATTTCAGAACTCAGAAAAGGAAATAAATAAATCTCTGTTGTATTATCCGTCACTCTGTATTTGGTATCTGCCTGTATCGCATTAATTTTCTTACGTTTTAATAAATTTACAGTAGGTTATTATATCCCCTGCTTCTGATACTGTTGGGTTTGACGCCCAAATTTCAGCAGATGCCCCTGTTAGACTGCCTTGAGTAAGCTGCTTACTTTGTTGGAGGGTAGCTATTCCACCGTTGCAGTACACAGACCTGGGGAAGTTCTTCCAGCCCACACTGAGCTCAAGTTTGAAAACTTCCCCTTAGAAAAATTATACATGACTGTGTTTAAACTGATACACAATATTTTTTTTAGTGCAACGCAATCTGACTTTCAAAAATCCCTACAAAAGAATGGCCCTGACTAACATTAACCTATACCTTTCACAAATCAGTTACCTCACAAAAATCTTCGTTACTCGAACTACTGTGTTGAGTGGTACTTAAGTAAATAAATTAGTGAAATCAAAGTGAACTAGAAATTAGAATATAAATGAAAAACTTGGTTTAGTTTAGAGAGTTACATACTCACAAACAGCAGGCCGAACAGCAGAACGGAAGAGACAATGACCGTGAAGTCAGCAAGTTCCACATAAGCGGGCGCTGTCGATTCAGCCGTCAGGGCATCGCCCGACCGGCTCACGTGTTTCTCAGTTGTCGTATGTGAGCAAAGGCCCTCGCCTACATTCCAAGAGCCAATGACCGACGTTAAGAAGATTCTTCGAGGAGCTTCTCAACGTGACAGAAGAGGCAATGACCATGAAGTCGTTCACCTCCAGTAAACTGAAGTGAATAAATACGCGAGACGCAGTGGGCCAGACTGATGAAGACGGGGACGGAGACGGAGACGGAGATGAAGACGGAGACGGAGACGGAGACGAAGACGAGAGACGAAGGAAGAAAAGAAGAGTAGCAGTAGCTTTCAATCAGTTTCGGTGCTGAAGACCGTCATGCAAGAAGAGTCTGCATCATGCACAGACGAACCAAGTCCGCCGCTGTAATGGAATAGCAAGCAGCAGCCGCGGCGCCAGAAGACAGAAGTTAAAAGGTACTTGAAGTCTGATCTTTACATACCCGGGTGACTCGTGAGGACGGAAAGGAGACGGCCTCACATCAGCAGTCACCTGTGAGCTGGGATGAAGATCTGACAGCCGAAGGCTGGCAAGCGGGAGTCCGTGGTTCGAGTCTGGGACACTGGCCTTCCCCCGCCGCGCCGCTCCGCTGGCCGACGCAGAACACACGCGGCCGCTTAGAGAAGAGAAACACTGGGACACCACAGCCAAGGTATCACCATCCGATGCACGACTTCGCTCGCAATAATTAAATGGGCCACCTCGCGCTGCGCATCTCCAGTCAACTGGGCGAGACGGCGACACGAGATACACACCGCTACGCGTAATCAGACGACGACGCCGCCGCCGCCGCTGCTGCCGCTGCAGAAGATTGGTTGGTTGGTTGGGGGATTAAAGGGACCAGACTGCGACGGTCATCGGTCCCTTTTTCCAAAAAATTAAAACCACCCAGAGAGAAGAAAAACGAACAGCAGGAAAAACGTCAGACGACACAGGACAAGAAATAGTCCTACAGAGATCAGACAAGGCAAATTAAAATCACACAGAGTGTGACGGTGGTTGGCCGGCCATAGAGATAAAAAGGAAAAGCCAACCACCGAGAACACATTAAAAACTCAGCGTAAAATCGTAGGCCAATGGACAGAATCAACACAAAAGAACAGAACAAACACTCAGAGTAAACGATAAAAACCCCCTGCCCGAATAAAACGTAAAACTAAGCCAGCCATAACAGGGTCATCAGATAAAAGGGCAGGGAGCATATCAGGCAGCGCAAATGTCTGCCTGACCACAGCTAAAAGGGGGCAGGCCAACAAAATGTGGGCCACTCTCAAAGCCGCCCCGCAGCGACATACAGGAGGGTCCTCCCGGCGCAGTAAATAACTGTGTGTCAGCCGGGAGTGGCCAATGCGGAGCCGACAAAGGACGACTGAGTCCCTGCGGTTGGCTCGCATGGATGACCGCCACACAGTCGTCATCTCCTTAATGGCACGGAGTTTATTGGGCGTGATCCGATCGCGCCATTCAGCGTCCCAAATCGCAAAAACTTTTCGGCGGAGGACTGCCCGCAAATCAGTCTCTGTGAGGCCAACATCCAGAGACGGTTGTCTCATGGCCTCCTTCGCCAGGCGGTCAGCATGTTCATTGCCCGGGATACCGACATGACCGGGGGTCCACACAAAGACCACAGAGCGGCCGCAACGCGCAAGAGTATGCAGGGACTCATGGATAGCCATCACCAGACGAGAACGAGGAAAACTCTGGTCGAGAGCTCGTAAACCGCTCAGGGAATCGCTACAGATAACGAAGGACTCACCTGAGCGGGAGCGGATATACTCTAGGACTCGAAAGATGGCGACTAGCTCAGCAGTGTAAACACTGCAGCCAGCCGCCAAGGACCGTTGTTCGGAATGGTCCCCTAGAGTTAGCGCATACCCGACACGACCAGCAACCATCGAACCGTCGGTGTAAACAATTCCAGAGCCCTGATACGTGGCCAGGATAGAATAAAAGCGGCGGCGGAAGGCCTCTGGAGGGACCGAGTCCTTCGAGCCCTGTGCTTCGAGCCGAAGGCAAGGGCGAGGAACACACCACAGGGGTGTACGCAGAGGCGCCCGGAAAGGAGGTGGAACAGGGAAAAACCCAAGCCCGCAGAGAATCTCCTTGATGCGTACGGCGATCGGACAACCCGACCGGGGCCGACGGCCTGGCAGACGGACGACCGATCGCGGGAACAGGAGACGATAGTTTGGATGCCCGGGCAAGCTTAGAACATGGGCAGCATAAGCGGCCAGCAAACGTTGGCGTCGTAACCGCAGTGGAGGGACACCTGCCTCCACTAGTACGCTGTCCACAGGGCTGGTGCGGAAAGCACCAGTGGCAAGGCGTATCCCGCTGTGGAGAATTGGGTCCAGCACCCGTAACGCAGATGGGGATGCTGAGCCATAAGCCAGGCTCCCATAATCCAGACGGGACTGGATTAACGCCTGGTACAGCCGCAACAGGGTAGATCGGTCGGCGCCCCAGCGGGTGTGGCTCAAGCATCTCAGAGCGTTTAGATGCCGCCAACACGTCTGATTAAGCTGCTGGATATGAGGCAGCCAAGTCAACCGGGCATCGAAAACCACCCCCAAAAACCTGTGGGTCTCCACCACAGCAAGAAGTTCGTCGTCAAGAGAAAGCCGCGGCTCAGGATGGACCGTTCGGCGCCGGCAGAAATGCATAACGCGGGTCTTGGCAGCCGAAAACTGAAAACCATGCGCTGCAGCCCAAGACTGCGCCTTGCGGATTGCGCCCTGTAGCTGACGTTCGGCAGCTGCAATGCCAATAGAGCTGTAGTAAAGGCAGAAGTCGTCAGCATACAGGGAAGCGGATACAGAATTTCCCACGGCCGCAGCGAGGCCGTTAATGGCTATTAAAAACAGGCAGACACTTAAAATAGAACCCTGTGGCACGCCGTTCTCCTGGACGTGGGAGGAACTATATGAGGCTGCGACTTGCACGCGGAAGGTACGATACGACAGGAAATTGCGGATAAAGATCGGCAGAGGGCCCCGTAGACCCCATCCATGAAGCGTAGAAAGGATGTGATGACGCCATGTCGTATCGTACGCCTTCCGCATGTCGAAAAAGACAGCGACCAGGTGCTGACGGCGGGCAAAGACAGTACGGATGGCCGACTCCATGCTCACCAGATTGTCGGCGGCGGAGCGGCCTTTACGGAACCCACCCTGAGATGGAGCCAGAAGGCCCCGAGACTCCAGTACCCAATGCAAGCGCCGGCTCACCAAACGTTCGAGAAGCTTGCAAAGAACGTTGGTGCGGCTAGTGGGGCGGTAGCTGTCCACCTCCAAAGGGCTCTTGTCCGGTTTCAAAACGGGGATGACAATGCTCTCCCGCCATTGCGACGGAAACTCACCCTCGACCCAGAGACGGTTGTACAGGTCGAGGAGGTGTCGCTTGCAGTCCACTGAAAGGTGTTTCAGCATCTGACAGTGGATGCTATCTGGCCCGGGAGCAGTATCAGGGCAAGCGGCAAGGGCACTGTGAAATTCCCACTCACTGAATTGAGCGTTGTAGGATTCAGAAGTGTGGGTGCGAAAAGAAAGGCTCCGACGTTCCATCCGCTCTTTAACGGAGCGGAAGGCTTGGGGGTAATTCGCAGAAGCGGAACTCATAGCAAAATGCTCTGCTAAGCGGTTTGCAATGACGTCGGAGTCAGTACAAACTGCTCCATTCAGTGAGAGCGCAGGGACGCTGACAGGTGTCCGATAGCCGTAGACGCGTCGAATCTTGGCCCAGACCTGCGATGGAGTGACATGGAGGCCAATGGTGGACACATACCGTTCCCAGCACTCCTGCTTGCTTTGGCGGATAAGGCGACTGGCCCGCGCACGCAGCCGTTTGAAGGTGATCAGGTGTTCAATGCAGGGATGGCGCTTGTGACGCTGTAGCGCCCGCCGGCGATCTGTAATCGCTGCAGCGATCTCAGGCGACCACCAAGGCACAGTCCGCCGCCGAGGGGACCCAGAGGAGCGGGGAATGGCAGATTCGGCGGCAGTAACGATGCCGGTGGTGACCGATTGAACCACCGCATCAATGTCATCATTAGAGAGAGGCTCAAGAGCGGCAGTGGAGGAGAACAAGTCCCAGTCAGCCTTATTCATAGCCCATCTGCTAGGGCGCCCAGAAGAGTGACGCTGTGGTAGTGACAGAAAGATCGGAATGTGGTCACTACCACACAGGTCGTCATGCACACTCCATTGGACAAACGGTAAGAGGCTAGGGCTACAGATGGAAAGGTCAATGGCGGAGTAGGTGCCATGCGCCACACTCAAGTGTGTGTAGGCACCATCATTTAACAGCGAGAGATCGAGCTGCGACAATAAATGCTCAACGATGGCGCCTCGACCTGTTGCCACTGACCCACCCCACAGAGGGTTATGGGCGTTGAAGTCGCCCAATAGCAAGAAAGGAGGTGGCAATTGGGCTACCAGTGCAGCCAGGACATGCTGCGAGACATCACCATCCGGTGGAAGATAAAGACTGCAGATGGTAACAGCCTGTGGCGTCCACACCCGTACAGCGACAGCCTCTAAAGGTGTCTGGAGAGGGACAGACTCGCTGTGCAGAGTGTGAAGGACATATATGCAGACGCCACCAGACACCCTTTCATATGCTGCTCGGTTCTTATAATAACCCCGATAGCCACGGAGGGCGGGGGTTCGCATTGCTGGAAACCAAGTTTCCTGGAGAGCAATGCAGAAGAAAGGGTGAAGGCTGATAAGTTGGCGGAGCTCAGCTAGATGGTGGAAGAAACCGCTGCAGTTCCGCTGGAGGATGGTATTGTCCATTGCGGAGAAAGGCGTGACGGGACTGGGAAGGCAGATTACGCCGCTGGGTCACCTGCCGCATCCGATGGAGCACCCGTGCAAGTGCTATCCATTGCGTCTGATGGATTGGCGAGATCGAGGTCCTCAGCGGACGCAAGGATCTCCACCTCATCCTCAGATGCAGAGCTTTTAGGTAGCGGTGGAGTAGGTGCCACCGCAGGTGTCTTGGACTTACGGGTCTTCAAAGTCGTTTTCTCTCGCTGTTCCTTTGGTTGCCGTTGGTGAGAGGGCTTATTGGAGTCAGTCTCTGGGACCGAAGAGGATCGCGAAGCCTGTCGACCAGCGACCTGTGGCTTCTTCAGCCACTGGCTGGTGTCTGCTGTACCGCTGGTAGGAACCTGGGAAGGGAGTGAACCAAGGGATCCCTTCCGAGCGAGAGAAGCCGAAGAAGACTTACGCTTCTCCGGCTTAGAAGTGGGGACTGGTGTCCCCGATGGTTTAGTGGGTGCTGCTCCCGAGGTAGATGGTGTGGGAGCAACAGCGAGAGAAGGGGCCCCCATTGTCAAGGGGGCAGGTGAGGTCCTCTGATTCTGAGAGCTGACTGTATAACTTGCAGCTGAAGGAGCTGGAGCAGGAGTGACAGTGGAGGCATAAGATGACATCATGCGCACGGGATGTAGCCGTTCAAATTTCCGCTTAGCCTCAGTGTAAGTCAGTCGGTCCAGGGTCTTATATTCCATGATTTTGCGTTCTTTCTGTAAGACACTGCAGTCCGGCGAGCAAGGGGAATGAGGCTCTCCACAGTTGACACAGACGGGAGGCGGAGCACATGGAGTATCGGGATGAGATGGGCGTCCACAATCTCGACATGTGAGGCTAGAAGTACAGCGAGAGGACATGTGACCGAACTTCCAGCACTTAAAGCACCGCATCGGCGGAGGGATATAGGGTTTGACGTCACACCGGTAGACCATCACCTTGACCTTCTCTGGTAAGATACCACCTTCGAAGGCCAAGATGAAGGCACCGGTACCTACCTGATTCTCCCTCGGACCCCGATGAACACGCCGGACGAAATGTACACCTCGTCGCTCTAAGTTGGCGCGCAGCTCGTCATCGGACTGTAAAAGGAGATCGCGGTGAAAAATAATTCCCTGGACCATAATTAAGCTTTTATGGGGGGTGATAGTAACAGAAACATCACCCAACTTCGTACAAGCGAGCAAGGCTCGTGACTGGGCAGAGGATGCCGTTTTTATTAAGACTGACCCTGACCGCATCTTGGACAAGCCCTCCACCTCCCTGAACTTGTCCTCTAAATGTTCGACAAAGAACTGAGGCTTCACAGACACAAACGATTCCCCGTCAGCTCTGGTACAGACGAGATACCGGGGCGAATACCTGTCGCTCTCATTCATAGCCTTTCGTTCCTCCCATGGTGTGGCGAGGGAGGGGAACGATTTGGGGTCATGAACGTTACCTTTAAAATGGGCCCTCGAACGCTTAGAGACTGCTGGTGGCTGGCCACTAGCAAGAGAAGATGTGCCACGCTTCATTGCGTGTCATCCACCCTGATGCCACCTACTCCGACCAAGGGCCCTCCCCACGGGCGCCACCCAGCCACGGCAAAGGCCACCTGGCAGGATGGCCATTGCCGGGAGTCCCGATGCCCCAGGGAGATGGGCATCTACTCCTTAGCGTACGTGGGGAGTTAACGGCGCAGGCATCAGTAGAGCGATCCCTGTGTTGTCAGGGGGCTACAACCAAGAGGGTACATGGCGGCCCCACCATAACGGACTGGCTACCGTGCTGGATGTTAGGTGACATGTGGTCCATGGTCGCCGTCAGTGCAGAAAGTGGCCCTGCACATCGCTTGGCAGAAAGTGCACGCAGGAGCGTATCCATGCCCATGAGATGTAGAGCGGGCAGGACTGCAACGCAACGACGAAAAAGCTGGCGAAAGTTCTCAACGCAAGATGGACACAAGGCACCAAGTAAGGCGCCCTTCCCCAATTGGCTCACTCTTCGGAAAAATTTTGAGATATGGAGGTCAAACCCGACAGGGGACCATCACATAAGGCCGAAACGTTGGAGACTCCTTTTAGTCGCCTCTTACGACAGGCAGGAATACCGCGGGCCGATTCTTACCCCCGAACCCGCAGGGGGACGCAGCAGAAGACTTCACAAACGACACAGCTGCCGCTCTCCGAACCAGAACATCCCGTGAGATACAGTTGTACAAATCTTCAATAAAAGTTATCTTATGAAAAAATGATGTTTCATTCGACCTCATACCCGAGCCAAGGAAGAACCCACCCTGCCCACATGTTGTTAAGAGAGAAAAGTTATTTAATATTTTCACCCTGACAGAATGCTTTAGAATGCTCATCCTGACAATTGACTTGCATCAAAAGAGAAAACCCAGTTACATTTAGTGACAGAAGTGTCACATTTAGTAACACAAATGTTACATTTGGTGTCAGAAAAAAAACCCTTGGCTCAATATGAGGTGTGAATGACAGTCACTAAAGGTCCACAGTTAGTATCATTTAATGTGTGAAAGAATAGGGGTTTGCATAGCAGTCGTAATATTTTCTTTATTTAGAAGTGTATTTTCTCTCATGATTTTAAGGGTTTGTCGAAAATATTTAAACATCTTTTTTATTCAGTGTGGTAAGATTGTGTAACTAACAGTTTGTAAAATGATGACACGAAATCGTACAAAGTCAGAGTCAGCACCACAAGCGGTTTCTACTGAGGAAGCTATTCAGAGCTTAGTTAATCAGATAGAACAGCTTAAAAATGATAATAATGCATTATTTAAACAGTTGAGTGAGGTTAGGCAAACCAGTTCAATCCCTCCCACCCTAGATTCCTCAGCAGCAGCCTTAGTAACTCATTTTTCAGGTAAACCTGGCGAGGACATAACAGCCTTTTTTGATGATTTAGTAGCAGCTGCAAAGTTAGGATCATGGTCAGATGAACAGCTCTTACAAATGACAAAGTTAAGATTGATAGGAGAGGCTAAAGCACACGTCTTATACCATGAAGAATTACGGAATGCTCCAACATTTGAGGAATTGAAGAAAGGATTGCTTAAACGTTTTCAAAAACAGAACAGCTGTAGATTTTATAGGGAACAGTTAAACACTATCACTCAGAGGCAAAACGAGTCGTTAGAAAGTTTTGTAGATAGGATTAGAAAAGTTAATATTGACACCTATCAGTTGACAACTAGTGATGAAGCAAATAAAGTTATTTTACAAGAGGCAGAAAATAGAGCTCTGGATACATTTTTACGTGGGTTGCCTCCTGAAACGTCCCGTCGTGTCAGGGCAGAGTTTCCTAAAAATTTAGCAGAAGCTGTATCTGTGGCGACGGCTTTCGAAGAAATTGACATTGCCACCAGATACAAGGAGAAGCGAAATGTATTTTCAGCAGGAGTACGATGTTTTAGGTGCGAGCGACAGGGACATATAGCAAAAAACTGCAGACAACCTCAATGCACTAATTGTCAAAGAATAGGTCACACATTCAAGGAATGCAGGTCTAAGAAAGTTTTTGGAAATAGAAATCAGTTAAACTCAAACGGGAATGTCGGAGCCGCCGCCAGGCGTTCCCAATAAAATTTCATGCCATTAAGGCGAATGTGAAGGCGGAATGCTGGTTATCTGCTACCATACAGGATAAAGAGGCAAGGATACTAGTGGATACAGGTGCAAACGTATCAATAGTAAGTAATGAATGTATTGGAGAAAAGAAATATGACCCTCCAAGGTATAGATTGAGTGGAGTAGGAGGAGGTACAGTGAAGTCATTAGGATGTACATCACTGATTTTCTATATTCACGGTGTACAATTTCAAGAAGATGTAGAAGTGGTAACAAATGTAACTGACGGGTACGACGCGATCCTAGGACTGGATTTCCTGAATAAACATCACGCTAAAATCTACCTCAGACAGTAAACTGTAGAACTTATCGGAATAGTGTTTCAGCTAGGTGACACCGCTGCAAAGGGCCCGCTGCCACAAGATTTCCCTAACCGTAAGGCGAAATCAACTATACTGCGTGCAACGTCCTTGAAGGTTGATTCGCGGGATCAGATACCATCTGACTCAGGAAAACGTTTCTGGATGACCGTTGACCCCGAGGTACCTACAGATACAGTATGTCTAATAGAGCCATTAGAGGAAAATGAGGAATTAGATGCATCACATTGTTTTGTACGTGGAAGTGTTGTACGGGTTCAAGACGTTGAGGGAGAAAGAAAAGTACGGTACATATTGACAATTTCGGAGTAGAGGACAAAGAGTTGCATAAGGGAATATTAGTAGCTACAGTCAGTACTTTTGAAGAAGAAGATTTCATTTGGTCAGATATTAACGATGGTCAGAAACCAGACGCCTATAAAACCGCATTACGCCAGAAGATTGAGCATTTGAAAGGAAATGATAGAGACACGATAGAAGCAGTTTTAGTTGAGTTTCAAGATTTATTTAATGCAGAAGGTCCACTGCCAGCAACAGATATCACACAGCATAGGATCCCAACAGGAAATAGCCCCCCAGTTTATAGGAAGCCTTATAGAGTTGTGCACCACTTACAGCCAGTACTGGATGAATTTATAGAACAGCATCTAAAAGATGGAATTATAGAATATTCTGATTCGCCTTATAATTCAAATATCGTAATTATTCCAAAGAAGTCTCCCGACGGTACGAAACGATATAGATTTTGTTGTGACTACAGATACCTTAACAAACAAACTACCTCAGATGTTTATCCTCTTCCAAACATTACAGATATCATTGACAGTTTGGGTAACAGTAAAAACTTTTCAACAATCGATCTACATAGCGGATATCATCAATTGGAAGTTGCACCTGAAGATAGGCATAAAACAGCATTTTCTACCCCTGGAGGCCATTGGCAATTTAAAAGAATGCCTTTCGGTTTGAAAAATGCACCAGCCACTTTTCAAAGACTACTCGATGGAGTATTGCGAGGACTCAAAACTCAGCAATGTTGTGTAAATCTAGACGATATTATTATATTTTCCGAAGACATTAATGAACATGCTGTGCGTCTGCGTAATGTTTTTCAGAGGCTTAGAAAAGCTAAATTAACATTAAATATGGAAAAATGTACTTTCGCATTGACAGAGGTTACATACCTGGGGCATGTCGTTAGTGAAAAAGGAATTAAAACAGATCCTCGATTAATTTCGGCAGTTAAGGACTTCCCAACACCACAACGCGTTAAGGAAGTACAAGGTTTCATTGGTCTCGCATCGTAATGCCGGAAATATGTTCAAAATTTCGCTGAAATTGCCCTACCCTTAACCCAATTATTGAAAAAGGCTGCAAAATTTCATTGGTCTGAAGATTGTGAATCAGCATTTCAAACCCTTAAAGATAAGTTAACACACAGTCCAGTATTAGCCTACCCAGATTATAATAAAGAATTTATTTTATCCTGTGACGCAAGTGGTCATTCAGTAAGGAGTTGTTTTGAGTCAGAATATTAATGGCGCGGAACACCCCATAGCCTACGCTTCGAGACAACTAACAACGGCAGAAAGAAATTATTCCACAATGGAGAAAGAATTGTTAAGTGTTATTTATGGTATCAAATACTTTAAATGCTACTTGTATGGTAGGAAATTCAAGGTCATTACAGACCACGCAGCTTTAAATTGGTTGCTTGGATTAAAGGATCCATCTGATCGTCTTACCCGTTGGGCCCTATGTCTTTCCGAAATGGATTTCGAAGTTATCCATAAACCAGGCAAAAAACACTCGAATGCAGATTGCCTACGTCGGAAAATAGCACTTTTGGAAGCAACAGGCCTAGATACTGAGGACTGGAGAAAGGCACAAGATGAGGATACAGAATGCAAAAAATACGCAACTCAAAAACAATTTTGCTTTGAAGATGGTGTATTATGTCGTAAAACAAAACTTGGACCGCGAATTGTTGTTCCCCAACACCTTAGACAAGAAATAATGGCAGAGGCCCATGATCATATCCTTGCAGGACACGGTGGACAGCAGACAACCGAAAGACGTGTAGCAGAGCGATTTTGGTGGCAAACCAGAAGGCAGGATGTTGCGCAGTACGTTCGTAATTGCATTGCGTGCGCACAACGAGCTGAACTTTCTCGTTCAAAAATACCCTTACTGAGGCTCCCCGAGGCTTCATGTCCATTTCAAATCTGTGGACTGGATCTCTACGGGCCATTTCATAAAACACCTGCTGGTAATAAGTATGTCCTTACAATTATAGATCACTTTTCACGCTATCTAGCTATGGTGAGTCTCCCAGATCAGCAAGCAAATACAGTTGCCCAAGCTTTAGTTAACAACTGGATACTTAAATTTGGCATACCTGAAGCTATTATCACAGATCAGGGATCTAATTTTACGTCTGAATTAATGAAACAGCTATGCCACTTACTAAAAATACGTAAATTACGCACAACTCCGTTACACCCTCAGTGCAACGGGCGCACAGAAAGAGTTCATCGGACAATTGGCAAGATGCTTAGTTGTTATATTAACGAACAACATTCTAATTGGGATAGGTATTTACCAATAATCGTGTCGGTATACAACGCCAAAACGCATGAAGCAACTGGCATGTCACCTTATGAAGTGGTCTATGGCAGAAAAATGCCGTCCCCTTTTGATGTAATCAGGCAGAAAAACGGAAAAGTCGAAGAAACAGTAAGAGATTTCAGTCGAATGATGAAGGATGTATGGAAAAAGGTTCAAAAATCTAATACAAAGGCTTTGGAACGACAGGAAAGATTAGGTAATACCCAAGCTAAATATCCAAATTACAAAATCGGTCAGTGGGTGATGTTGTCAACTCCCTATGTTGCGAGAGGAAAAACGAAGAAATTTGTAACAAACTACAGAGGTCCTTATCAAATTATTGAGATCACGTCACCAGTCAACGTTAAACTGCAACTGCCCACCCGAACTACCATTGTCCATGCAAGTCGTTTAAAACCTTTTAAGGGCGCTCCAGATGTAATTCCTTCAACAATAGTGTCTGCTTTTCCGAAGGGTGGAGGAAGTTCCCGTAAAGGAAAAAGAGTGGCCACGCCAGCACAGCATACAGACATGGCACCATACAATCTTCGATCAAGGGTGCGAATGTCCTAGTTGAATCTTGGTAGACTGTGGACGGTATACAAAAGTAAATAATTAATAAATTATAATGGTTTATTTTTTAAGAAAGAAAACTTGAATGTAGAAGCATGTTGATCTTGTAGTTAACAATGTATTCCTTCTTTTCTTTGTTTTTGTTTTTACTAGGTTGGTAGGTCCATAACCATGTTGTTTGCTTTTTTCAGAAAACGCCATGCAAGCATTTCCTACACAAAACCTATCCTACCTCAATTACTCCCTTGACAGTTCCCTTCTGAAGTCATTAGATATGTTCATAAACTCGCAGCAAGGCAAAATTGCTGCCAATGTTATGATGCAACATGTCTTAAAATTAAAAGGTGAACGCAAAACTAAAATTATAATGCTAGGAACAGGTATATCTGGAACCTTTGTGTTGGTGTTTCTGCTTTGTACAGTTTTCTTTTATTTAAGACGAAAAAATAAGCCAAATAATAATATACCACTTCATCAAATCCCTGTTAACTGGATGCCACGCTCTTAACTGGTGTACTTCAGTAGTTACGTTTGAGCATTAGTATATTAATTTTGTTTATTGTACTTCATTCTTTACTAAACAGTCTCTTGTTAAAATAAACAATACTGTAGAAAAGATATTCTTGCATTCATATAGAGTTGATTTAACAGGTGTTGCTATGTAACTTTCTAAGTGAATAATCTATTTTTGTTATTCATTGTCATCAAGGTTTGTTACACTTATTACAACCATTTATGTAAGATCTATGTGATTCATGACCGTAAGGTGCTTTTGTAAAGTGATAGAGTATTTTCCACATACTTAATGTGAAGCGTGTGTAATCTTCTAAGTCGAGAGTTTTCATTGCTTGTGCTTTTGCCGTGTGAAGGGTGGAGGAATGTTGAGTAGTAAATTCGAGGGCGAATTTCTCCGAAGGGTGGACGAATGTTGAGTGGTACTTAAGTAAATAAATTAGTGAAATCAAAGTGAACTAGAAATTAGAATATAAATGAAAAACTTGGTTTAGTTTAGAGAGTTACATACTCGCAAACAGCGGGCCGAACAGCAGAACAGAAGAGACAATGACCGTGAAGTCAGCAAGTTCCACATAAGCGGGCGCTGTCGATTCAGCCGTCAGGGCATCGCCCGACCGGCTCACGTGTTTCTCAGTTGTCGTATGTGAGCAAAGGCCCTCGCCTACATTCCAAGAGCCAATGACCGACGTTAAGAAGATTCTTCGAGGAGCTTCTCAACGTGACAGAAGAGGCAATGACCGTGAAGTCGCTCACCTCCAGTAAACTGAAGTGAATAAATACGCGAGACGCATTGGGCCAGACAGATGAAGACGGGGACGGAGACGGAGACGGAGATGAAGACGGAGACGGAGACGGAGACGAAGACGAGAGACTAAGGAAGAAAAGAAGAGTAGCAGTAGCTTTCAATCACTTTCGGTGCTGAAGACCGTCATGCAAGAAGAGTCTGCATCATGGACAGACGAACCAAGTCCGCCACTGTAATGGAATAGCAAGCAGCAGCCGCGACGCCAGAAGACAGAAGTTAAAAGGTACTTGAAGTCTGATCTTTACATACCCGGGTGACTCGTGAGGACGGAAAGGAGACGGCCTCACATCAGCAGTCACCTGTGAGCTGGGATGAAGATCTGACAGCCGAAGGCTGGCCTTCGGGAGTCCGTGGTTCGAGTCCGGGACACTGGCCTTCCCCCGCCGCGCCGCTCCGCTGGCCGACGCAGAACACAAGCGGCCGCTTAGAGAAGAGAAACACTGGGACACCACAGCCAAGGTATCACCATCCGAGCACGACTTCGCTCGCAATAATTAAATGGGCCACCTCGCGCTGCGCGTCTCCAGTCAACTGGGCGAGACGGCGACACGAGATACACACCGCTATGCGTAATCAGACGACGCCGCCGCCGCCGCCGCTGCCGCCGCCGCTGCCGCAGCAGAAGACTTCACAAACGACACAGCTGCCGCTCTCCGAACCAGAACATCCCGTAAGATACAGTTGTACAAGTCTTCAATAAAAGTTATCTTATGTAAAAATGATGTTTCATTCGACCTCATACCCGAGCCATAGGAAGAACCCACCCTGCCCACATGTTGTTAAGAGAGAAAAGTTAATTTATTTAATATTTTCACCCTGACAGAATGCTTTGGAATGCTCATCCTGACAACTGCCTTGCATCAAAAGAGAAAACCCAGTTACATTTAGTGACAGAAGTGTCACATTTAGTAACACAACTGTTACAACTGCAATAGAGCGAGCGCCACTACTGCCAGCTAAATAAAAGATTCAGACTACGGAAGGCACTAACTACTGATAGGCATAGTTAGCAAATGAAAGATTTTAATAGAGAACGAACAATGTATTTACCTTAATAGCGTTGAAAAATCATAATATACATAGCAGTTCATGACATCCAGTCTTACCAATTTCAAAACTCCGCCATCTCTCTCCCCACGTCCACCACTGCTGGCGGCTCACCTCCAACTGCGTAACGCTACGCGCTGTTCACATCCAGTTGCCCAACACTACAATAGCCAACAACAATGCAAACCAGCCACAGACTGCACACAGCACAGCCAGTGATTTTCATACAGAGCGCTACGTAACGTTGCCAATAAGAAAACGTAAACAGCCTACTTACATAGCCCCCATGCTCCCCACAAAAAATTTTACAAATTGTTTTGGGCAGTGGCCAATAATGATTTGATAAAATTTTTCATAATTACAATAACAAAGAAATCAAATGCACACACTTATTGATACAATGTTGGTCAAAAGCTAAAATTTTCTCACAGTCCATGAAGACAGTCCTGATCGTTCATCACAGTAAAATAGCAGTGTTTTTCTCAAAGTCTGAGCAGTAGAAGAAAATGCACACGGAAGTAGTGGATTTCCATGCAGTCTTGAAGAAGTAGTGTTGTCCTTCCAACGAAAAGACAGTGCCAACTCTTGACATGCAGACAGGTAATGGGCCACAACAGAGCAAACCCACCGCAGAGTCAGTCGAAGTTTTGAAGAATATTGGTAGGTAGGTGCTCAATCACCATCGAAGAGTCTTGCAGACAATATAGCAAGTCCATAACCACCACTTGTGCACTCACAAAGTTTTTGGAATTATCCTTAGAACCAGCAATGCTGTTATCCAGTCCCTTGCTGAATTTTTAACACACGTGCAAACACTAACAGTCCCTACTTCTCACATATTGTCCATATACTATGACCAACGGAAACGTATGCAGTGAAATGGAACTTACAAGTTAATAATATGATGAACTGGTGCCAATTACAATATTATAACATAAGAATACAATTACAAAGGTACAAAACAATACAGATAACATTTGTAGTACAGGCTTTACAAAGGAATTGAAATAACACATACATCAGTGTTACAGGAATTATGACATGAGTACATACATAAAAGATCAGAATAACACTTCACACATGAGCATTAAAACAGAACAGAATAAATAATGTCCAAACATCTTTACAAAGAAAATAACATATTATCAGAAAAATTCTACAACATAACTCTTATTAGCTAAACACATTAAGACAGGAAAAACACAAATTCACATAGTGTAATAACACAAAAATACAGGACCGGGTTTGTTTTCAGTGTGACATTTGGGTACTGCAGTCCACCCGAAAACTTCATTCCATATATCTTTACTCTTATTTCAACATTTGTTTCCACCAAAAAAATTCTATCCAAGCATGCTTTTTGTATTTATATGTTCACACATTTCTTACCTCATTATTTATTTTCCATTATCGTACCTCATCATTTATTTCCAAGAAAATCCTACATAAACCTGTTGTCCTTTAAGTTTTCCTGAGTTTTGGCAATTTGAATAACCGAATCGGTAGATGCAACTGAGTCAATTTTAGCTTGCAAGGTGTCGTGATTTTCATGAACAATAGTTTGCAGTTCTTTTACAGCTGCTTCGTGATTCTATAATGAATTTTCATGACGCCAAACAATGGGTTGGAAATGCTCACAAATTTGTGTTTTTACGTCATTACAGACTTTTTGACATTTCGATTCGATTTTAAGTAACTCAGCAGTTAAAACTTCACGTGTTTGTTCAAGTGTGGTATCTAACTTTCGAAGATTTTCTTCCATTGTGTCTAACTTTTGAAGATTTTGCTCCATTGTGTCTAACTTTTGAAGATTATGTTCCATTGTGTCTAACTGTTGCTGTGTTTGTCTCTGATTTTGTTTCATTTGTTGCATTAATTGCAATAATAATGTATTTGTGTCTGGAATCTGTTCCTCTATGCTTTTCGGCAGTGAATTTGCACCGGCAACATTCACATTTTGACAAGCGGAAAATGTGTCTTGACTCATTTGAGAAAACGGTGAGAACCCAAAACCTGAGTCTACATTATTTGCAATATTGTGTTCTGTCCTTCCCGATTCCTGAGGCGAGCTGTTGCCGACCGATCGATCGATAATGCTTCCCTGTTCACTACCTGTTTCACTGTCTACACCATTATTTGACGCCCGCTCCATTTCCCTATGCACAGTTACCAAATTACTACTTTGAATGTCTGTTAATTCATTACACAGTGGTGCTGGTAAGCTACGCTCGTCGTCAATATTATTTCTCAGTTTACTTTGGAGCCTAGTGTTACGTTTTTCACACGCCATTATTGTCACAATATTTCACACGACAACACAGAAAAGCACAATTTGAAGAGCAAAATAAGAAAACACATTAACATAGCATTTAAAATAATATCTAGTTAATTGCAAGCGCAGCTGTGAAATAATTGGTGCAAATTTACATGCGTGTCACACCTGTTTTACTGTACAAGAATGAAAGACTGCAACTACAAAGGAGATACTCTCTACAATTACGCGCTAGCAATAAACAAAATCTACACTAATTACACAAACTACAAGAAAAAAATCAGAAGATTCCAGTGAGGTATCCTCGGCTAAGGGTCGCCATATGAAACGTCCCCTTAGAAAAATTATACATGACTGTGCTTAAACTGACACACAATATTTCTTTAGCGCAACGCAACCTGACTTTCAAAAATCCCTACAAAAGAATGGCCCTGACTAACATTAACCTACACCTTTCACAAATCACTTACCTCACAAAAATCTTCGTTACTCGAACTACTGCAATATAGCGAGCGCCACTACTGCCAGCTAAATAAAAGATTCAAACTACGGAAGGCACTAACTACTGATAGGCATAGTTAGTAGAGAACAAACAATGTATTTACCTTAATAGTGTTAAAAAATCATAATATACATAGCAGTTCATGACATCCAGTTTTACAAATTTCAAAACTCCGCCATTTCCCTCCCCACATCCACCACCGCTGGCGGCTCACCTCCAACTGCGTAACGCTACGCGCTGTTCACATCCAGCTGCCCAACACTACAATAGCCAACAACAATGCAAACCAGCCACAGACTGCACACAACACAGCCAGTGATTTTCATACGGAGCGCTACGTAACGTTGCCAATAAGAAAACATAAACAGCCTACTTATAAGTTATCCACCTTAAATGGCATTCTTTCGTGTCCTATAGGGTAAAAAAATTAACTGGAACTGTCTCCCAAATTTAACTTCATTCTGCTTGTGTCTCTCAGTGTGTCATACAATCGAAAACACTGTCCGAACAGGCGCAACGGTGCCGACGCGGCCCCGTGTCAGCAACAGGCGTCACGGATGCGGATACTGAGTGGCGTGTGGTCAGCACATCGCTCTCCTGGCCGTTGTCAGTCTTCGTGACCGGTGCCGCTACTTCTGAAGTAGCTCCTCAACTGGCCTAAGACGGGCTTAGTGCATCCTGCTTGCCGACAGCCTCGGCTGACTGTGGCGGTTACCCATCCTAATGCTAGTCAAGTACGACAGCGCTTAACTTCGGTGATCTGACGGGAACCGGTGTTACCATTGCGGCAAGACCGTTGGCTCAGTCCTACAATAAAGTCAAACAAAGATTTCATCAGCTTGTGTAATTACCATGTTTAAGGTGACTATAATCATCGTCATGCTTTGAGACATCGTCACAAACATCACAGGTAGGTATTATTTTTATCTTCGATGCTTCATCCTCGTCGAATACGCCATTAACAGTATCGTCAAGAAAACTACTAATCGCACTTCAGTTATACATAACATATAGGTATAAACTATTCTCAAACCAAAATGATCGTCCATGTTTGTGTTAGCTCTTTAGTAACTGATTCTAACAGTTCTAGGTAACGACTGTTGTGCTTTCCACTCTCGAAACGAATTATTAATTTCGGATGCTAGCGACGAAATTTGTTAGGTTATGTCCACCGAGAAATTATTAATTTCGGTCGTTAAAGGAGCTTTTCTATTTGGGGAGCCAATTAACTGATGATGGTCGAAGTAGAGAGGATATAAAATGTAGACTGGCAATGGCAAGGAAAGCTTTTCTGAAGAAGAGAAATTTGTTAACATCGAGTATAGATTTAAGTGTAAGGAAGTCATTTCTACCGCACGAACGACCAAGAGATTGTGGGGCGGCTGATTGGAAAATATGTTGCTGTTATATAAAATTTGTTTAGTTGTGGAAACACTGCATTTCCTATTATTTAGAATGTTATTTATGCTGTCTTTCGCCGTTTTCAACACTGGCTCTCTAACTACAATATTGGCTACCAGAAAGTGATTAGCAAAACGTGAAGCCTGTAATTAGAATTCCTAGTGCCCACTTCATCTGAGAATACACTTATAGTTACAGCTTAGAGCTCTGAGGAATTAGGAGATTGTCCGGGATTTATAATCAAAAACGTTAGTGAAAAAAAAAAAAACGTTCTGTATTCTGAAAGTCACAGATGAAAACAAAAGAATCCACACAACCACACAATCTAACTAACAGAGCAGTTCAGAGTCTAATGCGCTGATGCTACTATAACTGTCGAAATTAAATATTTAAAGAATGCTCGCCATAATATGATGATAAGGTTCATCAAACGCCACGCTAAATAATGGTAGAATGTTTGTCCCACGGCGGCACGTGAAAATACGACAATACGCAAACTGAAGATCGATAATGAAAGTCATCCCAGAATTAACACTTCACTCGAAAATGATTTCATGGCTACGCGTATCTCGAGTAACTTAATACGGCATCCGAGGCTGTTTGTAGCAATGATACCGACGCGACGCGACTCCCTACACAGATGGCGTGCTATTCAGCGTCTGGAGAGAACTGGGGCCTTTCTTCCTCGCGCAGCGTTCTTATATATAAAGCCGCGGTGCGGACGGCTAAGGGAACGCCTGATCAAATCGGCTCTCCCGACTAGCCGCTGGTCTAGTAATGCACCACTTTAGGTTACCGAATAAATCATAGCTTCTTTTGCTGATGGCCGATGAAGCTCTCAATTTAAATGTGCATTCAGCACACAGGTAAGTATTGATAATAAAATTTTGACGTGGCTAAGTTAAATATTTTGGGCGAGAGAATTAATTTAATTACAATGCACGCAGTAGACGAGCTCTGAACTGATCCGTTGGAGATACGCTATCGCTATAGTTTTATAGGTATTCAAATGAAACTTCTCACATCGTCATAGTTATAGCGGATCTCCAACCTACTTAAGTATAAACATCCTAGCCTTATTTATTAGCCTACTTAATCTATCTTGCTTCCTTAAGTTTTAAGACAAAAACCAGAAAATATTGAATTTCAACTAAAATCTTAAATTGTGAGATCCAGAAGACTGTTTCTATTAAATAATTATGAAAAAGGAATTTAATTCTAAATTTGGAAGTCTCTAGCTCTTTTCTGTTGCGCCAATGATTTTTACAGAAAAACGTCCAAATTTCGAAAATGGCTAAAGTTATCGAACTGATATTCAACACATATTAATTTAGTATTACTCCTGACCTGCCAGAAATGTTTTAGGTTATTTGCTTGATTTTTAAAGTATTGCGCAACATTTATGACGTCAGAGCTAGTTACAGCGGACTGGCTGGCACACAATGGAAAGACTGATGTGAATGTACTACAGCGTGAGTAGGCTGCTTCCCTACAAGATGAATACACTAAGGAGATTCAGAAGGATGTAGGTTGCAGTAGGTACTGGGAGATGAAGAAGGTTGCACGGAGTAGCATGGAGAGCTGCATCAAACCAGTCCTAGGACTGAAGACAACAAGAACAACAGCGACAATAATACCGCCTTTTAGTTCCCTATGGTGTCTCCTCAGTACACTTACCAATCGCAATAGAATTTCAGCTATTCAAGCCCATTTGTAACACCATCATCATCTTCTCACAACCACGTAATGAGAGTTACCGACTTCTCTGTGGTATCTTCTACGGCAGACTCCTACGGTTAACACTTGGGATACACTACGTATAATTTTCTTGTGACCACCTGGACTTCTTGACAATTGCTCTGAATTCTTATGCAGCCAGCCTTTCTGTAACTCCCATTCTTTCACTCCCAGTAATAATATATTTCGACAAATTTTGACGACTTGACCATCATAAAAAACAGTCGAAATTTCTTACAAGCAGTTATTACAACATGAACTCTTCATCTTCCTTCATTGATATACACGTGCATGCCTAATAATCATTACTTACAGTGGTATCCTATCAGACGTCGGTCCACTGCTGAGGAGAAACATGTTTTACAACATATGCCGCTCGACTACGGAATTCTGGCAGTAAGGTGGTCTAAGCACCGATTGAAAACAATTTTATGGACTGTTATTTTTACACAATTTTGGAAAACCTCAGATACAGCCGGGATGCGTCAAAAGATAGGTTGCTGTCGCCTCTCGACGATTCAGACTGTAGACTCTGATTACGTGCCTGCACCTTGTAACTGCCGTCAAACAGCTGCTTGTGATTTATCTCAGTGTCGTGAAGCACGATAGGCTTTCCTGTATGTGATGCTACCTGCTGCATATGCTATTGTCTTCCTCTTTGTTGGATGTCACAATTTAAGCACAGAATTTGTGGAGTCAGCACGCTACCACTTAGTTCAGTTATATTCTCGCAACACGTTATCCACACGCCCTAGTCTTCACTCCCTGTATTTAATCCTTGTAATTCTTTCCACCGATTGTACATATTTTTAGCTGCTCTGATTGCAAATGCGTTCTTTACGTAAGGGATGCCATTTACAGCATCTATCGCAGACTTATAGACGCCAGTTAGCTTTGAAGTGCGTTTCAGTTAGTCATTAATACTTAATTACAGCAGCCATAGTAAATGAGAGTGGTAGTACGTTGGAAAGCGGGCGAGAAACCTACGCAGGAATGCCATGAATTAGCCTAGGCAGTACATATATGGTGTGAGCGTACAAGCTGTGGGGCGGGGGACATTAGAGCGGCATTTTCCCGCCCCAGATCACGTGGCTGGCGGTTGCTACAGGGCTGCGGCGTGCGGTTAGCGTTACGCGGCGTTGGAAAAACCCGAGCGGGAACTAGGCAGGGGCGCATATTGCCGTATTTGCGCGCTTGGAGAAATTGATATTCCAGAGAAAAATTGATAAAAACAGAACTAAGAGTGACACGGAGACGCGAGTTGGCACTCATGGACAGAAAAGTAGGTAAAGCTGAATTATCTAGACGCCGCCACAAAAATATATAACATTTTAAAAGTTATTGTAATCTTAAAAATTGTAAATTTATGACACTTCAAAAGCTAATATCTCGGCAATGCCTTAGGCGATTAATGTGAACGAAGTGTTTACGGATGCGGCTGTTTGAGCTGCATCGAGCAGTCACAGACGATTAAGCAGAATACGTACTATTTTTGAATGAGAGGTCGAAATATAGGATTCGACAGAGAGAAACAGTGTTTTTGTTAATAAATAAATTTAAAGAGACGAAAATTTTAAGGAGGTAAGTGAGGAAGTATGTATTTTACTTGTTTATTTATGTTTAGTATAAAAAATCTGGGTAATGCAAAATCACGCCACGAGAATATTATTTGGGAAATAGCGGAGGCACATACAAAACATTGGACTTTAGATTGTTATTACCCGAAAAAATTACGTATTTTCCAATGTATCATATGTGTTTTTATGTTTATTTTTAGAATATTCGAAATTTTTTTGTCAAACATTGTTTTGAATTAGTCAGTCGTTTCGAGGGTGCATAGGGCGGCCATCTTTGAGGACAATGGGTTTGGAGCAACGCTAAGAGCCGGACGTGCCGTGCATCTGGGGGTAGTAGTGGGGTTGGTAGCCACGTTCGGGGAGAAGTATGTATGTAGTGACGTTCGAAAACGATCAAGTTCAGTGCAATATAGTGGTTTAGGACAGCAGACAACAGCGTATTTTGTGAACTGTGAACAGACTGACGAGTGCCGCGATCGCGACATATGAATTTTATAGTGAAGTGTTGTGGCATCAGTTATTAACGGCCGCCCTTATGTAAAAGCCCCTCAGACTGCGTTTTGTGTGATTAGTCAGTGTATTGAAGACTATTCCTGGAAAAATAGAAATAAACCACTTGCTCAAATTATAAATCAACGTGACTCAATATTTTTTAAATTTCACCGCAATACCTGCCTGCATTGCCTTTTTTTTATAGTTTTGTTTCAGTTTGAAAATAGAGTTTCCGACAGGAGTGAGCTGGCACTCTATCACTAAAAACATAGCCTTACATTGACATCAGCCACATCTCTGAGCCTCTCAATTAAGCTGAATGATGAGTGCAAGAAATATATATATATATATATATATATATATATATATATATATTTTTTTTTTTTTCGTGTCATAGCGCGTGGGGGCTCTAGCCAAACTATTCAATCTACAGTGCGTAGTGCCCAATACCGTCGTAATGTAAAGTTTTCAGTAGTCGGGGTTGAAAGAACTGAATGGGTGTTGTGAAACGTACACTCGCAATTAAAGTCACAGATTTCATTAAATTCTTTTGTTATGCTTAATGGTGCCATAAAATTACTCCCGAAACGCCATTCTTTGTCTTAACAGCACAATTACGGAGAAACGTGTTGCATGATAGCCAATGCGGCCCCATCACGGAATTGTAGCTATACTACGATTAAAGACCAGTTTTAATGCGTGTTACTGCTACACATTATTCAAACTTGTACACTCTTGGGCACAATTGGCCTGATTGTGGAAAGTTTATGCATTTCGATAGTTAATTAAAAGAGAGCAAGACGTTAATCATATTTTCTAATCAAATGTTAATAGTCTTCACAATAAACTGTAAACAGCCGTTGTATGACACTTTAATAGTACTACCGATTTCACAACGTTCAAGTTGCATCTTCAGGTATATCTGACAAAGACAAATAGGAAATGAGGGAATTAAAATTATATTTTTCTTAGAGGCGGCTGTAATCTAGAAAGAAGAATTAAAATGTAATGTATAGTTTACGTAACTGAAGGAAGCAAATTTGAAAATCATAATCAACTTATTTTCAGATCATTTGCAGGAAAATTTGTGCGCATTGGACGTCTCATCACTCCCAGTCAGGCTATAATAAATTCCTCGAATAGTGACAAAACGAAAATTTAAATCAGGTGGAATCAAGAGGACGTCCATAAAAGAAGGTCGTCTCTAAAATGTACAATATAATTCTAAAAGCAAGAAGAGCGACCCAACCAGAAGAGACAGACGGTGCTTGAAATTGTAAATAATGTGAATAATAATTGTGAGAGGCGTTCTTAAAACAGATAATATAAAGTTAAAAATGCAGTAAAATGACTATTGCAAGATAAAGAAGATCTGTTACTTGTACTGTAGGCAAACAAAACTTGGGAGTATATTATAACACTTTACCTCAGTTTGGCTATTTGGTGAGCATCCAGTATGACAATTCCTATTTCACGGAATCACAATCTCTTCAGACATATTTAAAGTATGACTTTTGATCTGGCCATGTAGAATTTTTAAATTATTTGACAAATTAGTGGCAGTACGGTTTTGTTCACATAAATGGGTGCTTATTCTGGAATTTGTCAAATTTTGGTGCTCTCTGAATCTATTGCAAAGTTTGCTGTAATGAAATACTAATAATGACGACACTTTCCCCTACGACCATTCAGTGCTTGTTCATATGGGGAACTGTTATCAAAAGTCATGCTACTTTGACGATCAATGCACGTACGTTCCCACTGAAATGTAGCACGCCCTCGAGCTGCTTTCCGGCGGCTTTACGACGAGACACACAACCCATCTACTTCAGCGAAGTCGGACTACAGACACTACTTGCACTTCAGTGTTAAATGCAATAAAGAATCAGCTAGCCAGCACCTTGAAAGAGATAAAAACTGGTGACACCAGAGTTTAACAATAACGTTGAAGTTTATGCTTTTATTCAACATCAAGTTTGTTTCATATATACTGAAGCTCCTGTGTGACGGAAGACACTTGGCTCCTTAGCTGTGGCCGTTATCGGAAGCTTGTGTGGCAGCTTTCAAGTCGAAAGTAACAGATTCGAACACCGGCGATGGAAGATACTTTCACCAGCCGGAAAGGAAGCGAGAGGGGAGATAGCACAGGGTTTCTGATCACTCATCTTCGCGCCAATGTCTACATCTACATCTACATAGATACTCTGCAAATCACATTAAAGTGCCTGGCCGTGGGTTCATCGAACCACCTTCACAAATCTCTATTATTTCAATCTCGTATAGCACGCGGAGAAAATGAACACCTATATCTTTCCATACGAGCTCTGATTTCCCGTATTTTATCGTGGTAATCCTTCCTCCCAATTTAGGTCGGTGTCAACAAAATATTTTCGCATTCGGAGGAGAGAGTTGGTGATTGGAATTTTGTTTGAAGATTCCGTCGCAACGACAAAGGCCTTATTTTAATGATGTCCAGCCCAAATCCTGTATCATTTCTGTGACACTCCCTCCCATATTTCGCGATAATACAAAACGTGCTGCCTTTCTTTGAATTTTTTCGGTGTACTCCGTTAGTCCTATCTGGTAAGGATTCCACACCGCGCAGCAGTATTCTAAAAAGAGGACGGATAAGCGTAGTGTAGGCAGTCCCCTTTTCTAAGTGTCCTGCCAATAAAAGGCAGTCTTTGGTTAGCCTTCCACACAACATTTTCTATATGTTCCTTCCAATTTAAGTTGTCCGTAATTGTAATACCTAGGTATTTAGTTGAATTTACGGGTTTTAGATTACACTGATTTAACGTGTAACCGAAGTTTAACGAGTTCCTTTTAGCACGTTTGTTCCACTGCTAACACATGAGAGTAATCATGGGTGAGATTATATGTGTATGTGCCACGAAGGAATTGGTGTCCGTGCTTTTTTTTTCTTTAGAGGTTGTTACTTCTGGTGCTCTTAACTTGAGAAAGACTTGCATTATGGTGTGACAACTGCGGAGCACGAAATAAAAAACCGTTTCTCGTAACGGCAATAATTTACTTAATGACAAATGTATTTAATCGCTCAGTGGATCTAAAATACTTACTTAGTGGACATAGCTACATGGACTGCGACCATGATGTTTCTCTAACTGAAAAGCGGCGCAAAAAATTGAAATCAATGGTTGCTGTCCCTATGAAACCTGAGGGTTTTATTGACTTCAAGGAGCAAGACAAAAAGTGATTTGATGGTAAAGACCTTGAAATTAGGAAAATCCCACATTTTCGCATTTCACATAAGAAACCCTGTAATCGTGTAAATCTTGAAGAACTTCCTCATTGACTTACAGTTTAGGTGCAAGATATCACAAGAACACAAGAAAGATCTAGAGAGAATGATCGAGTTCTTGGAGAATGGAGATGACAATGCGTTCTACAAGGCCATTGTAGATGGACATCGCGAGCAGGAAGGAAGGTAAGAGGAGGAAGGGTAAGAAGCAAACTCTTGGAAATGTACGTCTTCGGTTACAATAATCCACCCTGAGAGGCAATACTTTAATTTTAATGTTTAAGGTTAGAACTTGAGTAACAAGGCAAAAGTAGAGGATAGACAAAGTGTGTTAAGTAACAAAACTTTTCGGGTTTAGCATTTTTTGAACAAGAGTGTAAAAGGCAGTTTACTGTCTAAGACGGAGGATTTTAGGAATAATTAAGTTTTTTATTTTGTTTATTTGTCTTATGTTAAATAGTCAAGCAGTTTATTAACACTTATAAACGTTTTCATGAAGTTTATTTTATCCACGGAAAATGAAAGAAAGATCATGGGAAGTGGAAACGTTAGCGAAAGAGTAACAATTTATTTACCTAAGAAAATAAGTAGGAGCTACACTTTTATAATTTTGTTGTATACAGTTAGATTTTATCTATTATAAAGAGAGTTCTTAAGGATAACATATTAGTTAACTTCTGTGTGTTAAGTGCAATACGTAATAAAAACCATCTCAATAAGGCTTGGAAAAACATCAAATGTTGTCAAAGTCTGTTTTACACATTTAAAAATTTTTGACATTTTTTGCGTAAGGTTTTTTAAGCCTTTCACTGTCGTGAAAATATAAAAAATCTCACAAACCAAGTTGTAAAGTTGGATAAATTTTATAGACAAACTGTTATAAAAATCAACCTTAATGAAAAATTTAATAAACTTGGAAAAATTACGAGGAATATTCATCATTTTTGTGCTAACCCAGCTGAACATTGAGGCTTTTAATCATATGGGCACGGCACATACAAAATTCCTAGAAGAACAACAGATGACACTTTCAGTTCTCCTGTTCAGTATCAAGTTATAAGTGTATATGTATGTAAAAAACAATACTTTTCAAGATGTCACTATATTACGTACTGGTAATACCTTGTTCGGAATTTTAAAGTTCATAGTTACAGATCTTATTAGCTTCTAATGCATATTGAAAATTTTTTCTGGCACTTTCAACCTTTCCCATTTCCAGTACATAACTAGTTCAGAAGCCCACTCGAAGCGTAAATGGTTTCGAAAAGATACTTCACCTCTTTGCAGCAAATAATCCTGAGCAAATAGGGAGCATCATGACGAATGCAGGGATTAGTCAACACAAGGTTTTTGTAACTAAACTAAATACTCTAAAATAAAAATCCGCCAAACACAAACGCAAAATATATCTTTTTAACAAATGAAATAAAAATTCGCTTCCAATCTGACTATGTACGTTTAGACCAGACGAGGTTTCAATTCAAAGAAACAGTATCGACAGCAGTTGATAGATATATACCAACTAACTAATAACATATGGTGCTGATCCCCCATTGTACACAAAACAGGTCAGAACGCTATTCCAGAAGCAACGGAAAAAGCAAGCCAAATTTCAAAGAACACAAAACCCTCAAGATTGGCAAAGTTTTACAGAAAGTTCAATGCGAACTTCAATGCGAGGTGCTTTTAGTAGTTTCCGCAACAAGATTCCGTCTCGGAATCTGGGAGAAAATCCGAAGAGATTCTGTTCGTGTGTATAGTACACCAACGGAAAGTTGCAATCAATAATCTCACTGTGCGGTAACAATTGTGATGCTACGAATGACACCGTCACTAAAGCAGAGTTAATAGAAACAGTTTTCCGAAATTTTTTCAGCAAAGAAGACGAAGTAAGAATTCCTAAATTAGATTCAAGAACAACTACCTACATGAGCAACTTAGGAGTAGATATCCTCAGTGTAAAGAAGCAGCTTAAATCACTAATAAAGGCAAGGCCTCCGGTCTAGATTGTATAACAGTCCGGTTCCTTTCAGAGCATGCTGATACAATAGCTCCATACATAGCAATTATATAAAACCGCTCGCTCGTCGAAAAATCCGTACCTAAAAACTATAAAGTTGCACAAGTCGCACCACTATCCAAGAAAGGAAATAGGAGTAATCCGGTGTATTACAGACTTATATCGCTAATGTAGATTTGCAGTACAATTTGGAAACATATACTGTATTCGAACAGTATGGGTTACCTCAAAGAAAACGATTTATCGACTGACCACCAACACGGAGTCAGAAAATATCTTTCTTGTGAAACTCAACTAGATCTTTATTCTCACGAGGTAATGAGTACTATCGGCAGGTGACATCAAACGTATTCCACATTTTTAGATTTCCATAAGGCTTTTGACACCGTTCCTCACAAGCTTCGTCTAATGAAATTGCGTTCCTATGGAGTACTGTCTTAATTGTGCGACTGGATACGTCATCTCCTGTCAGAAAGTTCACAGTTCGTAGTAATTGACGGGAAGTTATCGCATAAAACGGAAGTTAAATTTCTCGTTTTCCGAGGAAATGTTGGCCCCCTGCTGTTCCCGATTTACATAAAAGATGTAGGAGGCAATCTGAGCAGCCCTCTTGGATTGTTTTCAGATGCTTTCATGAGGTTTTCAGATGTTTTCATGTCGGCTCTTACAAAGTCATCAGGGGATCAAAGCAAATTGTTAATCGATTTAGATAATATATCAATATGGTGAGAATAGTGGTAATTGACTCTAAATAATGAAATTGTGAAGCCACTAGTACTAAAAGGAATCCACCAAATTTCGGTAAAATGATGAAACACACAAATCTTGGGCTGTAATTTCAAATAAATTCTTAGGAATTAGAACTGCAGTTAACATAAACTTCAACGATCACGTTAAGAATGTTGTGGAGAAGCAACACAAAAACTGCAATTTATTGGAAAAACATTCTGAAAACTCAACAGGTCTTCTAAAGAGACTGCTTGCTCTACACTTGTTCGCCCTCTTCTGGAGTGCTGCTGTGCGGTGTGGGATCCGCATCAAATAGGACTGACGGATAACATAGAAAAAGTTCAGAGAAGAGCAGTTCGTTTTGTATTATCGCGAAATAGGTGAGAGAATGCCAAGGATATGATATGGAAATTAAGGTGGCAACCATTAAAGCAAAAATGATTTTCGTTACGACAGGCTTTTATCATGAAATTTCAATCGCAAACCTTGTCTTCAGATTGTGAAAGTATTTTGTTGGCGCCCATCTGAATAGGGTCGGATGATCGAGTGGAGCGGTGGAGAAATAGCTGGAAGTTGGTTCGATGAACCCTCTGCCAGGCACTTAATTCTGAATTGCAGGCTAATCATGTAGATGTAGATGAATGATTGAAGAAAATAAAAAACTTGGTTTTTAAGTATTTTTTCCAACTACAGAGTAAACCTCCCGTGAGGGGAAGGGAAGGTCCAATCACATTTCACTAAATCTCACCAAGCGGAAGGAGGGGGTCGAAATTTTAAGAAATAAATCTCATGTAATTAATGGCTCTCCGCTGGGGTTTTCCTAATCAACAGTTCTCATGATGTTTTGCTTTCTTTTGTTGAGGCTGACGGTTGCCAATAAGAGACCAAAAAACAACACAAAGGTATTTCGTTTCAACGTATTTCATATGGACTGAACTATAACGAAGTTGCTTGAACTCAGCATGTGGGGATTACCTGAGGAGTCAAAACATATATGTGTTGCCTAAAATATCAATTCAGTGAGCTAAAAAACTAATAGTGGTACATCAAACTGAACGCGTGCAGTTTACGTTTTCATTTATTGTAGTTAACATAGCGTTTTGGAGACATGAACTTAATTTCATAAATTGGTTTTGTGACACAGCGCTGCGCATATCGTGCACATTTACAGCAGAACAAAACAGATATGTAGTTAACAAGCCCGTCTGCAAAATTTCCCACATTTCTGTGGCTGATGAACAACAGCTAGAATTATTACAGGTATTTGAGTCTGCTGGTGCACTCGTTTAGCTTTCTACATAGGACCTAATAGAGCGTCTGGTTTTATCAAACATACTCCTTAGTTCATCATTCTAACACGACTGACGAAAACGAAAACTTGTTGATATTCTAGTGTATTTCATTACTCAAGGTTAGTTGACATTAAAACCTCTCTTATTTACAAAATTTACTGCTGCAGTACTTAACGCCAAGAGAAAAATCAAGACGAATTCTCATTGCTCTATTATACGTACGTTAGATTTCACTACTCACTCCATAAACAATAAGAAAATATTTCTAGCGACTGCATGTTCAACACTAAGCACTATCAGCAATTGTAGCCATACACTGTACCAAACAGAATAAAGACGACAAATGTAGTTCGACAGACTTATGGCTTGAGCTTTAATTCACGTTGAACTCCCTGCACCATACACCAGTATGTGTGCTCGTTTTATACGATAGAACGTTATAGATAGAAGATATCTCTGTTGGAGATCGTTCAGTATGAGGAATAAATGATAGTCACTCCAAGAAAGCGGTATTAGATCATCAACACAACCCGAAGCGAAGTTATCGTGTTCGATATTTAGCGGTTTGGCGATAAACACTAATCTTATTTTAACCGCGTTTCGTCATTCACCAACTAACAATAATATGTTCAAGGAAGTTTTCAACAATGCTATTAATGTGCACGGATGGATTACATCAGCACTCACTAGCACAGTATCACCCCAGAAACCGTTCAACGATCGAACTGAAAAATTGAATTGTCAAAGGTTATCCAAATAACAACTCGATATCTCATAAGATAACCTCGGTATATGGGACTGTAACGTGAGGCATCTGTTGATAGCTTCCGGTTGCTCGACAGAGCCGGCCTGTGTGGCCGAGCGATTCTATGCGCTGCAGTCTGGAACCGCACGACCAGTACGGTTGCAATTTCGAATCCTGCTTAGGGCATGGATGTGTGTGATGTCCTTAGGCTAGTTAGGTTTAAGTAGTTCTACGTTCTAGAGGACTGATGACCTCAAATGTTAAGTCCCATAGTGCTCAGAGCCATTTTTTGCTCTACAGAGAGTATGTTAAAGAACACAAGATATTATATGTATCCTTAAAAATACTTTTTGTTTGCCTCAGCTACCATGAATACCGTAAATAGATAACGGAAATTAATTTTGATCACTGTGAAACTCCTTATCTGTCTGATTTAATAGCCATTCAAACAGTTTTCGTTCGCAAGTCGTACAGTCTAGAATAGCTTTAGCAATGAGGCAAAATTCCGTGAGCATTGAGGCAAATATCCCATCGATGCACCAGGCTGAAGATTCCCTTTTTCTAGAACACCGTGTCCTGCTGTGTGAAGATTTCCGTCGCTGCCTGGTGCACATCCCATTTCCACAGGAATCGTCTACCATTCATGGCCTTTTTTAAGGGACCGAAGGCGTGATAACCTCGTGGGGAGAGAAGAAGATTATAGGTCGGGTTGTCGAGTGTCTCTCACATGAGTTAGTGTAACTTCGGCTTAACTTCCAGATCGACCGGCGTCATGTGTCCAATAGCAAGGAACACGGAACTGTGCGCGCCACTCCACAATGGTCGTTTTCGACAGACCTGCTACACCATTAGCATTCTTCACTCTCCGATGGATGTCTGATGGTGTTTGTCCTTCGGCATCCACGAAAAGAATAATAGCCCTTTGGTCCTCTTCTGAACTCATTTGGTAATAACGTTGCCATAGCTCACAGTTCCACGTTCACCGCACGCTCGTCGAAAAGACAAATGGTTCAAATGGCTCTGAGTACTATAGGACTTAACATCTGATGTCATCAGTCCCCTAGACTTAGAACTACTTAAACCTAACTAACCTAAGGACATCACACACATCCATGCCCGAGGTAGGATTCGAACCTGCGACCGTAGCGGTCGCGCGGTTCCAGACCGAAGCGCCTAGAACCGTTCGGCCACACCGGCCGACTCGAAAAGACACAAATGCCACACTGTTCGCTTTCCTATATTGTCGTTGCTGTATGGAGCCCATCGGAGTTGTGCTACGTTACATATGTGATGCAGAAACGCCGTCAAACGGACTCGTTCTAATTGTCCCTTATAAATGAAATATAAATACAGATATATGAGCCTAGTAACTTACGAAATAATTTCTTTACTACCATGAGCTAATTTTCAGGCTTATTTAGTTACATCTGCAAATGCGGAATGCAGAAGTTCGCATAAACATGTTTTTAACATGATACTGGGTCCTGGAGGTTGCTTCACTGCGACAAAATGTAGGAAACACATTAATATATGGCCTCGTGTATTGGTATATATCACATTGCACCGAGAAACGCAGCCACTAAAATACCAAAGCCCGGCCTGGCGATTAAGTGTAAAACTCTCATCACATGTGGACTGGGGGAGGTCTAAGGCATCAGTGACTTTGTGAAACATAAGTACCAATTTTCACCAAGTGTGTTATACGTGAGTGTCGAAATTCATGGAATAATTCTGATGAATATTTTATTTTCTCTTTGATGGACGAGGAAATAAAGTTGCTGTACATGTTGGAAAATTAGGACAATGTTGAACTGCCACTTCTCCGTCAAAGTGAGGCATCCGCCGTTTTAGACGACGAGTGGCGTGATGAGTACTGAAAAAGTGTGAACTTTCGAATTATGAATATGTTGCAAACCAACATTTTTTTTTTTTCCATTTTCAGATGTTTTGAACCTGCTGACAGAGTTTAGATTTTCATGTAATTTAATTAATTAGATACAGTTTGGATTTGTGGCAGAAGTAGATGAAGAACACCGAGAAGTCTGCAAGAATGAGGTCTGCGACCAAGATTTTGATACGAGTAATTACGTAAGCCCTGAAGTTATTAAATTAATGGGTGACCATAATTGGGTGACAAGATGAAGAATCTCAAAAAGTTTGTGTTCTGAAGACTCATGTGGATTTGTCTAAATATTTGCGTTTGCCTTTTGGCAGTGCTTCCACACCCGCCATTTTCCAGTAGTATTTTTAATAGCTGACTGCTCAAGTACCAAGCTGTTCAAACTATTTGGACGATATTGTCGTAGCAGGTCGTATAGCTGAAGAGCACAGTGCAAATTTCGTGTGCTTTGTTTCATGTGTCATCTGATGCAGTACTAAAGTGTAGACTGGACAAGCGAGATTTTCTATACCTGAGTTGCAGTATCTTTGTCAGGTCAGAAACAGTCAAGGTGTACATCCTCTACAGTCACACCCGTTACCTATACAGGACCTGCCAGTTCCTCGCAATGTCACAGAATTCCAGTCAGTTTTAGGGAAACTGAGCTATTATATTCAATTCATACCAAATGCTGCGCAAATCGCAGCTCCATTGCATCGCTTGCGCAAGAATGTCCCCTTTGTTTGGACAGATGAGTGCCAAGAAGCTTTTCAAAAACTTAAAGATGCATTACTCAGTGATCGATGTTTGGTTCACTTTGATCCTGAAAAACCGGTTTTATTGCAAGTTGATTCTTCCTCTTACGGAATCGGTGCAGTGCTTTCGCACTGAATTGGTGATAAAGGCAGGCATCGAAAGTGTTGTCCAAAGTTCAGTGTAACTGATCACAAATAGAGAAAGAGGCATTAGGTACAGTGTATGGTGTCACCAAATTCCACCACTATTTAAATGGGAGAATATTCTACTTAGCTATGGATCACAGGGCATTGCAGTCCTTATTTCATCCGAAGAAACCGGTTCCTGTACGGACCGCCGAAAAATTGTAAAGATGGGCTTTGTTGTTGTCTCAGTACCTGTACGAAATTCTGTATCGACCGACAACTAAACGTGGTAAGGCGGACGCACTTTCATGTCTTCCCATTGGCCCTGATGCAGACTTCGACGCTTCTGCTGCATCTTGTTGCCACATCGATGCTCAGGATTCTGCATTGCTTTAATGCTTTCCTCTGAGGTATAAGAAAATAGCAGATGCCACTGAAACTGATTCAAATTTCAACATTTTGCTCGAACACATTCGCTCATCTTTGCCTCACTCACCGCATAACATAAAAAACTCTGTAATGCGCCGATGTTTTGCACGTCGGCATAGCCTCGCTATGCAGAACTATGTGATACTTGTTCAGAATGACCGTGGACAGCGACGTGTGTTGACCCCCAAAGCTTTTAAAAAAGAAGTATTGCACATACTTCACCAAGCCCACTGGGGGAGTGTTCGTACAAAATTGTTAAAGCACCGACATTGTACTTGGCAGGGTATAGACGCCCAAATAGAACAGTTGACGTCACAGTCGCATGCATGTGCGGATAATCAGTCCGCTCTGCCACAAAAATTCTTTTCTTGGCCTTAGTCGCACTCATCATGGCAACGTGTACACATAGACTTTTTAGGACCTTTTTCTAACACCAGTTGGTTGATTGTGGTAGACTCTTGTAGCAAGTTTCATTTTGTTGTGCCAATGAACTCGACAACGTCAAGCAGACAATTCAGGTGTTGTCCTCTATTTTTTGCCTCAAAGATTTGCCTGAAGCCTGAGTGTCAGAGAATGGCCCTCAGTTCACGTCAAAAGAGTTTGAAACATTCTGTGAACGCAATGGCATACAGCGTCTAACTAGTGCTCCGTTCCATCCACAGTCAAACGGCGAAGCGGAACGGAACGCTTTGTCAGAACCTTCAAGCAGCAGATGGCCAAACTTCGCTCCGCACACACCAGGGATCAAGCACTGCAACTGTTTCTCGTTTCCTATCGTTCACATTCACGAGATGGAGCATCGCCGGTGGAATTGCTTCACGGCCGCCGCCATCGGACACTGTTCCACCTTCTCCACCCTCCTCAGCATCCGCCGTCGAAGGAACTCCGCACGTATCACTTCGTGCCGCATGAAATTGTGTTTTACAGGGTTTTTAGCGGAAGCAGGCGACGGGCACGAAGCGAGATCGTTCGTCGACATGGTGTATGCATGTATCTCATTTCAGGCCCAGACGGAATGCGGCGCCGACATCACAATCAAATTCGATGCTGTCATGTGTACAGTGATCCTTCTGTGTCTCTTCCCACAGATTCACGGATCCTGAACACAGTGTGACCACAGCAGCCGCAAGAGGGTGTCATCATGACGACACATGGACATATTGAGGGGGACTTATTCGAAATCTGTTCACAACTTCTTTTTAACTATGATGTGAATTTTCCTCAATCTTCGTAATTAGGTTTAGTTCCTGCTTCTTGAACAATGATTGTCCTTTACCGTGTTTTATTGGAGACGGGATTAGTGGCTCTTGTCCAACTAGGATGACGAACTACATGACTAGACACATGTTTCAATATGACTTTCATTTGTTAGGCACATACCATCGTCATTGTTCTCCTCATGTACATTGTCCACATAGTCGAGCGTGTACACCATACATTCTACTGCCTCATCTTGCAGAAACGATAATACTTCATGTGCCACTTCTTTCTCACTCTGCAAAATTTCTTGGATTCTTTTCTAATGAAATGTCAACTTCGGCCACTTTTTTTCTTTCTTTCTTTCGTTCATTAGTGGCTGTGTCTCGCATGTTGCGCAGGGTCGACATGGTTAAGTCAGATTTGGCATGCTTAATTTGTTAAGGGGTGGCCGTATGCTCTTCCTTTCGCCACCCCATACCCCCCCGGGTCGGAAGCAGTGTATCCCAGCTGTCTGCGTCAAGTGTAAACCATGAACTAGTGCAAACATGTTTCAAATATCTGTGAGGCGAGTAACTGAGGAGGGACGTGGGGACCAGCCCAGTATTTACCTAGTGATATGTGGAAGACCGCCTAAAAACCATATCCAGGCTGGCCGGCACACCGGCCCTTGTCGGTAATCCGCCGGGCGGATTCTATCCGGGGCCAGCGCGCCTACCCGAGTCCTGCAAGCAGCGAATTATCGCTCTCGGCTAACCTGGGTGGTCAAATGTCAACTTCGACAACTGTAGTAGATATAATGCAGGGTTTGCCTTGTTTATCGTTGCCATTGCTCTGCTGTGTATCAACACCACAAGCACTGTAGCACAGTGTTAGTTACTCATCGACTGAGCTGTTCAACAACATTCCGCAGGCTCATACTGTGCTCACCACTGGATACCTCCAGCCCCGCCTCTTGTTGCCGTTAGCAGACATTATTGTGGTTGTGGTTGCATGGAAGACGCCGAATGCCGTAAACATCATTGGCCTTTACAACCTTGCGCCCAAGTGGTTCCTTGTCAGTGAACGATGGCTAACTAATATAATAGTGGTCCAGTCTGGACTGCTGTTGAAATTTGGAAATTTGTGGTAAGACCATGGACCTTGCCGTTGGTGGGGAGGCTTGCGTGCCTCAGCGTTACAGATAGCCGTACCGTAGGTACAACCACAACGGAGGGGTATCTGTTGAGAGGCCAGACAAACGTGTGGTTCCTGAAGAGGGGCAGCAGCCTTTTCAGTAGTTGCAAGGGCAACAGTCTGGATGATTGACTGATCTGGCCTTGTAACAATAACCAAAACGGCCTTGCTGTGCTTGTACTGCGAACGGCTGAAAGCAAGGGGAAACTACGGCCGTAATTTTTCCCGAGGGCATGCAGCTTTACTGTATGATTAAATGATGATGGCGCCCTCTTGGGTAAAATATTCCGGAGGTAAAATAGTCCCCCATTCGGATCTCCGGGCGGGGACTACTCAAGAGGATGTCGTTATCAGGAGAAAGAAAACTGGTGTTCTACGGATCGGAGCGTGGAATGTCAGATCCCTTAATCGGGCAGGTAGGTTAGAAAATTTAAAAAGAGAAATGGATAGGTTAAAGTTAGATATAGTGGGAATTAGTGAAGTTCGGTGGCAGGAGGAACAAGACTTCTGGTCAGGTGACTACAGGGTTATCAACACAAAGTCAAATAGGGGTAATGCAGGAGTAGGTTTAATAATGAATATGAAAATAGGAATGCGGGTAAGCTACTACAAACAGCATAGTGAACGCATTATTGTAGCCAAGATAGATACGAAGCCCACACCTACTACAGTAGTACAAGTTTATATGCCAACTAGCTCTGCAGATGACGAAGATTGAAGAAATGTATGATGAAATAAAAGAAATTATTCAGATAGTGAAGGGAGACGAAAATTTAATAGTCATGGGTGACTGGAATTCGAGTGTAGGAAAAGGGAGAGAAGGTAACGTAGTAGGTGAATATGGATTGGGGCTAAGAAATGAAAGAGAAAGCCGCCTGGTTAAATTTTGCATAGAGCATAACTTAATGATAGCTGACACTTGGTACAAGAATCATGAAAGAAGGTTGTATACATGGAAGATACATGGAGATACTAGAAGGTTTCAGATACATTATATAATGGTAAGACAGAAATTTAGAAACCAGATTTTAAATTGTAAGACATTTCCGGGGGCAGATGTGGACTCTGACCACAATCTATTAGTTATGAATTGTAGATTAATAATGGAGAAATTGCAAAAAGGTGGGAATTTAAGGAGATGGAACCTGGATAAACTGAAAGAATCAGAGGTTGTACAGAGTTTCAGGGAGAGCATAAGGGAACAATTGACAGGAATGGGGGAAGGAAATACAGTAGAAGAAGAACGGGTAGCTTTGAGGAATGAAATAGTGAAGGCAGCAGAGGATCACGTAGGGAAAAAAACGAGGGATAGTAGAAATCCCTGGGTACCAGAAGAAATATTGAATTTAATTGATGAAAGGAGAAAATATAAAAATGCAGTAAATGAAGCAGGCAAAAAGGAATACAAACGTCTCAAAAATGAGATCGACAGGAAGTGCAAAATGGCTAAGCAGGGATGGCTAGAGGACAAATGTAAGGATGTAGAGGCTTATCTCACTAGGGGTAAGATAGATACTGCCTACAGGAAAATTAAAGAGACCTTTGGAGATAAGAGAACGACTTGTATGAATATCAAGAGCTCAGATGGAAACCCAGTTCTAAGCAAAGAAGGGAAAGCAGAAAGGTGGAAGGAGTATATAGAGGGTCTATACAAGGGCGATGTACTTGAGGGCAATATTATGGAAATGGAAGAGGATGTAGATGAAGATGAAATGGGAGATACGATACTGCGTGAAGAGTTTGACAGAGCACTGAAAGACCTGAGTCGAAACAAGGCCCCCGGAGTAGACAACATTCCATTGGAACTACTGACAGCCTTGGGAGAGCCAGTCCTGACAAAACTCTACCATCTCGTGAGCAAGATGTATGAAACAGGTGAAATACCCTCAGACTTCAAGAAGAATATAATAATTCGAATCCCAAAGAAAGCAGGTGTTGACAGATGTGAAAATTACCGGACAATCAGTTTAATAAGCCACAGCTGCAAAATACTAACACGAATTATTTACAGAAGAATGGAAAAACTAGTAGAAGCCGGCCTCGGGGAAGATCAGTTTGGATTTCGTAGAAATACTGGAACACGTGAGGCAATACTGACCTTACGACTTATTTTAGAAGAAAGATTAAGGAAAGGCAAACCTACGTTTCTAGCATTTGTAGACTTAAAGAAAGCTTTTGAAATGTTGACTGGAATACTCTCTTTCAAATTCTGAAGGTGGTAGGGGTAAAATACAGGGAGCGAAAGGCTATTTACAATTTGTACAGAAACCAGATGGCAGTTATAAGAGTCGAGGGACATGAAAGGGAAGCAGCAGTTGGAAGGGAGTAAGACAGGGTTGTAGCCATTGCCATTGCCAGTCTACATTTTATATCCTCTCTACTTCGACAATCATCAGTTATTTTGCTCCCCAAATAGCAAAACTCCTATACTACTTTAAGTGTCTCATTTCCTAACCTAATTCCCTCAGCATAACCCGACTTAATTCGACTACATTCCATTATCCTCGTTTTGCTTTTGTTGATGTTCATCTTATACCCTACTTTCAAGACACGGCCCATTCCGCTCAACTGCTCTTCTAAGTCCTTTGCTGTCTCTGACAGAATGACATTGTCATCGGCGAACCTCAAAGTTTTTATTTCTTCTCCATGGATTTTAGTACCTACTGTTAATTTTTCTTTTGTTTCCTTTACTGCTTGCTCAATATACAGACTGAATATCATCGGCGAGAGGCTACAACCCTGTCTCACTCCCTTCCCAACCACTGTACAGATTGTAAATAGCCTTTCGCTCACTGTATTTTACCCCTGCCCCCTTCAGAATTTGAAAGAGAGTATTCCAGTCAACATTGTCAAAAGTATTCTCTAAGTCTACAAATGCTAGAAACGTAGATTTGCCTTTCCTTAATCTTTCTTCTAAGGTAAGTCGTAGGGTCAGTATTGCCTCACGTGTTCCAACATTTCTACGGAATCCAAACTGATCTTCCCCGAGGTCGGCTTCTACCAGTTTTTCCATTCGTCTGTAAAGAATTTGCAGCTGTGACTTATTAAACTGATAGTTCGGTAATTTTCACATCTGTCAACACGTGCTTTCTTTGGGATTGGAATTATTATATTCTTCTTGAAGTCTGAGTGAATTTCGCCTGTCTCATACATCTTGCTCACGAGATGGTAGAGTTTTGTCAGGACTGGCTCTCCCAAGGCTGTCAGTAGTTCTAATGGAATGTTATCTACTCCCGGGGCCTTGTTTCGACTCAGGTCTTTCAGTGCTCTGTCAAACTCTTCACGCAGTAGCATATCTCCCATTTCATCTTCATCTACATCCTCTTCCATTTCCATAATATTGCCCTCAAGTACATCGCCCTTGTATAGACCCTCTATATACTCCTTCCACCTTTCTGCTTTCCCTTCTTTACTTAGAACTGGGTTTCCATCTGAGCTCTTGATATTCATACAAGTCGTTCTCTTATCTCCAAAGGTCTCTTTAATTTTCCTGTAGGCAGTATCTATCTTACCCCTAGTGAGATAAGCCTCTACATCCTTACATTTGTCCTCTAGCCATCCTTGCTTATCCATTTTGCACATCCTGTCGATCTCATTTTTTAGACGCTTGTATTCCTTTTTTCCTGCATCACTTACTGCATTTTAGTATTTTCTCCTTTCATCAATTAAATTCAGTATCTCTTCTGGTACCCAGGGATTTCTACTATCCCTCGTTTTTTTACCTACGTGATCCTCTGCTGCCTTCACTATTTCATTCCTCAAAGCTACCCGTTCTTCTTCTACTGTATTTCTTTCCCCCATTCCTGTCAATTGTTCCCTTATGCTCTCCCTGAAACTCTGTACAACCTCTGATTCTTTCAGTTTATCCAGGTTCCATCTCCTTAAATTCCCACCTTTTTGCAGTTTCTCCATTATTAATCTACAATTCATAACTAATAGATTGTGGTCAGAGTCCACATCTGCCCCTGGAAATGTCTTACAATTTAAAATCTGGTTTCTAAATCTCTGTCTTACCATTATATAATGTATCTGAAACCTTCTAGTATCTCCAGGTAGCTTCCATGTATACAACCTTCTTTCATGATTCTTGTACCAAGTGTCAGCTATCATTAAGTTATGCTCTATGTAAAATTTAACCAGGCGGCTTTCTCTTTCATTTCTTAGCCCCAATCCATTTTCACCTACTACGTTTCCTTCTCTTCCTTTTCCTACTGTCGAATTCCAGTCACCCGTGACAACTAAATTTTCGTCTCCCTTCACTTCCTGAATAATTTCTTTTATCTCATCATACATTTGATAAATGTCTTCACCATCTGCAGAGCTAGTTGGCATATGAACTTGTACTACTGTAGTAGGCGTGGGCTTCGTGTCTATCTTGGCCACAATAATGCTTTCACTATGCTGTTTGTAGTAGCTTACCCGCACTCCTATTTTTTTTATTCATTATTAAACCTACTCCTGCATTACCCCTATTTGATTTTGTATTTATAACCCTGTATTCACCTCGCCGGCCGAAGTGGCCGTGCGGTTAAAGGCGCTGCAGTCTGGAACCGCGAGACCGCTACGGTCGCAGGTTCGAATCCTGCCTCGGGCATGGATGTTTGTGATGTCCTTAGGTTAGTTAGGTTTAACTAGTTCTAAGTTCTAGGGGACTAATGACCTCAGCAGTTGAGTCCCATTGTGCTCAGAGCCATTTTTAGCCTGTATTCACCTCACCACACAGCAGGTAGCTTGACCATATTCCGTAGACCACGCTGCATTTGCCGAAAGGATGTCTGTTACCCGTATGAAGAATTCGACAGAGCATATTTTTTCTCAACAATCGTAATCGCATTCGGGTATGAGACGCAGACGGCATACGGATTCGCTTTACTCTGTAAGTGAAGTTGACAAATTTCTCTGTTCAGTCTTTTCCTTTGTAATCAAAACCACACATCTGTCGGAGCTATGTGGTGACGTAACGCAGAGCACCGAATGACAATCTCTTTTAATTTCAGAAAGGCCCCTGGCACTGTTTTAGAGCAAGTCTGAGGCTAAGTTTATGTTACAGACTCTCTGCTGGCAAGTCTCTGCACGCTGCTGGCACACCGCACCTTGTCGCTCGTCGGGTGCCTTGTTCATTTACGCTACAGCCTCGCTGCTCGCTGCCCGCCGCCCGAAGGGAGTAATTACCCTGCAGCTGTTCAAGTATCGAGCAGAGTGCTACCAGAGCCAAACGCAGCACCGCTGGAGTGGCCTTCAAGCACCTAATGACATACGGCGTTGGTCACAGCTCGAAACACAAACAAGCTTCATAGCTTCGCTTGGCGAGAGAATCGTAGCGAGCACAGATGGTGCGGGTTAAATAGACCGCTAAGACAGACTGTTTGATTCATCACCGCCGTGCCACGCCGGCTAGCAGCGAGCAGCAACGCGGCAACATAAGACACACCGTAAGGTTAGACGTTCGTGTAAGATTTTTGCTTCTAATGCAGTATACGGTTAGTAGTCTCATACAAAGTCCCTGAAGACATAAGTTTGTAACGCAACATTATCATGAAAACTACTGACACCAGTTAGAAGTACATATGGGCCCTGTAATGGTACTTGAATTACGTAAACATTACGGCACCTCACCTGAACCTCTCTATACCAGCAATATTATACTGTGTTTCTGTATAATAGTTAACATATATCTGCGACAACATTTAGATTTGATTTCATTAATGTAGAGGTACTCTGATACATCGATATGTTTATATTGCAATGATATTATTCTTATGTGTATTCTTTCTTTTGTCACTATGATCTTTGACGTACTTGTAACGCTTGATTTTTGGGCGAGTAAGCGATTATTAGTTAGTTAGAGAGTCGGACCTTGAGAAAGTCAAGTCTTGGACGTTATGTTGGAAAGTCGCATATTGTAGACAGTTTATAAAATGTGAACTTTAACAGTGAGGAAGATGTTTTCAAGTATGCTTTGTATTGTGAAGTGATGTTTTGTGTGTTACGTGCCATTGCAACAAAAGCAATAAAAAAGAAGTGTAATTTGAATTCGGAGTGATAATTACTTTTTTACATCACCATTGTGCTAACTTTCAAAGGTTGAATCTTCAAGAATGGTTTGTGAAACACATTTATAAAACTTTTGAATATAGCAGAATAAAACCTAGGCCTCTTTGCATCCGATCTTGAAATCATCACCACCTAGATTTTCAACGTTTGAGCCATGATTTTACAACGAGACCAGCGTGGGAAACACAAAAAGATGAGTGCCTAGTTTAGTCACTATTGCGTGAAATGACTTTATTAACTGTGCTCTAATGACACCTGCCACATAATAACTTTGTTGTGGCCCGAAAATGCAGTATTTAGCAGCGTGAGCAACACCACAATCATTATTAAATTTTGACCTTTGTTGTGGTAGGGTTGTGAGAGCCCTGAGTGCTTGTAATCATTATAACCGCGATGCAATTGAATTTACAGTCAAACTCAAAGATATCACGAGGTGTCAGATTGAAAGTTAAACAACATTGCCAGAATTATTCACGTTTGAGAAGATATGTGATCGACTTCGCAGTCGTGCACTGTGGTGGGCTCCATGGGAGTGGTAGACGGCCGATTTAGAGTCCTTCCGATATCCCCAGTTTTCCCAGCAGTGTTCAGGAGATGGCAGCTGCGAACACAGTAAGAGACTTACAGATACTGGAGTGTGAATTTAATTATCAAAGAAACGGGTCATAAAATTTATGTTACACAGTAACGTGTTCCACCTCTTTATTGACCTCAGTAAGGGGGGTCATTAGAAGGCCAAAACGTATTCTGTACGATGTATAATAACGCTAACGACCCGAAAGACATTAATGAATTAAGAGCCGCGCGCGATTAGCCGAGCGGTCTAGGGCGCTGCAGGTATGGACTGTGCGGCCGCTCCTGGCGGAGGTTCGAGTCCTCCCTCAGGCATGGGTGTGTGTGTTTGTCCTTAGGATAATTTAGGTTAAGTAGTGTGTAAGCTTAGGGACTGATGACCTTGGCAGTTAAGTCCCATAAGATTTCACACACATATGCACATTTTGAATGAATTAAGATGAATAACATTATCATACCTAATCAATTATTTATGCTAGTCTTGAAAACAAAATGTTGTATGAAATTGGTGGTGATAGATGTGCACGGCGAAACAGCTTTACTAAATTGAAATTTATGTGCCGCTTGCAGTTCCCTAAACTTACAACACCAAATATGAGGACAGTAGCAAATATAATCGATCACTACAGATCCAATGACGTATTCACTGATGAGCCAAAACATCATGGGCATCTGCTTAATGGCGAGTTGATCCATATTTTGATCGTACTTGGTACGTTTCGGTATTATGTGGCACTAGATATCTACGCAGACGTCACGAAATTCTCGTAAATTACGGGCCAGCTGTTTGTGGACGAGGAGATGGCGTCAGATAGTCCAAGATGTATCCCACCGAGGTTAGATCAAGAGAATTTGGTGGACAAAACACCAACGTCAGTTAACTATCATGCTCCTCAAACCATTGTAAGACGATTCTGGCCTTGTGAAATGTACAGTAATCATACTGGAAAATGCCGTTTTTGTTGTGGAAGAGAACAAGCAAGAAGGCATGCACATAGTACATAATAATGTTCACGTGGTCCACGCCTGTCATGATGTCTTGGATTACTAGCACACGTCAGATGGAAGCATAGGTGAATGCCTTCGTAACATGATACTACCGGCATCAGCTTGTGTCCGTGGCACGGTGCATGTTCGAACAGCCGTTTACCTGGGTGACGGCGTAACCTGACACGACGATGTACCTGGTGTAACGAGAAACTTGATTCATCCCACCTTGTGACGCTCTTACTTCGATCCACGGTCCATTCGTGAGGATCCCGTGCCCACTAAAACTGTAATTGACGATATCGTTGGGTCTAGATTGAAACCCTTAGGCGTTGTCGGCTGCTGAAACGCATATTCAACCATGTGTGCTCAATAGTGAGCTCCATAACACTTGTACTTACGTCAGTATTGCACACTGTAGTCAGATCTGTCACAGATTGCCGTCCATCTTGTTTTACAGAGCGATTAGCCCTCCTACTCCCACATTCTGTGATGAGGCGTGCATGTTCAACTCTCCGTTTCCTGCCTGTGCGCTCACCGTCACTCAATCACCTTTAATCACAGCGGCACTCAGTTAACCAATCAGCTTCGCTTTTCCCGAGACGGTCGTCCTCAGGCAACTCGTCATTAAAATATTTCACTACTCAAACCTGCTTATATTAATGTATGTCCCAATTTGCGGTCCGTATTATCGCTACAACGGTTTCCCATTTGTCTCTGTTCCGACTATTTACTTTCCCTACTGCACTACGTGCTCACTATGCCCACTGGCATCATCTACGAAAGCCTGGGGAAAATATGTAAAATATATATCATGTATACTGTAGCGATAAACTTGATGGCCACTTTCGTTTATTCAATTATTTCATGGTTTCAGATGAAATGAAATGTCGTGTGGCTAGGGCCTCCCGTCGGGTAGACCAGTCGCCTGGTGCAAGTCCTTTTAGGTAACGCCACTTCGGCGACTTGCGTGTCGATGAGGATTAAATGATGATGATGAAGACAACACAACACCCAGTCCCTGAGCGAATAAAATCTCCGACCCAGCCGGGAATAGTACCCGGGCCCCTTTGCATTGCATTCGGTCACGCTGACCACTTTTTTTTTTACTCATTTTGTTCGATATAGTCTGTTGCATTTGGTCGGGGCGGACGTCACAAGACATCCATTCAAATTGATCGTTGGTTCCCTGACTCAGTTTTTTATTACAGAGAGCGTGCAGCCCTCTGACCGAACACGCTGAGCTACCGTGCCGGCGACCACACAGCTATCGAGGCGAACATCATTTCAGATACCAATTAATGGTTGATGACCATGAGGTTACATATTAATCTGAATATTCAAGTGTTTCAAATGTAGGATAAATATCATAAATGGTTCCACGGTATGTGAAGCTAAAGGCGTGTGCTACGAATGCAATTGATACCTCTTAAGCGTTGCTGAAACGGGAAAGAACTCGGGCTATCTATGTAAAAATGCGTTAAAAATCACTAGGAAAACGACTTTTCAGACCTTTTTGTGGCGGTCCAGCCACAATGGTTTCAGAACTCAGAATTTTGGCACTACAGTATACACGACGGACTTTCAAAATTTTGAATAACAATACATAGTACATTATCATAGCGAAAACCGTCGACTGGAATATTTTTACACAGCGCTTATGTATGATTTAAACTGTAGTAGCTAAAGGAAAACTGGAACGATTTCATTTATTTATTTTTTATTGAATGAATTTGTAAACTTAATACTACTGCATACCGATAATTTGTTTTTGAAGCCTTTAAGTGCGAATTTTGTCTGTGTATGTGTTCCACCTCCGGATAAATGCTCGTTACGACGTGTAAAACCCGTATGTAATTCCAAAATGTAGCGAAAAAGCCAGAGTTTGGTCCCTGTAGTGTATCGTTCCACTACCTAAGGCGCAGATAGTATGTTAACTCAATAATGTGGAAGCTATTCGCCGGTCGCTGTGGACGAGCGGTTCTAGGCGCTTCGGTCCGGAACAGCCGCTTCTGCTACGGTCGGAAGTTCGAATCCTGCCTCGGGCATTGATGTGTGTGATGTTCTTAGGTTAGTTAGGTTTAAATAGGTGTAGGTCTAGGGGGCTGATTACCCCAGATGTTAAGTCCTGCCTCGGGCATTGATGTGTGTGATGTTCTTAGGTTGCCGGCCGCGGTGGTCTCGCGGTTCTAGGCGCGCAGTCCGGAACCGTGCGACTGCTACGGTCGCAGGTTCGAATCCTGCCTCGGGCATGGATGTGTGTGATGTCCTTAGGTTAGTTAGGTTTAATTGGTTCTAAGTTCTAGGGGACTGATAACCACAGCAGTTGAGTCCCATAGTGCTCAGAGCCATTTGAACCATTTTGAACCATGTTCTTAGGTTAGTTAGGTTTAACAAGGGGAGGCCGCCAATTGTGAAATTCAGATTCGATTCATACTGCGCATAATAAAAGCTCATGGCCAGAGGTGTAATGTGGCAAAGCACCAAGATGCACTTCTCAGCCGTTGTCGAGAAAATCGACAGTTAAAAGTAACCGTTGCGATGAAATACTCTCTACGATTAATAACTTTCTACAGCGTCGTGGTGCAGCAGTAAGCGCTCGGGTTCGTAATCTGAAGGTCACCGAATCGAATCTCGCGCCATGCAATTTTTTTTATTATTAGTTTTTGTAATTCATATACTATTAATGAATTGCTTATGCATCTTGGTGAAGGCGGATCGCTTACCAATTGTACCGCCTCCATTTTTCCGTTTGTTTAACAGGGTGTACCAAAGCTCTATATATACAGGGTTATTACAAATGATTGAAGCGATTTCACAGCTCTACAATAACTTTATTATTTGAGATATTTTCACAATGCTTTGCACACAGATACAAAAACTCAAAAAGTTTTTTTAGGCATTCACAAATGTTCGATATGTGCCCCTTTCGTGATTCGGCAGACATCAAGCCGATAATCAAGTTCCTTCCACACCCGGCGCAGCATGTCCCCATCAATGAGTTCGAAAGCACCGTTGAAGCGAGCTCGCAGTTCTGGCACGTTACTTGGTAGAGGAGGTTTAAACACTGAATATTTCACATAACCCCACAGAAAGAAATCGCATGGGGTTGAGTCGGGAGAGCGTGGAGGCCATGACATGAATCTCTGATCATGATCTCCACCACGACCGATCCATCGGTTTTCCAATCTCCTGTTTAAGAAATGCCGAACATCATGATGGAAGTGCGGTGGAGCACCATCCTGTTGAAAGATGAAGTCGGCGCTGTCGGTCTCCAGTTGTGGCATGAGCCAATTTTCCAGCATGTCCAGATACACGTGTCCTGTAAAGTTTTTTTCGCAGAAGAAAAAGGGACAGTAAACTTTAAACCGTGAGATTGCACAAAACACATTAACTTTTGGTGAATTGCGAATTTGCTGCACGAATGCGTGAGGATTCTCTACCGCCCAGATTGGCACATTGTGTCAATTCACTTCACCATTAAGAAAAAATGTTGCTTCATCATTGAAAACAAGTTTCGCACTGAACGCATCCTCTTCCATGAGCTGTTGCAACCGCGCCGAAAATTCAAAGCGTTTGAATTTGTCACCGGGTGTCAGGGCTTGTAGCAATTGTAAACGGTAAGGCTTCTGCTTTAGCCTTTTCCGTAAGATTTTCCAAACCGTCGGCTGTGGTACGTTTAGATTCCTGCTTGCTTTATTCGTCGACTTCCGCGGGCTACGCGTGAAACTTGCCCGCACGCATTCAACCATTTCTTCGCTCACTGCAGGCCGACCCGTTGATTTCCCCTTACAGAGGCATCCAGAAGCTTTAAACTGCGCATACCATCGCCGAATGGAGTTAGCAGTTGGTGGATCTTTGTTGAACTTCGTCCTGAAGTGTCGTTGCACTGTTATGACAGACTGATGTGAGTGCATTTCAAGCACGACATACGCTTTCTCGGCTCCTGTCGCCATTTTGTCTCACTGCGCTCTCGAGCGCTCTGGCGGCGGAAACCTGAAGTGCGGCTCCAGCCGAACAAAACTTTATGAGTTTTTTTACGTATCTGTAGTGTGTCGTGACCATATGTCAATGAATGGAGCTACAGTGAATTTATGAAATCGCTTCAATCATTTGTAATAGCCCTGTATATATATATATATATATATATATATATATATATATATATATATATATATATATATATATATATATAATTCCTGGCAATCAGTTGCAACAATTATGCATATAATAAGTTGTTGAAAGTCGTTTGTCGTGGAAAAACTGGCGACTTCGAACATCATTATGTTTTCCGCAAACAAAGTTGTATTTCACAAATGTTATTAATTGTCTTCATAATGTTAACCACGTATAGTTAACGAAGACGTAGAAACGATATTCCCAAACGAATACGTATAGCGTAAGTCAAACGTTCGAATTAGAATAGAGACCCCACGAACACAAATTTGCTGTGGCAGGTATGAAATACACTCCTGGAAATTGAAATAAGAACACCGTGAATTCATTGTCCCAGGAAGGGGAAACTTTATTGACACATTCCTGGGGTCAGATACATCACATGATCACACTGACAGAACCACAGGCACATAGACACAGGCAACAGAGCATGCACAATGTCGGCACTAGTACAGTGTATATCCACCTTTCGCAGCAATGCAGGCTGCTATTCTCCCATGGAGACGATCCTAGAGATGCTGGATGTAGTCCTGTGGAACGGCTTGCCATGCCATTTCCACCTGGCGCCTCAGTTGGACCAGCGTTCGTGCTGGACGTGCAGACCGCGTGAGACGACGCTTCATCCAGTCCCAAACATGCTCAATGGGGGACAGATCCGGAGATCTTGCTGGCCAGGGTAGTTGACTTACACCTTCTAGAGCACGTTGGGTGGCACGGGATACATGCGGACGTGCATTGTCCTGTTGGAACAGCAAGTTCCCTTGCCGGTCTAGGAATGGTAGAACGATGGGTTCGATGACGGTTTGGATGTACCGTGCACTATTCAGTGTCCCCTCGACGATCACCAGTGGTGTACGGCCAGTTTAGGAGATCGCTCCCCACACCATGATGCCGGGTGTTGGCCCTGTGTGCCTCGGTCGTATGCAGTCCTGATTGTGGCGCTCACCTGCTCGGCGCCAAACACGCATACGACCATCATTGGCACCAAGGCAGAAGCGACTCTCATCGCTGAAGACGACACGTCTCCATTCGTCCCTCCATTCACGCCTGTCGCGACACCACTGGAGGCGGGCTGCACGATGTTGGGGCGTGAGCGGAAGACGGCCTAACGGTGTGCGGGACCGTAGCCCAGCTTCATGGAGACGGTTGCGAATGGTCCTCGCCGATACCCCAGGAGCAACAGTGTCCCTAATTTGCTGGGAAGTGGCGGTGCGGTCCCCTACGGCACTGCGTAGGATCCTACGGTCTTGGCGTGCATCCGTGCGTCGCTGCGGTCCGGTCCCAGGTCGACGGGCACGTGCACCTTCCGCCGACCACTGGCGACAACATCGATGTACTGTGGAGACCTCACGCCCCACGTGTTGAGCAATTCGGCGGTACGTCCACCCGGCCTCCCGCATGCCCACTATACGCCCTCGCTCAAAGTCCGTCAACTGCACGTACGGTTCACGTCCACGCTGTCGCGGCATGCTACCAGTGTTAAAGACTGCGATGGAGCTCCGTATGCCACGGCAAACTGGCTGACACTGACGGCGGCGGTGCACAAATGCAGCTAGCGCCATTCGACGGCCAACACCGCGGTTCCTGGTGTGTCCGCTGTGCCGTGCGTGTGATCATTGCTTGTACAGCCCTCTCGCAGTGTCCGGAGCAAGTATGGTGGGTCTGACACACCGGTGTCAATGTGTTCTTTTTTCCATTTCCAGGAGTGTATAAACTCCGTTACTTGCTCGTTACACTTGAAGGACAGATGTTGAATGGGCCGAAACGAGCCGCCGCATAACAGCGTAGTTGCCTGCTAACTTCGAAAGAAGGTAGATGCGGTCCCTAGCGCAACTTATAACATCGTCGAAAATCAGTGCGGACGTGAGAGCTTTGGTACACCCTGTTAAACAAACTGAAAAATGGAGGCGGTACAATTGGAGAGCGATCCGCCTTCACCAACATGCATAAGCAATACATTAATGTTTGAATTACAAAAAACTAATAATAATAAAAAATTTGCATGGCGCGAGATTCGATCCGGCGACCTTTGGATTACGAACCCAAGCGCTTACCGCTGCGCCACGACGCTGTAGAAAGTTATTAATCGTAGAGAGTATTTCACCGCAACGGTTACTTTTAACTGTCGATTTTCTCGACAACGGCTGAGAAGTGCATCTTGGTGCTTTGCCACATTACACCTCTGGCCATGAGCTTTTATTATGCGCAGTATGAACCGAATCTGAATTTCACAATTGGCGGCCTCCCCTTGTAAGTAGGTGTAGGTCTACGGGGCTGATTACCCCAGATGTTAAATCCCATAGTGTTTGAACCATTTTTGGAAGCTATTGCTCAAAGAAAATCGGTAAGTTCGATGAAATGGCAACTGATTTTGTGTATGTAAGATCATCAGATTATCGTCTAGTACACGGTATTATATCCTATGGTTTTTAACTGTCGTGCATGCAAATAACTGTGTACCCACGACAGAATCTCAAGAATCTAATATAAAGTTTGACAAGTTTCAACATAAACTTGTTTTCCTCGTATAACTTGTGTGTCACATTTCATGACGAAACTGAGAATACTGTAAGAGAAAAAAAATTAAGACAGTGAAGTTCGTGGCGAAATTCGTAGATATGGGGAGTTCTGAATACTTGGGTGACAACCACATAGACGTTTTACCCTTTGCATCGAAAATGGCTTTGCAACTATTAGGAAACAATTGGTGATAATTTTGTGTACAGAAAACATTAGACAGGGATTGTTTTGTAAGTGAATTTCATCAATAGCGATAAGTGTGCTGGCCGGTGTGGCCGAGCGGCTCTAGTCGCTTCAGTCTGGAACCGCGCAACCGCTATGGTCGCAGGTTCGAATCCCGTCTCGGACATGGATGTGTGTGTTTTCCTTAGGTTGGTTAGGTTTAAGTATTTCTAAGTTCTAGGGAGCTGATGACCTCAGATGTTAAGTCCGACAGTGCTCAGAGCCGTTCGAACTTTTTGATAAGTGTAGCTGCTATTTTGGCATTCATTCCCAACTCTGGTTACATACAGTTGTACATTCCAGTCTCTCCTGTGCAAGTGACTCCATCTCTGCATAATCATTACAACACATTTTTACTGTACTGAAGCCTTTGTGTCCCTCTACACTGTTGCCGTTCCATACTTCTCACAATGGCCACGTCTCATTACCTCCTCATTAGTTATTCGATGTACCCATTCAATCATTACCATTATTATGTTGCACTAAGTGACAAATGCTTCTGCTCCGGTCTTTTCTATACTGCTTTCATCCATGTTTCTCTTCCATGCTCCAGACAAATACTTTCAGAAAATGTTTCATGACAGTTGCATTTATATCAGATATTAACAAATATCTCTTTCATAGATAAGCTTTCGTTGTTATTGACAGCCATCTCTTTGTATGACATTATAGTGGCTATGTTATTCGGAAATACGATGCAAAGTTCCTTCGCACATACATGCATGTCCGAGGGAACGGGCACTGTGGCAACAACATACGTTCTTTATTTTTACAAGTCCATCTTGATTAGACAGATTTATTACACTTTCTACCATCTTCAGATGATTAAAATATTCTGATGTAAATCATCGTTATGGTACGTACCATGTACTCAGATGTTTAACTTGACCATGATTTACATCAGAATACTTTAATCATCTGAAGATGGCAGTAGCCGAAACCGGTAATAAAGTGTAAGAAATCTGTGTGATCAAGACGGACTTCTAAAAATAAAGTGCCAAAAAATGATTACGGACTCATTTACAGACTTTATGTCTTCAATGAATAACTACAGATGTTATGGAATACTTTAACTGTATTCGCAGTTGCGAATATGCGCATCCATTTGTTGTATAATGGAATGACGACAGTGAAAATTTTGGTCGGATTGAGAGACGAATTCAGATTTCCCTGCCTATTGCGAGTGGTCACTTTATCATTAGCTTGTCTGAACACGACTGACAGCCAGACCCAAACCTCCTTACCACGTAAGCTATCTGTCTATATCTGGTACTCGTACACATCCATTGGGTATATTCTACAGGTGGGCAAACTCGATCATCCTTTGGAACTAGTTCACTGGTGGTCGCTCTTTTTTGGGAACCTTTCATTTTTACTCGTTCACCGTTCATTTGTGCTTGGTGGACGGTTCTTATGAAAAACTGAAAATTAGTAGCATAGGTGACTGAAGATGGAAGGCGCCAAGAGGGGGCACTTATCTCCACCCTGGATTACAGAGTTTTTATTTATAACAGAATTCTCACACATTTGTAATTTTCGTGATTGTGCAAAACCTCTCGTTTAGTCAACTGTAGCGTTATGCGGCTGATCGCAGTGAAATAATATAAGGTGGTGCACGAAAACCGGCCCCGAGTACAGTCTGCTCTACAATTACGCAGGATTTGTTGACCTCTATGAGCAGAATAGATAAACACGTAATAATTAGGCAGTGAAGAAATAACATATAAGCTAATGCAAATAACGACTTCGAAACAATAGATGGCGATTGGTAGTCGACAATGAGCGGTCTAGTACTCGGGGTCGATTTTTCGTGCGCCACACTGTGGCACTGAAACAATATTGTAGAAGTTATCAAATTCTCCTTACAAAATGTGACATCAGACACTCGATCATGGAACGCAGATTTCACTCGGTTGTAAGTCGGTCTGCCTTCCATTACAATGAACATGCTCTTTTACATTGCATCAAAAAAAGACGGAAAATGGCCACTCGTGTGTGCCGTGCCAACTTTCTATGCATGTGTAATAACAAAAAAATCTTGCCTTTTTGCAAGTATTTTTTCTGCTATTTATCGAAATAGTGAAGTAAGCTGATATGCTGTTTTGTTACCTGAAAAGATGTATATATTACATACCACGTAATTTTATGTAATTTACGTAATTACAACATACATTTTAATTACCGGTCATGGACGCTGAATAGAATATGAAAAGAACCAGGAGTTCAGAATTCAAAAAAGGTTTGAAACAGATCTAGAATTGGCGTGCGCAGCGAATGAACGAACAACTCTACACTGAACTAACTATGAGCAGTCGGCAGTGAAACTGCGACGAGTGGCCACTCGAAGGACGAGTCCGGCCGAGCGAGACCGAGACAGATGGAAACGGGACCGAGGCTGGTATGAGACCGGCCGACGTGCCGTTGCGGGAACTATACCGACCGTTTCCCGTTCCTGGGAACTATAAGTAGAAAGCCGCGACCGAAGTGAACTATGAAAGATCGTTCCCTAGAATTCGTTCATCGCTCGTTCCATTCATCTTGATGAACTGTTCCTTTGGACCCTTTAGTCCGCGAACGACCCATCTCCAGTATATTCCCGAAAAGGCGAGACGCCGTAGCTGAAAGTCGCTTGTCTGGCGTCGGTGGAAAGATACGATACTGCAGTGCCTGTGTTATTAAAAAATACGATGCAAAGTCCCTTCCTACACAATGTTAGGCAGGGAAATGTGTTGTGTTTTTGCGGTTCCCCTATTTTTGGCCACCACCTGTACTTCTCCCATTGGCTGTTATCTTCATGCCTAAATAGAAAAACACATCTACAGCACTTGTACATACATTATAATTGTTATAGTGTTTTATTTTGTAAGCGAAATCCCTCAGCAATTCCTGATTTAATTTTAGTACGCTTCATTAACCTTGTTTTACTTTCTTATGTTCACCGTATAACCTGGTTTCATGGTACTTCCCATTACGTTCTACTACCCTTCCAATTCCATGGCCATCTCTGAGAGAATAACAATATCATGTTTCAATCTTCAAGGTTTTATTTCTTCTCCCTAAACTCTAATTTCCTTTCCAAATTTCTGTTTCATAATTCTTTACTGCCAGCTAAGTTTCTCAACTGAGTGACATTCAGGTAAGCTACAAATCTGTCTCACTCTTTTCTCAACTACTGCACCCATTAGTAGTAAGGTAATAGAGATACAATACTGGCTATTAAAATTGCTACACCAAGAAGAAATGCATATGATAAATGGGTATTCATTGGACAAATATATTATACTAGAACTGACATGTGGCTACATTTCCACGCAATTTGGCTGCATTGATCCTGGGAAATCAGTACCCAAAACAACCTCCTCTGGCCGTAATAACGGCCTTGATACGCCTGGGGATTGAGTCAAACAGAGCTTGGATGGCGTGTACAGGTACAGCTGCCCATGCAGCTTCAACACGATACCACATTTCATCAAGATTAGTGACTGGCGTATTGTGACGAGCCAGTTGCTCGGCCACCATTGACCAGACGTTTTCAGTTGGTGAGAGATCTGGAGAATGTGCTGGCCAGGGCAGCAGTCGAACATTTTCTGTATCCACAAAGGCCCGTACAGTACCTGAAACATGCGATCGTGCATTATCCTGCTGAAATGTAGGGTTTACCAGGGATCGAATGAAGGGTAGAGCCACGGCTCGTAACACATCTGAAATGTAATGTCCACTGTTCAAAGTGCCGTCAGTGCGAACAAGAGGTGACCGAGACGTGTAACCAATGGAACCCCGTACCATCATGCCGTGTGATTCGCCAGTATGGCGATGACGGATACGCGCTTCCAATGTGCGTTCACCGCGATGTCGCCAAACACGGATGCGACCTTCATGATGCAGTAAACAGAACCTGGATTCATCCGAAGAAATGACATTTTCCCATTCATGCACCCAGGTTCGTCGTTGAGTACACCACCGCAGGCGCTCCTGTCTGTGATGCAGCGTCAAGGGTAACCGCAGCCATGGTCTCCGAGCTGGTAGTCCATGCTGCTGCAAACGTCATCGAACTGTTCGTGCAGATGGTTGTTGTCTTGCAAACGTCGCCATCTGTTGACTCAGGGATCGAGACGTGGCTGCACGATCCGTTACAGCCATGCGGATGAGATGCCTGTCACCTCGACTGCTAGTGATGCGAGGCCGTTGGGATCCAGCACGGCGTTCCTATTACCCTCCTGAACCCACCGATTCCATATTCTGCTAACAGTCATTGGATCTCGACCAACGCGAGCAGCAATGTCGCGATACTATAAACCGCAAGCACGATAGGCTACAATCCGTCCTTTATCAAAGTCGGAAACGTGATGATAGGCATTTCTCCTCCTTACACGAGGCATCACAACAACGTTTCAGTAGGCAACGCCGGCCAACTGCGGATTGTGTGTGAAAAATCGGTTGGAAACTTTCCTAATGTCAGCACGTTGTAGGTGTCGTCAGCGGCGCCAACCTTGTGTGAATGCTCTGAAAAGCTAATCATTTGCATATCACAGCATCTTCTTTATGTCCGTTAAATTTCTCGTCTGTAGCACGTCATCTTTGTAGTGTAGCAATTTTAATGGCCAGTTCTGTACTTCCCCACTTTTGATATGAAATTTAGATCAGATTACTTATGGAAATTAAGTAACTGATCAATTCATTACCCCCACCCCCGCCCATTGATGATATCATGGGCTTTCCCCAGCTGGCACGTGGCTCCCTTCCTCATTCCCTCCCTCCACACTGGAAATCGAAGGAAATTGAAATTTTTGCGGGAAAATCAAAAAAATTGAGGGAAATTCAAGTTTATTGGTGAGTATATCAAATTTTGGGTGCTCACCTTGCAGTTCAGAGACCAACTCACCTTGTTCACACCACCACCACCAGTAGGTGCTGTTGGCCCTCCCACACCCACCACCACTCCTCCCCCAATACCCTGCATCCCCTCCCTTCCTGTACTTGTGAGGGAGCTTCAGTCTGTGCTGTCATCTGACAGTACCATCGTAAGTCCTTACACTATACTATGTATTCAATGGATGAAATGTCCATGTTGCTCAAGGAGATGTTTAACAGTTATATTAGCTATAGTCATGTAGTTGAGGACTGAGCCCATAGCACCCTACATGCTGCTTAGACAATTATGACACTAAACAAGCATAGGAAGTGCACGAATATGCTTCATCAAATAATGATGATGCAGCAGGACGGGGCTACGTCACACTTCACAATTCATACAGGTACGAATATTGGGTCACTATGCTTTCAACCACCTAGTTTCAACTATTTTTCAAGGCAAAATAGGCAAGAAAGTAGGTAGCCAAAAGTATAGTAACCCTTGTTTCTTACCTATTTGACCTTAAGAAGTAGCTGCAACTAGGTAGTTGTAAGCATGGCAAACCCCCTTCCGTACCTATATGAACAGTGGATGCTATACACCTCCGGATAGCTATATTGTACATATATCACAAAGGATCTACATTTTTCTTTGATGTTGAAGGATGATAAAACGACATCTTAAAGTTTCTCACCATAGTGAGTGGGACAGAAAAATTGCACGGTGGATGTATGTCAGATTTTAGACAGATCTGTCTTGTATTAAAGTATCAACAGCATTGCACTCTGCATTACTAATATTTCAGAAACCATATGGTTTTGACATAATAGTGTGCTTAAGTGCAGTACCGTGTAGCCTTAAGAGAGAATGTGTTTATGTTCTATGATCATTTCTCTCTTACCTGGTACTGACCCCAGTCTCTAGAACAAAGGTTTAGAGTTGACAGCACAGTTGACTCACATAAAATGCTTCAAACTCCGTCTATCTGGAGCACCATCATGCAGAAACCACATGTTTCTTCTTAACTGTCGATTATATCATCACAACGCTCTGATGTCTACAGTACACCGATTATGAGTACTAAACTCCTTGACATGCGAGCATCTGCGGAGGTCTTGTGCAGCTGGATGGATGTTGTGAATAAGATTGATGCAGGACAGTCTTTTTTGAACTGCAGTTGTTGATTCAGTTTGCTCTGTTCCTTCACGTAACGTGAAATGTAGTGGGTATAGTACCCTCCTACTTCTGGCCAGCTCCAAATTAAATTGGCGACTATGTTACTGGGAGGGATGGTCGAAGTCAATCTTTCTATCCTAAGAATGCAAGAATACGCTCGACTCCCATCCAAACAGGGAAAGATGTGGAATTGTAATCGTATGACCAAAGTCCTAGAAATACATAGGTAATCTAACGGTATTAGTATAATGTGCTGTCTGGTGTACTTTGGTGTATAAGTTCTAGAATTAACCATCAATGAATGTGCTCCACAGTCAGGTAGGTACATTTGAAATCTAGTAAACAGTACACACAAAGTAATGGAGGGATGGTTTAGTAGTGATACAGAAATTGGGAGACATCGTACCATGTCATTGGTCAGGCTTGAAATTATGGAAAAACTGGTAAAATTGCAATAATTGATCGCACTATCAACTGTGGTGCTTATTACAGCACATGTTCCCATATCGATGGTGTCTTTTCCATCTTATCCTTCCACTGGTACACTGTGACTGACTGATACCACTTGTCTGAGATGGAAGGAGTCTTGGTGGGAGCAACACTTTCTCTCAATGGCCAGCATCAAAACATTGGTAGCTTACGTGGCTGCAATATGAAGAATCAATACTCAGGGTCTCTTAAAAAAAGGAACACTGAGGTATCTGCTACCACATCACCGTGTAACATGAGTTTAACTGTATTGGTCATCAGACACCTGCGGATAGCTCCACAATGCCATAGACTCCTCCAGTTTCTGTATGTCGTGTCGTCTTCTTCTCTTTTGTCAATAAGAAACACCACCTCTGTCTTTTATTTCAACCATCCTGTGTCTTGTGGGGGCATCATAGTATACACCATGCGATGTCCAGCTTTCTGTGAAAGCCAATGGATCGAGATATGTTAATATCAGTATAGCACATGACACAGACCTCCAAGTCATCGTGGAAAAACAAAGTTTACATCTGTATACAAATCTGTAGTCATACACTGTTTGGATGTGTTGTAGTGGAAAAGCAGTGCATCAAACTGCCTGTGATTGATAATCTGTGGGATATCGTCCTCCAATAGTACAGGTCATGAAACTTTACACTGACCTGTGTAAGCGATTTAGATCACTGACCACCTGCTACAGTGGACCAGTACCTGTATATTTAATGGTATTGCCATATATACTCAATGTCAGCATGCAGACGGTATTTTGGTTTTGATATATCGGAAGAGAGCGATGTGGTATTATTGTATCCAGTTCTCTGTGGGTGATGTTAGAAAAATGTGTATTGTTCATAGTTTTTCCATGTTGAATGGTACAGAATAATGAGAAGGGGTAGAATGTTAGGGTAACGAACAAGAATGCACACTGAGAGATGCAGCTTTTCTTCAGACTGCAGAGCGGTATGTGGTTTGGAAACACACCCCAATGCAGTAGAAATATCCTTGTCTTTCTTCCAGTTTCCATGTGATATGAAGTCTTCCTGATTTTCCCGCTATGAAACACCACCGCAACTGCTTGTAGTGTCTTTTCTACTACTTTGTGTTGCAGGAAAAAGCTTCGTTTGGCGCTGGCCTTGGAGCTATGACAACATGTTCTCATTTCCGCAGAGTGGTCAAAACACGTTCCTGCCGCATTACCTCAGCTCACTCTGTTTCTCCAAGGGGTGCAGGAGGTCTTAGATATGTCTCCAACTTCATTTCAGTTCCGACACAAACTGGAACGTTGACGTGGACAGAGTTGGAGAGAGAACAGGACAGACACTGAAGAACAGTTGCAAGATGCAGGGAGACTGTCAAAGACCACACTGGAGTTTTGCTACATGGAGTCCTCAGCAGACAGATTCGAAAAGGGTGACTCGTTTTGAGATATGATAGTCTCACAAATATGACTTATCAGTGGCTGTAATAATTAAAAGACATCTCCATAGTATCCAACGCAAGTGTGTGGTAGAACAGAGAGACTTGATTCCAAATCGCTGACAGAATTTCTTCCAGAAAGCGTAACAGTAGAGACCTGAAAAGCCAGTGTATTGGTCATAGGATTGTGTACATTTCTTATGACTTCACTCTAGCATTGCATTTCTTTGTGATTCCTCACATAGCACATCAGCTACTGTATGCGACCATTCTCAATAAACCATAATCTGCCCTCACTTGTAACTGTGTGAATATATTGTGGAACCTCTAATGTACTATCTACAAGGAATCGAGACAGAATGCATTACAAATACTGTTCGTTAGTGTGAGAAATATCTAGCAGTGGCATGAGAAAGATGCAAATATAAACTTTATAGCACATTCCTTAACCGAATCACTTTCGTTGAGAATGGTGATTTTGTTAGGAGTTTATACAGCTGGCACCATGTACACAGCCTTTCGATTTGTTGATACACACACCAGTGGTCAACATATACATTGAATGTCATGGTATTTGTGTGGAAGACCACTTCATTTGGAAGCAATACCATACGTTGACTTATAAAGCATGTATAGTTTATACGTGAATATCGTCAGCGCATCTTGTGTGTGCCTGTAGGACCAAGACTGCTTTTTATGCAGGGTGACAGTTACACAGTCATTATGATTGTGCTTTTAATAGTACGGTCCTTGCACAAAATGTATCTCGCCGGCGTCGGTCGTCTGTATCACTCAGTCATGAATACAGGCAGCCTGTCCCTGACTTGCACAAGTGTGCACGTGATTCTACCCACCACAGTATGGGTCATTATTGGCTGCCAACGTATGAGCCAACCCAGAGGATTCCGATGGCACTGCAAGATGAACGAGGTGTAGAAATTGTAAATTAGAAGCTTGCAGTTCCACCTAGCTCTCTAATGCTTTTCGCTTCAACATACAGTTTAACATCTACTGGTTCAAAGATCTCAGACCTTGGTATACTAGCAGCTGTAGAAACCAATGACTGGTGTGTGTTGTTAGAAATTGAAGATGTATGTAAAAATATTAAAGAGCAGTTTTCTGAGCACAAATGGTGTGAAATGTAATTTGCTGAAGCGTATATCAATTAGCAGATGACCATCCAGTATTACCCAACCCATGACCCATCATACATTAACTGTGGTGTTCCTACCCTCCGAATTCAGTCAAGTGATGTAATAATAAAGACACTGCAGATTATCTCCAAGTGAATAGTGTGCATGTTGATGAATTACATGTATGTATCAATATAGTGCTAAAAGAAACTAAAAGACAACCAATATGTTTGATAGAATTTCAAGCAGAATTCAGTGCATTCAAGAAATCATAATTTGGGAGATTTAGGACAGGGGTGAACGTGAGGAAAGCACCCGTTGATTTTTCAGATGTATTGCATCTAATGCATGACTTTGTAATTTATATATAATTGAAAATCCAGTGCATCATTTCTTACTTCATAACCCTCTCATTACAATGTAACCATGGTAGCTCAGTTGCTAAGATGAGTGCGTTGTAGCTGTTACACATATTATTCTTATTATTAAAAGTGTCCATTTTTCTATAAAAGGCGATTCGACATAATGACCGGGTGTAGCTGCTGTTATGTCAGGGTGGGTGAAACATCAGGACTTTTTTGTGACTGGTCCAATGGTGGTGTGGAAGAAGATAGAAGAAGAAGAAGAATGGGATACTCCTTCCTCATAACGTAACAGCTATAAGACAAATGTTCTCGTGTCATTACCAACACACCCGAATGGAGTCCACTCTCATCATGTACGTATATTTTCAGAAACGCTGTTTCAATACAAGTACCAGCTACTCCAAAAGATGGCGTATCTTAGTAATTTAGACGATATTCAGTCAAAGCTGTCAGTTCCCCTGCCAAAAAATGTAAGGCCAAACACAGTGTTCATATATGATGTTGCCGCCATGGGAAACTAAGATCAAATTCTACAATGTTTCTGCGGTGGTCGTCATATGGATCTTGACGTATTTTATTTGAGTCAGACATATTCTAGAATCCCAAAAGATGTGTTGTGGAGTGACGCAAATATCATTATAGCTTTTAGACAAGACAATTTGAATCTAAAACACATTTACCTGGCGCATATAGGAATCGACATGTCATTCAATGATTATGTGAAGATATGTGCAGTTTGTTGGAATCACAGATAGTAAGGGTTTCTTTTTATTGACAAATCGAGCAAACTGGATGACGGTAGGATTAGACGGAACGTCGAGGGGTTTCCATATGTATAGCCATGAAAAAAGTATTGCATATGTTAGTATACATCATAGTTACGCCAGGCATTCAGCCCCAGAGGATAGGTATGCATTGACAGAGAAAGCGTTTGTACTTGAATGGAAGTTTTTAAGCTCTCGAACGTAAGTTAAGGAGCTCGAGATGTATGCCCAGGACCTTCTGAGATTGATCATCGAATTAGATGCTAGCTACAAATATACACCAACATCATTCTGAGAAAGAAAGTAGATGACTTAGCTGTAAACGTTGATGGAACTGAAAAGAAAGCACATGACGTAAATTTTAAAGGTTGACCAAAGGTGCAGGCTGCGTAGCAGCCCGCTTTGTATAGAGCAAGATGTCAACTAATCATAAGGTAACCACTGCACGGAGCACCATTCTAGAAAAGTTACATTTTCTGAGGTTCGGAAATTTGGATCGAGACCAGATACTGTGAGAATCGTTTATACCAATTACTGAATCCCTCAATGAACTGTCAGCGATATTACACAACGATAAAGATGATGCTATTGCATGATTCATTAACCGTCACAGCACCGCTACAGTAGACAAAACATTGGGTGTCAGTGGTGAAAAGCTATACGCGTTGTGCATGCTGCCAATAACCTTAATTAAAAAAAAATCCTGTTAGGGGTTAGGGAATCTCAAAGAGCACTAAGTCTACTGGACCTTATTTTTCTAAAACGGTCGGAAACAGTAAAATTTTCACCCAAAGATCTGTAGGTGTATGGTGGAGTAATACAGTTGACCGATGTACATAGGAAAGCAGGAAATCATTACAGTGTGAGATACAGAGACATTATAAAGCCATTACTACTAGACGGTCGGTATAGCAATGGTGATGCTATTCACAATCAGCATAAGTGTCAGCATTCAGACCCCTAAGTATATGTACGACAACGCCCCCAATGAGATAACAGAGCGACTTCGACTGCTCATGGAATCGGCTGCTGTGGTTAATGCCACTCATTCCAATGAGGTTGTCTCAGTAATTTCAGAGCCAAGAGAGACTGGTACAATCGAATGAGTATAGAATCGGTAGTTCGAGAACTGCACAAACCAGCACGCAAAACACCCCCAAGTAGGCATGTTATGATTAAATGTTTGGATGACTTATGGCAGGCCGATCTTCTTGATAAGACGGAATATTCACATGAGAATAATGGTTTCAAATAAACTTTAAGGTTTATTGATACATACTCCAAATCTGCGTGGGCTTTATCTGTGAAAACAATAACGGGGAGAAATGTCACGGAAGTGTTTGAGCGTTTGATGCAGACAAAATGGTTCAAATGGCTCTGAGCACTATGCGACTTAACTTCTGAGGTCATCAATCGCCTAGAACTTAGAACTAATTAAACCTAACTAACCTAAGGACATCACACACCTCCATGCCCGAGGCAGGATTCGAACCTGCGACCGTAGTGGTCGCTCGGTTTCAGACTGTAGTGCCTAGAACCGAACGGCCACTGCGGCCGGTTGATGCAGACAGGAACGAACTGATGCCCAAACGACCGCCAAACCGATCATGGTGGAGAGTTTTATAAGAGGTATTTTAAAACCGTAACGTCTGAACAGAACAATAAAAGGTCAAATACGGTGGCGTTTTAATCTTCGCGGCTCATACAAATGGACAGATGTCCTTCCAGAAATAATTTCATAGTGTAATCGAACCAAACATAGCATAATAAAAATCAGAGCAGTTGATGTTCGTATTAATAGAAAATGGTTCAAATGGCTCTGAGCACTATGGGACTCAACTGCTGAGGTCATTAGTCCCCTAGAACTTAGAACTAGTTAAACCTAACTAACCTAAGGACATCACAAACATCCATGCCCGAGGCTGGATTCGAACCTGCGACCGTAGCGGTCTTGCGGTTCCAGACTGCAGCGCCTTTAACCGCACGGCCACTTCGGCCGGCTCGTATTAATAGACTCATGGATACGGTGTACTATCGTATTAAAATGTAGCTCCACGAACGTGATGTAAATTAAATGATTTGTCACTTATCTCAAAACACAAGTCAGCATTTCAGAAGTCATACCTCCCAAACTGATCGAGTGATATATTCATATAGGTACGAAAAGGGGGTCGCTACCCTTTCAACTACCTAATTATAACTAGTTTTCAAAGTCAAACAGGTAAGAGGTAGGCGAAAGTATAGTAACCCTCGTGCCTTATCCATCTGATCTTTGTAAGTAGTAGAAACTAGGTAAAGGTTAGCGACTCCCTTTTCGTACCCATATGAGTGTTAGTGCTTTAATGGCCGGTTTTCTGAGATGGAAGTTAGAGGGTCAGATAAATCTCGGAAAATCGGCCATTGAAGCAATCATTTAGGTATGAAGAGGAGATCGCTACGCTTTCAACTACCTGGTGTCAACTACTTTTCAAGATCGAATTGGTAAGAAACTGGGTAGCCGAAAACATAGTAACCATCGTTCCTTAGCTGTGTTACCTTAAAAACTAATTCAAACTGGGCAGTTGAAAGCGTAGCGATCCACATTTCGCACGTATATGACATGAGAACTTTCGTCCTGCTGCATTTGGACGGACCCACAATTATAGCTCTTATACTGTCAGGAAGGAGTATCCCACTATTCTTCATCTTCTTCCTTTCTTCCTCCACTCCATCACAGGACCATTCATAACTTAACCCACCCTGACATGATTCCAGCTACATCAGGTCATGATTTGAAGTGGCTTTTTATAGAAAACTGATCACTTGTAATAATAATAATAATATTATTATTAAGAATAATAATGTTGATAATATGTGTAGTCACTATAGCGCAATCATCTTACCAGCTGAGCCACCGTGAATATGTTATGGTGAGAGGGTTATGAAGTACGCTTCAGTCCGGAAGCGCGCGCCTGGTACGGTCGCAGGTTCGAATCCTGCCTCGGAATGGATGTGTGTGATGTCCTCGGGTTAGTTAGCTTTAAGTAGTTTCTAAGCCTAGGGGCCTGATGACCTCAAATTTTAAGTCCCGTAGTACTTAGAGCCATTTGAACCATTGGTTATGAAGTAAGAAATAACACACAGTACTTTCGATTACATGTATATAAAATCTTACTTTGGATGCAATACATCTGAAAAATCAACAGGTTCTTTCTTCTCCTTCACTACTCTACGGAATTTGCCAAATAATAGTTTCTTGGATATGGGGAATCAACTTGAATTTCCCTCAAACTTATTGGTTATCTTTTAGTTTATTTTTGCGCTGTGTTGATGCATAGCTGTAAACAGGCAGCAAGCACACTATTCACTTGCTGAATACCTTTATACAAGTTTTTACCACAATCCAGCCGTCTGTTCAGTCTTCCCAAAACACAGAAAAGTGCCACTCCTTTATAGAATGTATTTGTAATGGTGAAGTCAAAGATAAATGATTATCTTCTCTGATTTCACCCAGAGTGCTGAGTGATCGTACACTGTTGTAATTCACAGAGTTAGAACACCACAGTTAGTCTGTGGTGGGGTACGACTTAGATAATGCTGGGTGGTCATTTCATTTCACCCAGTTTGTACTCAGTAAACTGCTCTTTAACATTTTTACATACATTTTCTATTGCTAACAACACACACCAGTCATTGGTTTCTACAGATGCTAGTATACCAAGAATTAAAAGCTTTGAATCAGTATATGTTACATTGCATGTTGAAAAGCATTAGAGCGCTAGACGGAACTGCTAGCTTCTCATCTACAATGTCTACACCTCGTTCTTCTTGCAGTGGCATCGGAATCTTCTGAGATGGCTCATGTGTTGACAGCTATTACTGACCTCTAATGTGGTGGGTAGGACCACATGCAAACATCTGCAAGTCAGGGACTGTTCGAGTGTATTCTTCACAGAGTGGTATAAACAACAGCACGTCGTTGTCCTGCTACAGCATTCTGACCAGCTGCACAAAAGGAATCAACAATACCTATGCTGATGCTTGCCCTGTCATGTTTGAGCTCATTGCACGCCCTGACAAGTCGGTTGTCATTGCTGCTTCTGGTCTGGACAGGTCGAAGGTCACCACTGAGCATAGAAGAAGCAATAAAATGGAGCTGAACGAAGAAAATAAATGGACTTGCAGTGAAGCTTTACAATTCTTCCTATTGTGCTGCTGTGGCGTCCTGCATGATCACCATTGCTGCTGCTGCATCACGATCACGTGACCAGATACAGTGTTACTGCGCAGCTGTTGGCTTCAGAAGGATGTGGTAGGGGTGTAGGGGTGGACAACAGCGTCCCTGCACAAAGTCACTCCAAACTCGAATACCTCTGACAATTTCAGAAAAGGTACGCAGTTACAGGATAAGCATCTATCAACTTGAGTTCTGAAATGCATCATCGCCCCATCCAGCTGCATCGCCATTATTTGTTGGGAAGTATTCACCCTACATTCATCCATTATCTTTTCTTCCCAGTCTTCATGTAGGAGGCTTGCATTCTTGCATGTAGTGCATTTATTAAACTCCTCTCTGTTTGTAAGCAACATAACCTCAGTGGAACACATTGTGTACGCATTGCTGCTTGCACTGATGTGGCTGAACATCCTGCCCCTTGCGCTTCGGGCGACTGGTTGGTTCAAATGGCTCTGAGCACTATGGGACTCAACTGTTGAGGTCATTAGTCCCCTAGAACTTAGAACTAGTTAAACCTAACTAACCTAAGGACATCACAAACATCCATGCCCGAGGCAGGATTCGAACCTGCGACCGTAGCGGTCTTGCGGTTCCAGACTGCAGCGCCTTTAACCGCACGGCCACTTCGGCCGGCTCGGGCGACTGGCTGGGTTTTCTCCAATGATTTGCAGTTTCAGCAGAGACATTTATCCTCTTAAGCTGTGTAGTGTAACTTAACGTCATCCTGCTGCATCTTCATTATTTGATGAGGACTATTCAGTATTTACAGTTAATAAGCGGAAATTTTAATAAAGGATAATTGCCTGTAGATATTATGTACTTCGATTCTGACGAAAACCAGACCACTTACACCATCAATAGCCAAGTCAGTGAGAATAACAGTAGCGATACTTCACACCACCATAAATATTGAGTGTGAATAATTAAAATTTTCGTTTACTTAAAGAGCTAACAACTAACTCGCTTTTTAGATGTGGGTCATATTATTTCTGAAGTACACACACTGTTCCCCTATTTAATGCTAGTGCTAGTAGAGAACTAAGACGTAACATACTGCTGCCGAGTCTCTGTGCGAGGGTAAGGCGAAATTTCTCCTCAGATAGTTACGTAAGACTAACGCTTGGCAAACCGCCAAGCAGGGATGCCAACAACACAAATTTTCTGTGGAGACCACTTCTGTTATCTCGTGGCTCTACTTCACTAGGTCAGCTGCTTTGTTTTGTTTTAAACGCAGTCGTTCACGAAATATGCATAGGCCAGCTCGATTTTCTGCTGTACGCTGGTGTTTATAGTATCAGCAATTCCACCTACCAGTTTTATTATTACTTAATCTCAGATACCAACGGCACTTCAGCCACTTTCCGAAAATTTACAAGCCACCTACTGACTTTCGATGGTAAATAATACGTAACAAACATAAATGTTAAAATATAAAAAAATAAATTATTTTACATTGTCTGGAGCCTTTGCACAGTTCACATTTGAAGACTAAAGGATAAATAATAAACGAAACAATACCTTGGCACCGCCGTAGCATAAAAGTGAATTTTCTGGAAAGTAAATGAAGTGTCGGTCCAGCTGTAATGAAGTTGACAAGGGAGATTAATATTCTTGTGTGGTTTTCAGCTAGATGATACTGATAAAGTTGCACACTATTTCTTCAGGTAATTTCAGGCTCTGAAGGTGTCGCAGGAGCTCTTTGAACAATATAAGATAGAAATTTCAGTAATCTCTGACGATAACAAGTACTGGATAGCCGTCACATTACTGCAGAAATTCGGTTTCATGTTGTTCGTAAAATTTACCCTTTACATTACGAACACAAAAAGACTGTTTGACGAAACACTACGCATGTTCAGCGGCATAATTCAGCTGCACTCACGGGAAAAATATAAAAGTTTACTGCCGTGGGGAGGTCTTAAAGTTTATAACAGAGGAAGTATTTCCTAAGCCTCTCCTACACCCACTTTAATTCCGGGAAGCAACGAATAATGGAACTGAATATATGATGCATTCCCATTTTCATTTTCGTGACATGTCCGTGGAAAGTATACTTGGTACGGCGCAAAGGTGACGCATTCATACATTATGTGAGGGTATAAGGGCTTAACTAGGTCACATACTTAAAATCAGATTGTTATTCCATTGAAAATAAAAAAAAAAATAGTTAGCTGATATCACATCGCTAAAATACTAGACTTGTCAGAAAGATAAGCACATTCGACCCCTGGGGCTTACTAGACACATGTTAAATCCAAAACGGTCAGTTCAGCTCCATTCCTGTCATACTGCCTGTTTATAGCCTGCTTTCAAGCCATCCTGACACCACTTAATGAGAAAGACTTCTCATTTTAAAATATTATCTGCATGCAGTCAACCTGTTATCTTATCGACATAACAATTCCAGTATATATCTCTGTAGACTTTTAGTTTCATTATGTATCTAAAGACATTTCTGCTACATTATTCAGGAACATATTGGTTAAGAGACAGGTAACTGCTGATACCCTAGGAACAGATTTAAAAATACTTAAATTCAGTGACAGCGTACGCTATCTGCTCGAACATATCTGGGCACATATTAGTGCACATTAATATGGCATGTCTCAAACTTCCGCCTCTTTGGCGACTCGAACTCTGCTGGAGACACTTAAATGATGTGTCTGAATGCGTGTGATGAGTGTCAGGTTATTCTTCCACAAGAGCCGAAACCACATACGGTAGCGATATTGCACTTTTAGGCTCTGTTGCGTAGTCAATGATCTAACTCATCTCAAAGGTATTCCACTGGTTTCACGTCGGGACTCTGGTCATTTCAGTCCATTTGAGGAATGTTATTGTCCACAAACCATTACCCCACAGATCTTGCTTTATGACAGCGTGCGTTTGGCATGCTGATATAAACAATCAGTTTCTCCGATCTGTTCCTCTATTCTAAGCAGTATACAGATCTGTAACATTTACGAATACGAGTGTCATTCCTCAGTCAGTGCAATAACGGGACCACACAGAAATCACGAAAATCATCTAAAAGCGTGACACCACCTCATTCGTATTTCAGTGTTGACACCACACATGATCGCAGGTAACATTCTCCAGACACTCACATGATACGAAATCCATCCAAATCACTATAGTTCAATTCTTTTATCGTGCCGGTTCGCGCATGCCCGCCTAGACGCGGGAGATTGCTGCGTTGCCAGTTGTACGCGCCAAGATAAGCAGTGCCATAGTATAGTTCGCCAACTTACGTTTGCGTGGGGGGGGGGGGGGGGGGGGAGCGCGCAGTTTATGAAGTAAAGTCACCACGGCAGCATTAACCCTTTCGCTGCTACAGAGACGTGCTCCCCGCATTCCGCGCTGTGTGCGCTTTTGTCATCACTGCACTGCTCGCCTGTGCAGACGCATGGTGTTTCGACTGCTTTGACACACTTTATCATTCGATTTCACAAAAACTATTTGGCCCAAAAATTTGATTTTTACACATCTTCTTGACTGATACCTTCCCCCCATAAATGACTTAATTTTGTTTCGATGTTCAACGCAGTTATTGTGCAGCATTTGATATAGTAAACCATTGCACGAAATTTTGAAGAGTTTGCATAGGTAAAAGTCCATATTGTGTACTTTCCGTATGGTCGATTTTAGTTGCCACTAGAAATTTCAAAAAATTACATTCAAACGAATAAAATTCATGAAGTAAGACACTTCAATATTCTTTTTAAATAAAGAAAGTACTACGCATCGCGCAAGGTTTGAACCCAGTACCTTTCGCTCAACAGCCAGACACTTTAAGCATAACGCTAACGCAGCTCGTCATTCAATAGATCTCCCGGAGGACTTTAAAATATCAGGCAAAATACCGACAAACACTGTTGGTATGACCATTAATTACTCACATTTTGTTGAAGTACAATAGGAAATGAACAATTAACGCTGTCCTTTATTGCGAAAAAGCGGTTAGTGAGAGTGATACAAACACCTTTCCTTGCTATCACCTGAATTAGGAGGCTTATTGCTTGTTTGGTTTAATTAGTTATATAATATGAAGCAATTGGTATAAAGAATGCTTTTTCCAAACTTTCTATAAAAGAAAGTCTGCTATCAAGACATTGCTTTTGTTCAATTACTTTATTTATGACTTAACGTTTCTAAAACTGAAGACACTCGTCTGTGCTCTGCACTGCAGTCGAGCTCTGGCAACGTGGTTCTCTGTTCATTGGCTGATTGTGTTTTGTAACGACAAATGCGCAGAACGAACCTAAACTCGGTCGCCGTCGTAAATGACGCGCACTTTAGTATCCAGTTATCCACTCTCCAGTATTGTTGCTCTGTGCACAGCCTCAAGTGTAACTTCGCACCACTGTACCCCATTCGTCTTCATTTCCTATGTTGTGGTTGTGCCCTCTTCTTATGTTTAGTGGTTCCTGGCTGTATGATAGGTGGGTGACCAGTTTCCTCTCACTACAACACAAAATGTACATGTGGTTAAGATACACTTTATAACAGAAACCTATTGAGTACTTAACTTCAGTTGTGTCCAATCTGAAGTTCTATGGTTAACAGCAATCAAATAACATATTCTAATTCTTGAATCTTGTCCGTGTCCATATCACAACTATATACAATGACTAACGTTCCCTCACAGCTAGCTAAGGTGCAAGGTGACGTCTATCACTGTCGAAGACTGGAGTGCAGTGCGACGTATTGAGATGCAATGCGAACTGAGTCCCGATGCGACGTAGTGAGGTACCGAGATTGAAAGATTCAGAAACTCGGTCGCGGCGGAGGCCTATATGCACGCTGCCAAGAGGGCGTTATCAACGCGTAGCCTGGGGGCGTGTCTTGTGCCTAAGTGTGTTTACTGGAGGCGTAAGCTATGAAAAAGAAATAATTATTAACCATTTCCATAAATACCAGCCGGGCGTTGTGGCGGAGCGGCTCTAGGCGATACAGTCTGGAACCGCGCGACCGCTACGGTCGCAGGTTCGAATCCTGCCTCGGGCATGGATGTGTGTGATGTCCGTGGGTTAGTTAGGTTTAAGTAGTTCTAAGTTCTAGGGGAGCGATGACCTTAGATGTTAAGTCCCATAGTGTTCAGAGCCATTTTGAACCATAAATGCCACAAATTTTCTAAAGCCATTGGATCAGGCACATTTGTCCATTGTTTGGATGTGAAAATTTGTGGACATAGTAATCAGCATTCGTGGCGTGGAAAAAACGCCATGTCTGGATGGAATCCCCATACGATCTTACAAAAAGTACTCAAAGGCATTGCCCTGTTACTTACCTTTCATTTAACGTGAATCTCTCGCGCAGCGCCAGGTCCCAAGTGACTGAGAAAAAGCGCAGGTGACCCCTCTCTTTGAGAAGCGTAAAAGAACGAACCACCAAAATTACCGGCCAATATCCTTAATATCCGTTTGCTGCAAAATTCCTGAACAAATTCTGAGTTCGACTGCAATAAATTTCCCTGAGACCAAAAAGCTTTGTCCATGCATCGAAGGTAAGAGTGTTCTGGCATAACCACAAGCGCCGGAACGAAGATGCGGAACGCAAGACCAGAGAAGGCGGTTGTGCGCGGAATTGGACCGAGCCGTGCCAAGAGTGACACTCCGAAGAAATGAATATCAGTGCCACACCTGCTAGCCTCGGCCGCTGAGACCGCCCCAGTCTGCAACGGACATTAGCGCTACGCTATCAGATTGTTGTGATCCGTATCAAGTGCTTACTTGGACTTTGTGCATAGCAAGATCTTTACTGTTTTCATGTCGCCTCTCACTAGCGACATGTGCTGTAATCAGAGTTAAGTATTGTCAATTTGTTTTCTAGAAATAAAACTACTAACTTTATTTGTCTGCATTGTTGTATAGCATTCCGAGAACGCTGCATCCCTTAGGCACCATATTAGCGACGAATGGGCAAGACCCCATAACTGGCGACGACCTGTTAGGAACAACCTACGTGTCTACATCTACATCTACATCTACATTTATACTCAGCAAGCCACCCAGCGGTGTGTGGCGGAGGGCACTTTACGTGCCACTAACTCCATTCCTGTTCCAGTCGCTTATGGTTCGCGGGAAGAACTACTGCCGGAAAGCCTCTGTGCGCGCTCGAATCTTTCTAATTTTACATTCGTGATCTCCTCGGGAGGTATAAGTAGGGGGAAGCAATACATTTGATACCTCATCCAGTAACGCACCCTCTCGAAACCTGGACAGCAAGCTACACCGCGATGGAGAGCGCCTGTCTTGCAGAGTCTGCCACTTGAGTTTGCTGAACATCTCCGTAACGCTATCACGCTTACCAAATAACCTTGTGACGAAACGCGCAGCTCTTCTTTGGATCTTCTCTATCTCCTCTGTCAACCCGACCTGGTACGGATCCCACACTGATGAGCAATACTCAAGTATAGGTCGAACGAATGTTTTGTAAGCCACCCTTTGTTGATGGACTACATTTTCTAAGGACTCTCCCAATGAATCTCAACCTGGCACCCGCCTTACCAACAATTAATTTTTTATGATCATTCCACTTCATATCGTTCGTACGCATACTCCCAGATATTTTACAGAAGTAACTGCTATCAGTGTTTGTTCCGCTATCATATAATCATACAATATAGGATCCTTCTTTCTATGTATTCGCAATACATTACATTCGTCTATGTTAAGGGTCAGTTGGCACTCCCTGTACCAAGTGCCTATCCGCTGCAAATCTTCCGGCATTTCGCTGCAATTTTCTAATGCTGCAACTTCTCTGTATACTACAGCATCATCCGCCGGCCACAGACTTATCTTTTTTTATGTTGCTGGCGCATGAATTCTCTCTTGTCTTTACTTTGTAGGGGTGCAGATTGCTTTAGCAGTTTCAAGTCGATTTTGCTAATCGGTGTTCTCAGGTGGGTGCTGCAGAACATTTCTTTGCTTAAGTCATAATTTTTGTCTTTTTGTTGCATTTGTGTCTTCCAACATGCCCACCCCTCCAGTCCCGCCTCCTGCTCATGCGCCGCAGCTGCAAGCGTTAGATGCCACACGGCTAATGCAGATGTTTCAGTTCCAGACGAAGCAGATTTCTATCCTTCACACGCAGTATCATCTACTGCCTAACGCTGCGCGCCCGCCGGAACAAGCACTGCCGTTTCCAAAGTTTAATGAAGAACAAGAAGAATGGCTCCAGTTGATGTCCCAGTTTGAGGCGGACATTATCACCCACAACGCACCAGGTACTGTTAAAATTCCCTATCTATTATCGCCGGTCGTGGTGGCCGAGCGGTTCTAGGTGTTACAGTCTGGAACCGCGCAACCACTACGGTCACAGGTTCGAATCCTGCCTCGGGCATGGATGTGTGTGATGTCCTTAGGTTAGTCAGGTTTAAGTAGTTCTAAGTTCTAGGGGACTGATGACCTTAGAAGTTAAGTCCCATAGTGCTCAGAGCCATTTGAACCATTTATCTGTTATCAACGGTAGGAAGTGCAGTGTTCTGCCTCATTAAAAAACTTTTTCCTAACGCCAATCCGAGCGCACATGATTACGATCAGGTGGTACAGGCCCTAACTAACTACTATGGCCAACATGTGAATGTGGTAGCAGCTAGGTATCAATTCTTTAATTGCAAAAAACAGTCCGAACAAACTTATCGCGAGTGGGTAACAGATTTGGAAGGTATGAAAAGGAAATGCAAATTCAAATGTGCTTGTGGTGCTTTCTATTCCGATGTCAGGTTGCGTGATGCGATCGTGTACAATGTGCCTGATGGCAAAATCAGGGAAAAATTTTTGAAACAGTCCAATCCATCATGTCAGCAGATAGTGCAAATACTAGATCAGTACGATTCTGGTGCCTTGTCGCCTCATACATTTGAGCAGACAGTTATTTGTCGGGTTGCGTCCCATACTTGCAATCGCACCATTCCGTACCGGTGGCTTGCGCTAGCCAAGTCTAGTAAACAACCTTTCACGCAACGTACGCAGTTCGCTAAACAGGCGGCTACACAAGCGAACAGAATTAAGTTTTGCCCTCGCTGCTATACACGGCACAAACGCCAATACTGCCCCCTCTGACAAGCGCAGTGTTACGCTTGTAGTAGGAAAGGACATGTAAAATCCGTATGTTTGCAACGGAACAAACACAAGAATTCGGCTCACTCACCAAAATCTAGTCACAAGGCTCATGTCATTAATGCAGTTGTTCAAATGGTTGAAATGGCTCTAATCACTATGGGACTAAACATCTGAGGTCATCGGTCCCCTAGACTTAGAACTACTTAAACCTGACTAACCTAAGGACATCACACACATCCATGCCCGAGGCAGGATTCGAACCTGCGACCGCAGCAGCAGTACGGTTAAGGACAGAAGAGCCTAGAACCGCTAGGCTACAGCGGCCGGCCATTAATGCAGTCTATTCCAAGTCTGCAACTAGGAAGCGTGCACATTGGTCAGTGATACTTGTTGTCCATTTACTTCTTTGTGGGAAACGTGGGAAAAATCGTCGCACATATGAACTATTAGGCTCCCCACGCCTGTCTAAAAATAGCACGCAACTAACGGCTGATAATCGAATAAGAAATTCCCATTCTCGGAACATGAACTTTGCTTGCGTACACGAACAGTGACATTTACAGTGCTCAAATCACTGAGAGTGAGAGCATATTTGGTCTCTATTCTTTTGATTGGTTTGGCTTTAACATTCATGACAATGTGTTGTCAGTGTCTGCATTCAGCGCAAAAGACAGTGTAGCTTGCTTGCTAAAAGAACTCCCGGATTTCTTTTCTGAAGGGTTAGGCAAAGTTAACAATTTTGTTGCACATATTACACTGAAAGACAATGGTCAGCCGAAATTTTGCCGAGCCAGAACTGTCCCCCTTGCATTACAGAAGAAAGTCGCTGCTGAACTTAAAGAACTGCAAGGTAACGGAGTTATTGCGCCCATATCAGCTAGTCATTGGCAAAGTCCACTGGTTTTTCTCACCAAACCTTCAGGTAGCATTCGCCTCTGTGTTGACTTTAAGTCTACAGTCAACCCACAAACTGTCATTGATACTTATCCATTGCCACGCCCAGAACATCTCATGGACAAATTAGGCGCTGGAAGCTATTTTTCAAAAACTGATTTGCTCAACGCGTATCTTCAAATACCACTCTATGAAGAATCTCCAAAAGTGTGTGTTGTGAATACTCATATGTGCTTGTTTAAATATTTGCTTTTGCCTTTTGGCAGTGCTTCCACACTCGCCATTTTCCAACGGTATTTGGAATAGCTGAATGCTCAAGTGCCAAACTGTTGAAACTATATGGACGACATTCTAGTAGCAGGTCGTACACCAGAAGAACATATTGCAAATTTACGTGCGTAGTTTCATCTGTTACCTGATGCAGGACTAAGGTGTACGCTGGACAAGTGTTATTTTCTTAAACCTGAGTTGCAGTATCTTGGTCATATCATAAACAGTCAACGTGTACATCCTCTGCAGCCGCATATGTTAGCCATACGAGATTTGCCAGATTCTCGCAATATCACAGAACTGCAGTCAGTTTTAGAGAAAATGAACTACCATAATCGGTTCATACCGAATGCTGCACAAATCGCGGCACCATTGCATCACTTGCGTCTCAAGAATGTCCCCTTTGCCTGGACAGATGAGTGTCAAGTACCTTTTCAAAAACTTAAAGATGCATTGCTCAGTGATCGTTGCTTAGTTCATTTTCATCCTGACTAACCAGTTTTGTTGCAAGTTGACCCTTCCTCTTACGGAATAGATGAAGTGTTTCGCACATAATCGGTGATAAAGACAAACCTACTGCTTCCGCATGAAAAGTGTTGGCCAAAGCTCATTGTAACTATTCACAAATTGACAAAGAGGTTTTGGCTGTTGTGTATGGTGTCAGGAAATTCCACCACTATTTTTATGGCATAAAATTCTACTTAGTACCGGACCACAGGCCTTTGCAGCCCTTGTTCCATCCGACGAAACCGGTTCCCGTAGGAACTGCTAAAAAATTTCAAAATTGAGCTTTGTTGTTGTCTCAGTTCCAGTACGCGATTGTGTATCGTCCGACTGCTCAACATGGTAATGCGGACGCACTTTCACGTCTTCCGATTGGCCCTGATACAGACTCTGACGTTTTTTCTGCATCTTGTTGTCACATAGATGCTGAGTATTCAGAATTGCTTCAGTCTTTTCAGCTGACCTACAAGAAAATTGCGCAGGCCACGGATGCTGATAGCGATTTGGTCATTTTGCTCCAGTACATTCGCACATCTTGGCCTCGTTCCTTGCATAGCATGAACTCTGTAGTGCGCCGATACTTTGCACGTCGGCATAGCCTCGCTGTACAGAAAGATATGATTTTTGTTCAAAATGACAGTGGACAGTCACGTGTGTTGATCCCTAAAGGTTTGCAAAAAGACGTGTTGCAGTTACTTCACCAAGGACACAGGGGGATTGTTCGTACGAAACAGTTACCGCGCCGACACTGTACATGGCAGGATATGGACGTCCCAATAGAAAATATGACAAGTACGTGCGAAAAATCAGTCCGCTCCGCCACAAGAGTTCTCTGCTTGGCCTAGGTCGCAATCGCCATGGCAACGTGAGCATATAGACTTTGCGGGACCTTTTTGGAACACTCATAGGTTGATTGTGGTTGACTCGTATTGCAACTTTCCTTTTGGTGTGCCAATGAACTCGATAACGTCACTTAATACAATTCAGGTATTGTCATCGATTTTTTGCCTAGGAGGTTTACCTGAAGAAATAGTGTTAGACAACGGACCTCAGTTCACGTCTAATCAATTTGAAACATTCTGTGAACGTAATGGCATACAGCATCTAACTAGTGCACCGTTCCATCCATAGTCAAACGGGGAAGCGGAACGTTTTGTCAGAACATTCAAGCAGCAGATGGCTCAACTTCACTCCATTCACACCAGGGATCAAGCACTGCAACTGTTTCTCGCCTCGTATTGCTCGCATCCACTAGATGGACCATCACCGCGGAATTGCTTCACTGTCACCGCCATTGGACACTGCTCCCACTGCTGCACCCTCCTACGCACCCGCTCCGCAGGAAGGCCGCACGTATCGCTTTGCGCAGCATATTGTCTTTTACAGGGTTTTTAGCGGCAGCAGACGATGGGCGCGAAGCGAGATCGTCCGTCGACTAGGCGCACGCAAGTATCTTCTTTCTGGTCCAGATTCCATGCAGCGCCGCCATCAAAATCATCTTTGCCTCTGTCACATGCGCGATGATCTTTCAGTCTCTCTTCCCCGAGATTCCCAGGTTCCGAGGACAGCGTGGCCGCAGCAGCCACGAGGGGGTATCAACAGGACACCGTGGGACGACTCCATGGAGACGGAGCCTTCGCCTCCTCCGCCTCCTCTCGTGCTACCGATGCAGCTTGACACGGCCACACCGCAGCAGTCGCCTCCTCCTTCATCTGGTTCAAGGCAGCAGGAGTTGGACGCATACCCTTCTGGTCGTTTTCCGGGGGACGTTTCCGCCAGAGCGCACGCCGGATGGTGGGGTACGGCCAGGAACTTGACGTCCTCTGCAGCCGCAGCTTCCGGCCCGTCGAGGAACCTACACTCCTGCATCCCCCGCTATTGTCGCACTCCAAACTCGACGACGGTCCGTCACTTTTGGGGGGGGGTGAGGGGGGGTAGGAATGTTCTGGCGTAACCACAAGCGCCGCAACGAAGATGCGGAACGCAAGACCAGAGAAGGCGGTGAGGAAACGTCGGCCAATGGTGCACGGAATGGGACCGCGCCGCGCCAAGGGGAACACCTGGAGAGAGTGTCGCTCCTGCTAGCCTCGGCCGCTCAGATCGGCCCAGTCTGCAACGGCCATTAGCGCTACGCTATCAGATTGTCGTGATCCGTATCAAGTGCTTACTTGGACTTTGTGTATAGCAAGAACTTTACTGTTTTCATGTCGCGACTCGATAGCGACATTTGCTGTAATCAGAGTTAAGTATTGTCAGTTTGTTTGGACTGTTGTGTAGCTTTCTAAGAACGCTGCATTCCTTAAGCACCCTATTAGCGACGAGTGGGCAAGACCGCACAAAGAGAGTATGGAATAGTTTCTTAGGCATGTGAGTGGCTCGACACTACTTAACAAATAGAACCCACTACGTTGTCCTCGGCGAATAGTGTTCATCAGAGATAAGCATGTCGTCAGGAGTGCCCCAGGAAAATGTGATAGGATCGCAACTACTTTCTATATACATAAATGGCGTGACAGACAGGGTTGGCAGCAATCTATGGTTACTTGCTGACGATGCTGTGGTATATGGGAAGGTGTCAAATTTGAGTGACTGTCGGAGGATAAGAGCTAACGTAGAAAATATTTTAGTCGGTGTATTCAACGGCAGCTAGCGCTAAATGTAAAAAAAAAATGTATGTTAGTGCAGACGAGTAGGAAATCAAACTCATAATGTTCGGTAACAGCATTACTAGTGTCCTGCTTGACACAGTCATGTAGTTTAAATATCTTAGTGTAACGTTGCAGAGCGTTATGAAATGGAACGAGCATACAAAGACTGTAGTGCGGAAGGCGAAAGATCAACATGAATCTATTCGGAGAATTTTAGGAAAGTGGTGTTCATCTGTAAAAGAGACAGCATGTACGACGCTAGTGTGACCTGGAGCGAGAGCCGTGCATCGCGCCACAGTATCCGACCGAGCCCGACTGCGGCCGACCACTCCGTTGTGCTGCCTGCACCGCGGGTAGTCGATTCAAGTGTACCGGCAATGGAGTGTGCGAGCCACGATGCGCCGTCGAAGCCCGTAGCTCATCGAGTATCCGGCCGAGCCAGGGTGTCAACAAGACTCGGTGCAACAGCGAAACAGGCAGCGCCGGGAAAGTGGTATTGACTGGCCACACACGTTCGGAATTGCTTTCTGAATTGTCTCACTCCTTTAAGAAACGTGAAGGTTTGATATACTAGGAACAGGGTGTTCTTGATCCTGCACAAAGAAAAACATCGCGTAATGTAAGATCATGCATGTAACACAAAAAAATACTTTCTTGAAACATGGAAGTAATTAAATTGAGAGTAAATGGTGTAATAGCCGTAATGATTTTACAATGCTTTACATGTCACCTGTACCACATCTAAAGGTCTGATGAAACCTTTGCACAATGGGTAGATCTAGTATGCAGTATTAAAATATGTTACACTTTTCTGTTACTCTAAATCACTTCATTGAGTAATTAATTGGCTCAACACTTCCGCAGAAATCTTTGAGATTACTTGCACTATGAAGTTTGTTTTTGGTTTTAATTTTCATATGCTTGTAATAAGTTAATGCCTTTGCCAACAGATACGTGGACGAGACAGGTAATTAACTTATTACCGCTTTATTTGATAGCACTCTAAACTCCGTCTTTAAGCTTAACCAGAAAATTATCGGTGACAAACATTTATTTTGTGAAACTTAATGGTTCAAATGGCTCTGAGCACTATGGGACTTAACATCTATGGTCATCAGTCCCCTAGAACTTAGAACTACTTAAACCTAACTAACCTAAGGACATCACACAACACCCAGTCATCACGAGGCAGAGAATGTCCCCGACCACGCCGGGAATCGAACCCGGGAACCCGGGCGCGGGAAGCGAGAACGCTACCGCACGACCACGAGCTGCGGACTCCCTGGAACTTCAGAGTAGCTGCCCGTTTCAACTTACACTTAATGTTGATTCCAAAATTGTCTTTTTCAATCGATTCCAAATTCAGTTGTAATTACTTTTCTAAATTCTTTCAAATGTTCCTTAATTTTATTCTTGACATTTACGTTCGAAGTAAGATGAATTTCTACTACAAAATAGTGACGAGTATCGATGCACTCAATTTGACTCAAATTTAGACAGATTTTCCAAACTGCAAGGCAGTCTTGCACATTACACAGCTTTGAGTTTGGTTCGTGAAGTAATAAATTTCAACTGTTTATTTTTAACAAAATTTCTGTCAATTAAGCGAGGGAAAGGCGTGCCTGGTGAGGAAAAGATGAACGTCATACAATAAGAAAAAAAATGTTCAAATGTGTGTGAAATCTTATGGGACTTAACTGCTAAGATCATCAGTCCCTAATCTTACACACTACATAACCTAAATTACACTAAGGACAAACACACACACCCATGCCCGAGGGAGACTCGAACCTCCGCCGGGACTAACGGCACAGTCCATGACTTCAGTGCCCCTAGACCTCTCAGCTAATCCCGCGCGGCAACAATAAGAGAATTGTGATATAACCATCTTTCATCCGTGTTAGTCAACAAAAACTTGTAAATACTTAGGTTGGTATTACAAAAATTCGCTGATTAGTAGGATGGCCGTTAATAAAGTTAGCTCTTTTCACTGCATTGTAAGGTACAGAGGTTTACCATACGAACATAACGCGATAAGTTAATACAAGCAACGGTAGGTGTTCAAGTAACCATCTTGTTGCTGATGTTACAGCCATCACTTACTTTAATATACACTGAAGCGCCAAAGGAACTGGCATAGGCATGCGTATTCACATATAGAGATATGTAAACAGGCAGAATACGGATCTGCGATCGGCCACGCCTACATAGGACAACAAGTGTATGGCGCAGTTGTTACATCATTCACTGCTGCTACAATGGCAGGTTATGAAGATTTAAGTGAGTTTGAACGTGGTGTTATAATCGGCGCACGAGCGATGTAACACAGTATCTCCGAGGTAGGGGTGAAATGGGGATTTTCCCGTACTACCATTTCACGAGTGTAACGTTAATATCAGGAATTCGGTAAAACATTAAATCTCCGACATCGCTGCTACCGGAACAAGATCCTGCAAGAATGGGACCAACAACGATTGAAGATGACGTTTAGTTTGTAGGGCGCTCAACTGCGCGGTCGTCAGCGCCCGTACAAAGTCGCTATTTTTTACACAGTCCGATGTTTACACAATCCAACCCAGCCACTGTCACGAACGATGATGATGATGATGAAATGAGGGCAACACAAACACTCAGTCCCCGGGCAGAGGAACTATCCAACCAAGCCGGGAATCGAACCCGTGACCCCTTCAGCCAGAGGCAACAACGCTAGCCACTAGACCACGACGACTGAAGAGAATCGTTCAGAGGTACAGAAGTGCAAGCCTTCCACAAATTGCCGTAGATATCAATGCTGGGCCATCAAGAAGTGTCAGCGTACGAACATTCAACGAAACATCATCGATATGGGCTTTCGGAGCCGAAAGCCAACTTTTGTACCCTTGATGACTGCACGACAGCTATCTACACGCCTCGACCGGGCCCGTCAACATCGATATTGGACTGTTGATTACTGGAAACAGTTCCCTGGTCGGACGAGTCTCGTTTCAAATTGTATCGAGCGAATTGACGAGTACGGGTGTGGAGACAACCTCATGAATCCATGGACCCTGCATGTCAGCAGGGGACTCCTCAAGGTTGTGCAGGCTCTGTAATGATGTGGGGATGTGCAGTTGAAGTGATATAGGACCCCTTGTAAGAACAACGACTCTGTACTATTGTACATATAAGTAATTCTTTTCATCTGATTTTTCGATAAACTTGTGTAATGGATGTTCTGATTTCATTTCTTTTTGTTTCATGCCATTATGTTAAGACAACTGTAAATAAGATTCAATGTGAATCTTAATGTTTATGTCAAATGTCAAGTAATATTGTAATAGAATTGAAATGTAACAAATGTTGAAACTGTTGTAAGATGTTTAAAATTGTAACTGTGCGTCTGGTCCATACGTAGGCAATGTGTTAGGATATGTAGAATGCAAAACCTCGGGTGAATACCCGGTCCGTCAGGGCGAGCGCGGGAAAACGCGCGGGTACTTTACGGCACAACGGGCACAGTAGTAGTTGGAGTCTGGTACTGGTTTGGGCAACACCATCTGGAGCGAGGAGGCTCTCCTGGAAGACATAGCTCCACTGAGCCTCGGGTATGCCGCTCCAACGCCCACACAGCGTGGCAAAATTCCATAGGCACTAAATGGAAAAGTATTGCGACGCTAAGAAGAATTAAAGTGCCGATACATCAAGAGCCATAGCTGTGATTGTATGTGTGCTCTGTGCCTCGCCATCTTGCCGCCCTCCAACCGCCGCATCGATACGAGCAGGTTGAAACTTCTACTACTTTATTCGTATGGATCAGAAAGTGAACTGTGTTTGTTTGGTGCAATAATAACCTAAATTTTATTAGAAATTCTCTATCATTCAATTATCCTCACAACTAACCTAGACAGGGTCCTTTCCGAGTGTCCACAAAAGAAAATTAAAAATTGTGTTAATAATAATTATTTGCAGAACTAGCTATATTAGAATGGTGTTTAAAGAAATGTTTTGTTAATTAACTGGTAAATGAATAACGAATGTCTAACGAAGTCGAAAGATAACTTTAGGATTGATATAGTAATGAAGTTTATTATTTCGAGACAGATTTAAAGGCATTTAAATGAGCAGTAAATAAGATGAAAAGAGTAGTAACTTATATACTGGAAATCTCGCATGAATAATAAATTCAGTAATCATTTTTTTAAATACAGCGATCATAACAGTTTCAGGGTTCCCCCTTCATTCATTTGAATTCTGAAGTATTCTAAATTGGTTTGACTAGAAAAAGTTAAAGTCAATATAAAATTCAAAATTTATCAGTGTTTTATCTTCATCAAAATTGACATTTTGTGTTTGGCATGAAAGTACAATTTCTAGGGTAACCTATGCCCGATTTTATTCAGATTAATAGACAGTATAAAGTTTTATAGTAAACATTATAGTGTAGTGTTATGTATTCATGATTTTCCATATCAGTACAGAACGTGAAACTATCAGTTCAATAGATTTTCTGGTTCTAAAATTCTACTATATTATGCAGTGTTACAACTTGTTGTTTTGCATAAATATATACCAACTTGTACAGAGAAGAAACTCAGTTAACGCCTAATTAGGCTGGCGATCGTATTATTGTCACATTGGTAGCATTTTCTGGTTTGCTTTTGATCCTTCCTGACGTGTGATTGCATTTCGAACGTACTTGACGTATCATTGTTATCACAGAGTGGATATAAGTCTGATTTGCCACCATTCAGGTACACGCGGTCGATATCAATGCGAAAATCCTTTCTCATAAGGTGAATCCCGCTCACTTACCATAGCACAAGCTTTAACGAGTACTGCGTCACGGAGATTACACCTTGATACGTCTAGGTACGACTCTGACAGGTGACACACACGTAAGCGTCCTCTCAGATCATCCGTTCATGTCCATAGTGCAATTCGAGAGACTTGGTCAACTCCAGCAGGACAATGCGACATACCACACCGCCAAAATTTCTACAGAGTGGCTCCAGGAACACTCTTCTGAATTGAAACATTTCCGATAGCCACCATACTACCCAGACATGGACATTATTGAGCATATTTGGGATGTCTTTCAAGGTGCTGTTCAGAAGAGACCTCCACCTCCTCGTGCTATAACGAATATATAGATAGCCCCGCAGGATCCATGGCGTCAGTTCCTTCCAGCACTACTTCAGACATTAGTCGAGTCCATGCCACGTCCTGTTGCGGCACTTCTGCGTGCTTGTGAGGTCCCTGCACGATATTAGTCAGGTGTACCAGTTTCTTTGGCTCTTCAGCAGCCGAGCCACACGGGCGCCCTGACGGACCCGCTGGGCCTCGGTGCGGCTCGATCAGCAGTCGAGGCTAAGGTCCCGGGCGCGCTGCACAGGCTCGGCGCACGCCTCTACCTGGACCCACTTTTACTGGAACCTGGAACTGAACTGTTCTGCCCAGAATATGTAAATCAATGAGGTTTTCATGGGCTCTGTCTGATGTGCGTTTGTCACTGTGTGTATCTATAATACACTGCCTCATCCTATTCAAAATATGATGCATGGGGGATAATGAGAAACTGGTAAGTATTCGGAATCTAACGATGGTAACACAGATCCTGTTACAGAATGCAGTTTGGCGTGCATACGTGTGTGACAAAACTTTGGAGCCAGGACGGACGATGCTCAACGCGTGAGCGGGAGGAAACGTGACTTGTTCATGTATTTGTAGCTGGTGACTGGAGTAATGTAAAGATATCGCCGCTTGTCAGGTTACGTGGAGGGGGGTATGGTTGGCCACTCATGTTGTGTACATTCAATGGCCGCAACGGGTAACAGAGCAGGACGTGGGGTGATTGGAACCTTATTGCTCACTACGCCGACATCTTGGCCACTTTGAAGATACTTTTCTGCTACCTAACTCATTCACAAATTTCTGCAATTGTCAAAACTTGAGATAATGTTGTAATGGCGTAATGCCGGTGCTTGAATCTCTATATTCAGAGCCGATTATACGATCTGTCACACATCAAGCAGCCTGCGTAGGACTCCATATGATTCCTTTTCTTCTTCTTCATCCATGCCATTTTCAGTTTCTCTACGTGGCCGACATCGTTACATGAACATTGGCAGTGTTAATGGTACTTAGTGGCCAGATGCCTTTCATCACGCCAACATCCACCCGAGACAAAATTTGGGTACTCCATCTGTCTGCATCTGAAGTTAATCTCTAGTGATGTGTGAGAACCATTTCTAAAAATTGCCATAGCGTCTGACTGATCCGGGACGTGGGTACCTACCCAGTATTCACAACCTGGATGTGGGAAACCGCCTAAGAGCCTCATCCAGGCTGGTTGGCTCATCAGCCTTCGTCGTTAATCCACGAGGTGGTTTCGATCCAGGGCAGCTTCGCCCTCCCCGACTCCCTGAAGAACGGTGTAACGTGCTCGACTATAAGGGTGCATGTGAGATTGCACATGACGCCATATTTTAATTAATCTTGCGATAGTATAACATGCAATACAGCACGCCAATTATGTCAAAAAAGAAGAAACCCTTAAGTATGATCACTAACCAATATTTCCGAGACGCACTTGCTGCCATTTACGTCATATCTGGTAAATAAAAATGGTCTAGGGAATATGGTTCAAATGGCTCTGAGCACTATGGGACTCAACATCTTAGGTGATAAGTACCCTAGAACTTAGAACTACTTAAACCTAACTAACCTAAGGACATCACACACACCCATGCCCGAGGCAGGATTCGAACCTGCGACCGTAGCAGTCCCGCGGTTCCGGACTGCAGCGCCAGAACCGCTAGACCACCGCGGCCGGCTGTCTAGGGAATATTCTTTGACAAATAAGGTACGCAGCCACACTTAAGGAGTACATACAGGGTGTTACAAAAAGGTACGGCCAAACTTTCGGGAAACATTCCTCACAAACAAAGAAAGAAAATATGGTATGTGGACATGTGTCCGGAAACGCTTACTTTCCATGTTAGAGCTCATTTTATTACTTCTCTTCAAATCACATTAATCATGGAATGGAAACACACAGCAACAGAGCGTACCAGCGTGACTTCAAACACTTTGTTACAGGAAATGTTCAAAACGTCCTCCGTTAGCGAGGATACATGCATCCACCCTCCGTCGCATGGAATCCCTGATGCGCTGATGCAGCCCTGGAGAATGGCGTATTGTATCACAGCCGTCCACAATACGAGCACGAAGAGTCTCTACATTTGATACCGGGGTTGCGTAGACAAGAGCTTTCAAATAAAAGTCAAGAGGGTTGAGGTCAGGAGAGCGTGGAGGCCATGGAATTGGTTCCCCTCTGCCAATCCATCGGTTACCGAATCTGTTGTTGAGAAGCGTACGAACACTTGGACTGAAATGTGCAGGAGCTCCATCGTGCATGAACCACATGTTGTGTCGTACTTGTAAAGGCACATGTTCTAGCAGCACAGGTATTGTATCCCGTATTAAATCATCGTAACGTGCTCCATTGAGCGTAGGTGGATGAACATGGGGCCCAATCAAGACATCACCAACAATGTCTGCCCAAACGTTCACAGAAAATCTGTGTTGATGACGTGATTGCACAATTGCGTGCGGATTCTCGTCAGCCCACACATGTTGATTGTGAAAATTTACAATTTGATCACGTTGGAATGAAGCCTCATCCGTAAAGAGAACATCTGCACTGAAATGAGGATTGACACATTGTTGGATGAACCATTCGCAGAAGTGTACCCGTGGAGGCCAATCAGCTGCTGATAGTGCCTGCACACGCTGTACATGGTACGGAAACAACTGGTTCTCCCGTAGCACTCTCCATACAGTGACGTGGTCAACGTTACCTTGTACAGCAGCAACTTCTCTGACGCTGACATTAGGGTTATCGTCAACTGCACGAAGAATTGTCTCGTCCATTGCAGGTGTCCTCATCGTTCTAGGTCTTCCTAAGTAGCGAGTCATAGGCTGGAATGTTCCGTGCTCCCTAAGACGCCGATCAATTGCTTCGAACGTCTTCCTGTCGGGACACATTCGTTCTGGAAATCTGTCTCGATACAAACGTACCGCTCCGCGGCTATTGCCCCGTGCTAATCCATACATCAAATGGGCATCTGGCAACTCCGCATTTGTAAACATTGCACTGACTGCAAAATCACGTTCGTGATGAACGCTAACCTGTTGATGCTACGTACTGATGTGCTTGATGCTAGTACTGTAGAGCAATGAGTCGCATATCAACACAAGTACCGAAGTCAACATTACCTTCCTTCAATTGGTCCAACTGGCAGTGAATCGAGGAAGTACAGTACATACTGACGAAACTAAAATGAGCTCTAACATGGAAATTAAGCGTTTCCGGATACATGTCCACATGACATCTTTTCTTTATTTATGTGTGAGGAATGTTTCCTGAAAATTTGGCCGTACCTTTTTGTAACACCCTTTATAACTGACTAGGACAGCGTTGTCTCAGAATGCAAACATGCTCTACGCCATATGGCTCCTACCAGATCATTCTCGAGGAGTCTCTTTATTATAAGGCAATTGCCGGTCCAGCTATTCTCCTACAGTTTAATCAAATTGGAAATCCTCTCGTCCCACTCTCAACTTGCTGGTATTTGGCTGAAAGATCCTAGTTCGACAATGGGTAAAGCTCTACAACAGTTTGTCCTGCCCATTTGCGTGGGACTTTAAACATTTTTTATGTATGAAGTTGGGCCTCTGTGCTTAAGCGATAGTATTTCGTAGTTTGACGGACTTGCATGTAACCTACTTCAGACTTTGTTGGCTCATACCAGGGAAGAAGCGGAAGGACACCGACAGTGTTCATTCAAGGGAACGATAATGACATTCGCTTTAAGCGATTTAAGGAAATCACGGAAAATCCAAATCTGGATAGTCGGGCTGAGATCTGAACCGCCATCTTTCGGAATACGAGTTCCATGTCTTACCTCTGTCCCCCTTGTTCGGCAATCCTTAGGGGAGCCTTGGAATACGCCGGATGTGATCACTACGCTGTTGTACTTTACGACCTGTTTCTCGTTTACCGACATATAGTAGGAGGGAGACTATAAAAAGAATCTATTCCATTGAGATTCAATTGAGGGTAGCATGGAGGTGTGTGAGACTCCTTATGACTCTAAAAGACATTTGCCAAGATGTTTCTGATACGTAGAGTCTTATTAATGCCACTTACATCTATATATACATCCTTATTCCGGAAGCCACCTGACGGTGTGTGGCTGAGGGTACGTTGAGTACCTCTATCGGTTCTTCCTTCTATTCCAGTCTCGTACTGTTCGTTGAAAGAAAGATTGTCGGTATGACTCTGTGTGGGCTCTAATCTCTCTGATTTTATCCTCATGGTCTCTTTGCGAGATATACGTAGGAAGGAGCAATATGCTGCTTGACTCCTCGGTGAAGGCATGATCTCGAAACTTCAACAAAAGCCCGTACCGAGCTACTGAGCGTCTCTCCTGCAGAGTCTTCCACTGGAGTATATCTATCATCTCCGTAATGCTTTCGCGATTACTAAATGATCCTGTAACGAAGCGCGCTGCTTTCCGTTGGATCTTCTCTATCTCTTCTACAAATCTATCTGGTACGGATCCCACACTGGTGAGCAATATTCAAGCAGTGGGCGAACAAGTGTACTGTAGCCTACTTCCTTTGTTTGCGGATTGCATTTCCTTAAGATTCTTCCAATGAATCTCAATCTGGCATCTGCTTTACCGACGATCAACTTTATATGATCATTCCATTTTAAATCACTCCTAATGCGTACTCTCGGATAATTTATGGAATTAACTGCTTCCAGTTGCTGACCTGCTATATTGTAGCTAAATGATAAAGGATATTTCTTTCTATGTATTCGCAGCACATTACACTTGTCTACATTGAGATTCAATTGCCATTCCCTGTACCATGCGTCAATTCGTTACAGACCCTCCTATATTCCAGTACAATTTTTCATTGTTACAACCTCTCGATATACTACAGCATCATCCGCAAAATGCCTCACTGAACTTCCGATATTATCCACGAGGTCATTTATGTATACTGTGAATAGCAACGGTCCTACGACACTTCCCTGCGGCACGCCTGAAATCACTCTTACTTCGGAAGACTTCTCTCCATTGAGAATGACAAGCTGCTTTCAGTTATCCAGGGACTCTTCAATACAATCACAAAATTGGTCTGATAGTCCATATGCTCCTACTTTGTTCATTAAACAACTGTGCGGAACTGTATCGAACGCCTTGCGGAAGTCAAGAAACACGGCATCTATCTGGGAACCCGTGCCTATGGCCCTCCGAGTCTCGTGGACGAATAGCGCGAGCTGGGTTTCACACGATCGTCTTTCTCGAAACCCATGCTGATTCCTACAGAGTAGACTTCTAGTCTCCAGAAAAGTCATTATACTCGAACATAATACGTGTTCCAAAATTCTACAACTGATTGACGTTAGAGATATAGGTCTATAGTTCTGCACATCTGTTCGACGTCCCTTCTTGAATAGGGGGTTGACCTGTGCCCTTTTACAATCCTTTGGAACGCTGCGCTCTTCTAGAGACCTACGGTACACCTTTGCAAGAAGGGGGGCAAGTTCCTTCGTGTACTCTATGTAAATTCGAACTGGTATCCCATCAGGTCCAGCGACATTTTCTCTTTTGAGCGATTTTAGTTGTTTTTCTATACCTCTGTTATCTATTTCGATATCTACCATTTTGTTATATGTGCGACACTCTAGAGAAGGAACTACAGTGCAGTCTTCCTCTGTGAAACAGCTTTGGAAAAAGACATTTAGTATTTCGGCATTTAGTCTGTCATCCTTCTGTTTCAGTACCATTTTGGTCACAGAGTGTCTGGACATTTTGTTTTGATCCACCTACCGCCTTCACATAAGACCTAAGTTTCTTAGGATTTTCTGCCAAGTCAGTACATAGAACTTTACTTTCGAATTCATTGAACGCCTCTTGCATAGCCCTCCTCACACTACATACCGCTTCGCGTAATTTTTCTTTGTCTGCAAGGCTTTGACTATGTTTATGTTTGCTGTGAATTTCCCTTTGCTTCCGCAGCAGTTTTCTAAGTCGGTTTTTGTACCACGGTGGCTCTTTTCCATCTCTTACTATCTTGCTTGGCACATACTCATCTAATACATATTGTACGATGGTTTTGAACTTTGTCCACTGCTCCTCAACACTATCTGTACTTGGGACAAAACTTGTGTTGAGTCGTCAAGTACTCTGAAATCAGCTTTTTGTCATTTTTGCTAAACAGAAAAATCTTCCTACCTTTTTTAATATTTCTATTTACGACTGAAATCATCGATACAGCAACCGCTTTATGATCGCTGATCCCCTGTTCTGCGTTAACTGTTTCAAATAGTTCGGGTCTGTTTGTCACCAGAAGGTCTAATATGTTATCGCCACGAGTCGGTTCTCTGTTTAACTGCTCAAGGTAGTTTTCAGAAAATGCGCTTAAAAAAGTCACTGGATTCTTTGTCGCTGTCACCCGTTAGAAACGTTTAAGTCTCTCAGTCTATATTCGGCAAATCGGCAAATTAAAATCTCCACCGAGAACTATAACATGGTCGAGAAATCAACTCGAAATACTTTCCAAATTTTCCTTCAAGTGCTCTGCCACAACAGCTGCGGAGACAGGGGGCCTATAGAGACATCCAATTACCATGTTTGAGCCTGCTTTAATTGTGACCTTAACCTAAATTATTTCACATTTCGCATCTCCGTCAGTTTCCTTCGATACTATTGCACTTTGTATCGGTATAAACACGCCTCCCCCTTCACTGTCCAGCCTGTCTCTGCGGTATACATTCCAGTCTGAGTTTAGAGTTTCATTACTGTTTACGTCTGGTTTCAGCCAGCTTTCTGTACCTAGTACTATGTGGGCATTATGGCGGTTTATTAATGAGAGCAGTTCTGGGACCTTTCTATAGACGCTCCTGCAATTTGGTTTCAAATGGCTCTGAGCACTATGCGACTTAACTTCTGAGGTCATCAGTCGCCTAGAACTTAGAAGTAATTAAACCTAATTAGCCTAAGTACATCATACACATCCATACCCGAGGCAGGATTCGGACCTGCGACCGTAGCGGTCGATCGACTCCAGACTGTAGCGCCTAGATCCGCACGGCCACTCCGGCCGTCACCTGCAGTTTACTAGCTGCCTTAATGTCCCATGAGGGGTCTGTCATATCCGATGTGACAATGCCATTAGACGTTAACTCAATTACTGATAAAGGCACCTACTATCAGTATATTCACCTGACAAATAACATAAAAATATCGTTCTATTGCCGGTGAAGCAATCTGCTTGTTTTCACAGTAATTTGCTACGTTTAATCCAACGGCAGCCCTTGGCTAAAGCGTGCCAGCCAACTTCGTCAACAAGTGAAATACTGTGAAGGCTAGTGACAGATATTTAATACTAGCCTTACAACAAAAACGAAAACGGTGTAAGTAGAGTTGGAAAACATTGTTTCTGAATATATTTCCGTCGTCATATTATGTAAACCTGAAGGTATGTTTATAGAACACCTGATGTAGGCAAGTCGATAACTCACCATATAAATTGCTACTCTCAATAAATGTGAAAGAAACGTATCTACGAAAGTCACCTACAACGAAGGAAAGGAAGTTGACTCGTGCAACTGATTGAACACAGGCTGGCAGAGATGAAAGTTATAGATGTATTTCGCTCCCTTTTTTGCTTTGCTCTCATTATTCTTCACCTCCTACAGCGTTCCTTTTAGTTGATTGAAGAATCTGTTTGACAGATTAATGTATAACAAATATTTGCTCATATGATGTAACGAATTAGTTTTGAAGAAATATATGTCATTCAAGCATATAATGATGATAAAGCACCTTTATTTGCTTTTGTATTTTGGCAATGAGAACGCCACATGTGCTGTAAACATCTAATAAAACCATTTAATAAGTAATGCGTTGCGTAAGCAAAGAAGTTTCATTCCCCATGAGAAAACAATCGGTGAGATATACTGGCCTCTACATACAGTAATACACATTAACCTTGAACTCAACAAACTAGTTACAGAGAGTGCCATAGCCTACTAAGGCTATATACTTTTCCTTCCATATTAGATTAATACTTGGCTGGTGCTGTTCCCCCTTAAATGCATAAAAACACTAAAAGCACTCCATCGTGCTATTTATAAATGTAAATATTGTAAAAGGTGAAATATGACGAACTGAGAGCCCATCCTATTCATATCTTAAGCATCTCAACCACTGGTATTCACTTGTAGTCCTGGAAAGTCGCTGCCTGTTACTCATCGCTACACCATCGCAGTTACAGCGTTGTGTCGGATTTCTATTACTTTGTTTCTGCTGTGAAAAGTTCGGTACAAATCGTGTTGTGTAGCATAATATACAGTACTTCATGTTTGCCTGCTCTCTGTTTCAGTATTTTTAACGAGAACGTAATGTTATCTGAGAGCAGAAGCCGCACTATATGTCAAGCGCAACCGCGGAATATTCCACAGAAGTGAAACAAACGGTACCCATTCAGGAAACAAACGCCCACACACAAGTGCACGTGCTAGAAGTTTTTTTTCTTCCACGCGTATTTCATACGACAGGAGCGCAAATATAATACGCAATGAACCCGTACACTTTGTGAAATATTCACGGGAAAAGTGAAAAATGAAAAAAATGTTAACCCTAAGAACCAATTACTTAAGCGCTTCGAAATAATGAAAGAGAGCAGAAAAAGGGACCAACACTTTTATTTAGAAAGAGACTGTCAATATAAAACCACAGTGCCATAAATTAACTTTGCATATTCTGTCAGTGACATCACACATCTCAGTACTAACTGGTGAATGCGTATCTTCGTGAACTGTATTTCATTGCTGATTCTAAAGTCCTAATAGACGCGTAAAGCCCGGCATACAATTTTTTGGTGTATCTTTTAGCTTTGGTTGGAGTAAAATGCAGACCCGATGGAAAGCATGTTGGTAGACTAGGCCAACTTACTTATCTGTCTTATTCTGTTTAAGAAACATATTTTTGGCTCAGTGCAGAAGAGAAAATTGTGAAATTTTATTTCTTTAAATGTGAGCCAGCACTAACTGAAGTTGTAGAAACGTTGTTACAGGAACTGTGTATGTGCTGGGGCAAATATTATATAATACTCTTACAAGATTAACGAAATGTGTGAAATGAAACTTACTATTAAAATAAATGTAAATCAATCAAGTTAGCAACTGGACGGGCAACCAGGCATGTAAAAGCAGATGTGTAGAATATCCAGTGCGTGTGCTCTACTGGTTCTTGAATCACGCCAGAATTAGTCAATTTTGTTTCGGATCATCAGCTAGGATTTTCATACAACATTGCCTTCACAACAACGTCTCTCCTTTCTTCGCAATACACAAGAAAAAGTTCTAAAATTTAATTTCTTTAAATGCGAGCCAGCACTAACTGTAGTTGTAGAAACGTTGATACAGGAACTGTGTATGTGCTAGGGCAAATTTTATATAATACTCTTACAAGATCAACGAAATGTGTAAAATGAAGCTTACTATTAAAACAAATATAAATCAACCAAGTTAGCAACTGCACTGGGAACCAGGTATGTAAAAGCAGATGTGTAGAATATCCAGTGCGTGTGCTCTACTGGTACTCGAGTCATGCCAGAATTAGTCAACATTGTTTCGGATCATCAGCTAAGATTTTCATACAACACTGACTTCACAACGTCTCTCCTTCCTGTACAGCTTAGGCTGTACAGAGTAATGTACTACAATCAGTCAGTGCGGAAAGTTATCGTCGCATTTTTCCAGTTTCACTGGGTAGGAATAATTTATGTGATCAAAAATAAATACAGCTTTGCTCTAACCAATTGCAGTGTCGCTAGCTAGGTTCAAGTGAAACCTTTAAGAACTGGTAAGAAAGCTACAGTAGGGCATTGCATTACCTACCGCTAGCCGGTAAGCATCGTGTGGCGACATAAAGGTTATACCAACATGTACGCAGAACTGCACTGTGCAGTAATAATAAATGGGTCAAATGGCTCTGAGCACTATGGGACTTAACTTCTGAGGTCATCAGTCCCCTAGAACGTAGAACAACTTAAACCTAACTAACCTAAGGACATCACACACATCCATGCCCGAGGCAGGATTCGAACTTGCGACCGTAGCGGTCACGCGATTCCAGACTGTAGCTCCTTGAACCGCTCGGCCACTCCGACCGGCGCAGTAGTAATAACTGGATGAGGCAGAACAATGTCACCACCTCAAAGCAAGAACCCTACTATGAACTAAACGACCAAGGGCAACAAATGTGGCCCGGAGCTTTATAAATAACTGTGAACGTTGAGGCAGATTCATTTGGAGTCCAGGAGCACCACCACAACGCCAGGGTTACGCCAGACGATCTGACGACTGGAAACCGCCAGCTGCAACCTTGGTTCGGGACCAGCCGCAGCCCACACCATTTCCACCCAGTGGGACTGCTGTCCGCAGCTACCACCGTCAGACTCCTGTCAGGGGGTAGTGGTGCACGGTAGTCTTTCCTCGTCACCACGGTGGATGTCAGTCGGGCCTGATTCGAGTGGACGCTGGTGTTCTGCAGCAGAATACAGTCGCAACACAAGGAGAAGAGTGCCGCTGACGTCCGGGTCTTCACTGACTGACGGGACACTGGACTGATACTGGCCTGATGTTAACATCGCAAAGCACTGACGCGTGTACCTGTACTCTGCTGCGGAAGGCAGCCATCTGCCGGCCCTGTCAGTCTGCCACACCGGATTCGAGCATGACTGCCTCGCATTATCAGTGACATGATGGATAAATGAAGTCTAATAAAATATTTCTCTCGACCACCAGTCCATCATTGGTCCCACTGGCATTTTGGCCTGTTTATGGCACAGTATAACGGCGCGCCAGGGGACAGCGGAAGATGTGCCAAGCCCCGCCGCGTGACATCCGAATCGCAGCCTACAGCAATCATCCGTGGATGAAGAAGATGACGCGACTACTGCAGGGGTGCAGTTTCACCGACACATGGTGGGGAAGTGTGGTCTTTCTGTTTAGTTTTTATTTGGCTGCGAGGTCAAGGCAAGTCAGCAGAATATGCCAGTGGTTGAGTTGTGAAAGTACTTTCAGTATATGACAGGTGAAAGCAGAAGGTATTGTTGAGAGGCCTAAATGTGTTAGTTTTTACCTGGTTCATACGGGCAGTGTGAGTATCACAAACAAGATGGGTGGCTCATTGTCTAGTAAAAGGGGCCATCAAAACTTTTCCGTTCGAGGGTCATACGGTCTAGAATAGGTATGCCAATAAGGCAAAATCGCCGTGAACACTGAGACAATCATCCCACCGACGCACCAGGTTGATGCCATCCATTTGGTATAACACCGAGTCGTACTGCTTGAAGCGTCCGTAACTGCCTGCTGCAAGTCTCCCCCAACAGGATTCGTCGGCCCTTCATTGCCTCGTACAACGGACTGAACGCCGGCCGGAGTGGCCGTGCGGTTCTAGGCGCTACAGTCTGGAGCCGAGCGACCGCTACGGTCGCAGGTTCGAATCCTGCCTCGGGCATGGATGTGTGTGACGTCCTTAGGTTAGTTAGGTTTAATTAGTTCTAACTTCTAGGCGACTGATGACCTCAGAAGTTAAGTCGCATAGTGATCAGAGCCATTTTTTTAAGTGACTGAAGATGTGATAATCGCATAGGGATAGATCAAGATTACAGGGCGAGACTCCAGTGTTTCCCGCGCAACTTCTGCGTTACGCTACGTCTGCCGTATGGGGACGTGCGTTATCATGAAGCAGCAACACCACTCGTCGCAGTTGGTTTTCGACAGACACGCTGCCCCATACACATCCATCACTCTCTAAAGGATGTCCAACTCTGTTTGTCCTATGGCAGCCAAGGAAGCACATTGATCCTGTTTGGATGCGTTTGCTAATAACGTCGCCATAGTTCAAGTTTCCTCATTTACCGCACGCACATCGGCAAGACACGAATGCTACATCGGCTGGTCCGGGCGGAGGTTCGAGTCCTCCCTCGGGCATAGGTGGGTGTGTTTGACCTTAGGATAATTTAGGTTAAGTAGTGTGTAAGCTTAGGGACTTGGACCTTAGCAGTTAAGTCCCATAAGATTTCACACACATTTTTTAACGAATGCTACACTAATCGCTTACTATAAGTTAGTGCTCATATACCTGCATCGTGATCACTGTACGTTGCGTATACACTGCAACAAACCCTCAAACGTGAAATTTTTGATAGTATATAAGATGTAAACCATGAATAACGATTCAGGCGGTAAAGCTAGGGCCGGCCGCGGTGGCCGTGCGGTTCTGGCGCTGCGGTCCGGAACCGCGGGACTGCTACGGTCGCAGGTTCGAATCCTGCCTCGGGCATGGGTGTGTGTGATGTCCTTAGGTTAGTTAGGTTTAAGTAGTTCTAAGTTCTAGGGGACTTATGACCTAAGATGTTGAGTCCCATAGTGCTCAGAGCCATTTTTGGTAAAGCTAGGTTTATTCTCTGTTTCGGTCTGTAGTAATAACTATGAGCAGCCACTAAGGCGACAGTAGTTTCACATTAATGTGAATACTTGTCAAAAGCCTGAATAACCACCTTTCGTATGGCGGACGTGCAGAAAGAGAGTCAATGACGTTCTGGAAGGTATTGACAGGGATGTGGACCCATACTGACTCCAGTATCGTGGCCAGCTGCACTAGATTCCACGGTGGAGGCTGCATAGGGCAAACAGCCTGATCAAGGTGGACCCACAGATTCTCGAATGGGTTTAAATCCGACGATTTTGGTGGCCAGGGAATACATAATCTCATGCAGGTGTTCTTCGAACCACGCACGTATACTACGAAGTGTGTGATTTGTTACGTGGTCCTGCTGTTAGATAGCTATCATGCCTAGGAAAAACATACGGCATGTAGTGGTGGACAGGTCCTCAAGGATAGATGCATACTTGTATTGATCCACTGCGCCTTCCAGAATGACAAGATCACCCAGGAAATGCCGCGAAAACATTCCTAGACCATAACGCTCTCTCGTCTGGCCTAGGCCCTACCGAAGTGAATGCCGGACATTTGTCACGCCGGACATTTGCCACACTTGCCCTTTCGCCAGGTAGCTTGTGTAGCGATCCCTTAGGTAAGGGACGCCCTTCCCCGCACTACCTCTGTCCGCTTTCAAACCGCCGTCTCCACATCTTACTCGCTACAACCAGTACGTAAGGGACCTTCTTCGTCGACATCTTGGCCAAATACAGAGCTTCTTTTCCGAAATCGAAATAAACTTTCGGGAAACGAAAGCAATACAGACGATTACATCAGTATGTAATTAGTTCTGCCAAGTATAAATATAGATTACTCTGTCTGTACGGTAGCTTCCTTTCACGCTTAATGATTGCGATAGAAACAGTCCATCGTCATGGGAGCAACAATAAAGGAACGATGTAACGAGAATGCGAATGTACGCTAATCATTTCTTTTTGATCACTGAATTTGTGCCTACTTTAATTACTACAACTGCATACATAAAAGACAACAGGGAAAGAATGAATGAGTATGTGAATGTTTGAAAAGAAGAACGACATACTCCATATTAATTTACTCTCTAAAAACATTAGTTAATAATGTGTAGTGGGACAATGTTCAAAACATAACTGAAAACACCTTCACTAAATAGAGATAAGAACATTTATGATTGACATGTCATCTACAGTCGACTGACAATTTTAAAATGTTAGAAATAAGGAAATGAAGTAATACAGAATGCTACGCTTGCAACGTACGTTGTTGTTCTACATTGTTTAGCTCTGGTATTTAGAGGGTCACAGAGAAAGCACCTTAGGTTCTGGAGGGAAAAGCCGTAATTGTAATTATCTGCACTACAACAGAAACAAGAAGGACAACTTAAGGAAAAATAATGTAAGCTCGCAATTGACTTTGAAGTAGATAATTCCTGTGACTTAGTATGGGGAGAGGTTATATTCGACAACCGGAATAAATTAATAGCTGGCTCCTTTTACCGACCCCACCCCCTCCCCCGTCTCAGATGAAACAGTTGCTGAACAGTTCAAAGAAAACTTGAGTCTCATCACAAATAGGTACCCTACTCATACAATTATAGTTGACAGTTACTTCAATCTACCTTCCGCATGTCGACAAAAATACATTTTCATACCCTATTGTAAATAGAAAACAACTTCCGTAATTGTTCTAAATGATTTTTTAAAAATTGTTTTTAACAATTAGTGGACGAGGCCATTCAAACTGTAAATGGTTACGAAAACACACTTTACCTCATGGCCACAAATAATCCTGAGCATCACGACGGATACAGGGATTAGTGAACACGCAGTCGTAGCGAAGCTGACTTCCGTTACAAAGAAATTCACCAAAACTAAATGCGAAATATATCTATTTATAAAAGCAGCTAAAAATTCGGGTGACGTCTTTCTAAGAGGTAGTCTCCAATCCTTCCAAACTATGCAAATGAAGACCATATGTGGCTTAAGTTCAAAGAAATAGCATCAACAGCACTCGAGATATTCGTACCAAATAAATTAATAAGAGATGGAACTGATCCCCCATGGTACACAAAACACGACAGAAAGCTGTTGCAGGAACACCGCAAAAGGCACGAATAATTTAGACGAACGCAAAATCTCCAAGATTGGTGAAGTTTTACTGAGGCTCGAAATTTGGTGCGGATTTCAATGCCAGATGCATTTAATACTTTCCACAATTAAACTCGCTCTAGAAATGTGGCGGAAAATCCAAAGAGATACTGGTCCCATGTTAAGTAAACCAGCGGAAAGGCTCAGTAAGTACCTATACTGCGCGACAACGACGGTAATGTTACTGATGACAGTGCCACTAAAGTGGAGTTAGTAAATGCATCATCTGAAATTCTTTACCAAAGAAGACGAAGTAAATATTCCAGAATTCGAAATGAGAACAGCTGCAAACATAATTTAGAAGTAGATATCCCTGGTGTTGCAAGCAATTGAAATTACACTGTCAGTGACAGAGGAAATGATCAAATATCTTTTCAGAAAGTCTCTAATGTATAAGAAAAGTAGGTCTAATAGATTTGTTTCTGATGTTCTTTAGTAACAATTAATTTTCAGTAGTAAGCTCCTTGCTTGTACTAAACTTTTTAAAGATAATCAACAATTTAGTAAGAAATTTTAATTTTTAAAAGACTATATCTAAATGTACTTAAGTAGATTTACATCTACTATAAATTTTTGCAGCTAAACGTAAATAAAAAAAATATTTGAGGTGCCAAAATTATCAATCTTAGGATCAGATCAGTTTTGGGATGTCAATTTTAGGTGAAATTCAAAGGTTCGGTTCCCATTTTCTTTTATCTTTTACAAAAGCGTATACTATCAGCTTAACAAACCATGATATTTTAGGTGATAGTTGCGATTCTGAAGCTTCAGAAAATTATTTTAGAGCTCACAATTATTTAATAGTATGGCCATAATATTGGAAGGAAGAAAAAGTTATCTTAAAGTGACAACAATAGGGATACTTTTGTGAGGCTTGAAACACTTTAATTTTTACATTAAAGGCAGATTCGCATAACACTTTGCACAGGCTTTGGACCGCGAAAATGATAAATGACCATTTACCATTCTGGCATGTGTAAAATCAGCCTAAACACACTGAACTAATGTACACTCTATTTACAATTGCAACTTAATATTAGCTCCGATAATGCTGCTTCAATGTTTTAACAATTTTATCTCAGTAATCAGCGAGGACTCAGTGGTCTTCATAGTTTTTAATACATTATTTTTAACGCATTTTAGTACAGTTAATGAATATGGGCAATGGATTTCAAGCAAGGCCTAATGTTGCCAGTCTCTTCATATTTCTTTACGATTCTGTCTATCCTGTCGTCCAGCTTCAAGTGCTTCTTCTTCCTCTTCTTACCTTCAAGATTCTTTTCCAATTTCATGTACAAGAAGTTTGTAAGTTATGCTTCCTTTTTCAAGCACTCCGCCAAATATTTGATTCTAGGGGGTGAGGGTTTCCTATAATACTATTTATTTTGTTGTGCGACCATTCAACAGCATTCGTCGTTCGGTGCCTTTTTCCGTAACAGTCCCACATTTCTATTGCGATATCCTCATTCTCTAGCCAGTTATCCACAAAGTAGTCAAAAAATTGAGAGAACCTTCCGTTATCAGGAGCTTCTGCATGAATCTCAATCCAAGCCTACGTCCTCCGGTTTTACAACTGCCAGCGCTGCACACATGCTGACGTGAAGTCTTAAATCCTCGTTCTAGCGGTACTCCTCAGTTAGACCGAGATCTCGAGTTCTTCTCCATAAACTCTTCTTCATATGGCAATAGAATCCATTTATTTCAGTTGTGGGAAAAACTTGACGAATGGCCGATATCACAGCGGCCTCAAAGACCACCTTTACTTGGTTAGGACACCACTCAGAGACTGCCTGTTTTATCAGACGAAACAGACGAACATATGTCTTTCTTCTTATAAGGGAGCAGTGCAAATACAGTAGGAAGAATTTTTGTTTCTTTAATCGGGCCTCCTAAGTCTACGTGTATGGTGTAGATCTGTGCAAACTGCTTGCTGCATCTCTTAAATGTTCCATCCATAAAAAAAATGGAACATGTTTTTAAACTTTCTTTTCCTTTGCTTCCACTAAAAATCATTATTCCCACCTCTAATGTATTGTATTCCAGAAAAAAAATTTGCCATTTCCCATTTTTAATAGATCTTCATGAAGATCAATTTCATAAGATTTCTTAGGCTCTTGTTGGTTCCCCCACTCTTGACTCCATCGACGACGCATGGTTCTCTTCATAGATTCTGAATTAGGCATCACTGTAACAAAGTAATAAACTGTATTATGTAGATTTCCCATTTCATCCGAGTATATCTCCGATAACTGTGTAGTTTCTTCTCGAAACCTTCTCTTCGCTCTTTCCACTTTCAGAGCTGCATCGTCAGGTGGTCCACAGAGATGTTCTAATACGCTCAACACTTCTCCGTTCCTCGAAAGCAGCTTTCCCTTGCAGTGATCCGCTTTTCGGCGTAAGCACATCCATGTAACAACACCTTCTTTAGATTCCCTCTGTTTAAGATACGCGTAACCTTTGTAATGAGCAGGAGGCCTGCCCTTGTTCGTTGTAATAACTTCCATACTGATGGTAACGTCAGGAACTTCGAAAGCAAACTGGGTGGGCGGGTGAGCAGGAGCTGGAGGAGGAGGTGGATTGGGGGGGGGGGGGGGGAGGATACAAGGGACCCAACACTTCGGAGCAGGTAAAATCGTGGCAAATGTCCGGCGTGGCAAATCTCTGGACACCTCCGAAGTACACTTCAACGGGCATCTTTTGAATGAAGCATAAAATTGAGTCATCTAAAAAAACCACCTGTCGCCACTCAGTGGACGTCCAGTTGCGCTCTGTCGCCAATTAACAGCAATCAGCACGGGTGTGTGAAACAGCCTGCGTGCTGCGGAGCCCTATACGCAGCAATGCCCGCTGAAAGGTCTTTGAGGACGCACTATTGGCAGCCCGTTAGTTCATCTGGGCGGTTAGTCCCTCAACAGTGGCACGTCTGTTCCCCCGTAAACATCTCTGCAGTCGTCTTCCACCCCTGTCATTTATGGCCCTTGAGGTGTCGCACTTGCCTCAGCGTCGGTTTCTTATAACGCCATTTTGCCACGCATGTTATACTTTAACCACGGTGGCCCATGAATAATTAAGACTTAGCCGGTTAGGAAATACTTCCACCTTTGGACGGAAACCCAATTATCATATCCTTTCCTACGTCAAATAAGTCACTCCGTTTCCGCATTACGACAACGACAGCACTGTTTTCCGAGTCCTCTCGATATGCTTCATATAGCCTCCGTAGCTTGTGCTGCCACTTGCCGTGTGTGAGTGGCTACCGCACGGTGGCATACGTGGTGGCCACATTAATGTGACTGGACCATGCAGTAAGAATTAACAAAATGGTGTTGCCATTAAAGTGTTCACGTAATGCGACTTTCTCTTGTGCAGAGCAACGAATACGGTTTGGTATTTACACATTTACGTAGTAGGAAGCGTAGGACAGTGGTGTGTTTATGTGTTTTTCTTCCTATTTGTGTCGTGTAACTGAGAACAGGTATTAATGTCATGGCCAGTCTGACAGGGATGAACGTTGTTAATACCACAAGGAGCTACCACAGAGGAGGTGTTTAAAATTTTAAGAGGCGAAGTATATAAACTGTGAGTGGAGAAGGTGAGGATAGTTCCGGGAGTATGTTTACTGGGAAAGTGTTGCAGGACCTGTAGCTATTAGTTTTTAAATCGTAATTACAGATATTTGAAAAAACATTAATCATGAATTCATACCTTTTTACCACATGGTGTGGTTTTTCTGATGTGTTGTGTTTCTGCAGTGACCATTTTGTTCCTCAGTTTGTCATCTGCAACCACTTATGCCTTAAAGTAGATAAATTCTTTAAGCCAAAATAACGATTTGAAAACTTGTTATTTGTATGCCTGAAATTATTTAATTCTATGTGTGTGTGTGTGTCTATTTACATAATGTTTCATTTACATTTTACTTTTAATCGTCTTCATCACTGTCAAAAAAAAAAAAAAAAAAGGTTCAACTGGCTCTGAGCACTATGGGACTTAACATCTATGCTCATCAGTCCCCTAGAACTTAGAACTACTTAAACATAACTAACCTAAGGACATCACACAACACCCAGTCGTCACGAGGCAGAGAAAATCTCTAACCCCGCCGGGAATCGAACCCGGGAACCTGGGCGTGGGAAGCGAGAACGCTACCACACGACCACGAGCTGCGGACTCACTGTCAAACATTATATAATGAGTTGCCACTGTCACTGTAACTGTTTCACTGCTTTACCAGCTGTAAAAACAGACATGGCGGGACGTGGAACAATTGAATGTGTAAAAACAAATGGCTGACAGTAAAAACAGTTGAAGGTGTTGCTAGCGGTTGTTCTGAATCTTTCAGAGTTGTCTGTGATTTTTATTCTTTTGTGTGTGTGTGTGTGTGTGTGTGTGTGTGAATGTATGTCTCTGTGTGTATGAAAAGGGAGAGAGAGAGAGAGCCCGCATCTCGTGGTCGTGCGGTAGCGTTCTCGCTTCCCACGCCCGGGTTCCCGGGTTCGATTCCCGGCGGGGTCAGGGATTTTCTCTGCCTCGTGATGGCTGGGTGTTGTGTGCTGTCCTTAGGTTAGTTAGGTTTAAGTAGTTCTAAGTTCTAGGGGACTTATGACCACAGCAGTTGAGTCCCATAGTGCTCAGAGCCGTTTGAACCGTTTGAGAGAGAGAGAGAGAATGGGAGAGTGAGGGTGACAGTAGGTTTAGGGATTTATTTTATTTGTGTGTGTGTGTGTGTGTGTGTGTGTTCGTGTGTGTATGTATGTGAAAAGGGAGAGAGAGAGAGAGAGAGAGGGGGGGGGAGAGAGATTGAGTGAGTGTGACAGTAGGTTCTAGAATCTTTTGGTGTGTGTGTTTGTGTTTGTGCGTGGGAGGGGGCTGGGATGGCAGGGGGGAGGGGGGTTGAGAGCTCTATTGGTTGGTCTTGTGTAATAATTCTTTGAGGGCTGAGAACACACACACACACACACACACACACGCAGACACCTCTGAAAGATTCAGAACAACCGCCAGCAACACCTTCAACTGCTCCAATGTCAGCCATCTTGATTTTAAACATTGAATTGTTCCCCATGCCGCCACGTCTGTTTTTACAGCTGGTAAAGCAGTGAAACAGTTACAGTGACAGTGGCAACTTAATACACTCCTGGAAATGGAAAAAAGAACACATTGACACCGGTGTGTCAGACCCACCATACTTGCTCCGGACACTGCGAGAGGGCTGTACAAGCAATGATCACACGCACGGCACAGCGGACACACCAGGAACCGCGGTGTTGGCCGTCGAATGGCGCTAGCTGCGCAGCATTTGTGCACCGCCGCCGTCAGTGTCAGCCAGTTTGCTGTGGCATACGGAGCTCCATCGCAGCCTTTAACACTGGTAGCATGCCGCGACAGCGTGGACGTGAACCGTATGTGCAGTTGACGGACTTTGAGCGAGGGCGTATAGTGGGCATGCGGGAGGCCGGGTGGACGTACCGCCGAATTGCTCAACACGTGGGGCGTGAGGTCTCCACAGTACATCGATGTTGTCGCCAGTGGTCGGCGGAAGGTGCACGTGCCCGTCGACCTGGGACCGGACCGCAGCGACGCACGGATGCACGCCAAGACCGTAGGATCCTACGCAGTGCCGTAGGGGACCGCACCGCTACTTCCCAGCAAATTAGGGACACTGTTGCTCCTGGGGTATCGGCGAGGACCATTTGCAACCGTCTCCATGAAGCTGGGCTACGGTCCCGCACACCGTTAGGCCGTCTTCCGCTCACGTTCCAACATCGTGCAGCCCGCCTCCAGTGGTGTAGCGACAGGCGTGAATGGAGGGACGAATGGAGACGTGTCGTCTTCAGCGATGAGAGTCGCTTCTGCCTTGGTGCCAATGATGGTCGTATGCGTGTTTGGCGCCGTGCAGGTGAGCGCCACAATCAGGACTGCATACGACCGAGGCACACAGGGCCAACACCCGGCATCATGGTGTGGGGAGCGATCTCCTACACTGGCCGTACACCACTGGTGATCGTCGAGGGGACACTGAATAGTGCACGGTACATCCAAACCGTCACCGAACCCATCGTTCTACCATTCCTAGACCGGCAAGGGAACTTGCTGTTCCAACAGGACAATGCACGTCCGCATGTATCCCGTGCCACCCAACGTGCTCTAGAAGGTGTAAGTCAACTACCCTGGCCAGCAAGTTCTCCGGATGTGTCCCCCATTGAGCATGTTTGGGACTGGATGAAGCGTCGTCTCACGCGGTCTGCACGTCCAGCACGAACGCTGGTCCAACTGAGGCGCCAGGTGGAAATGGCATGGCAAGCCGTTCCACAGGACTACATCCAGCATCTCTACGATCGTCTCCATGGGAGAATAGCAGCCTGCATTGCTGCGAAAGGTGGATATACACTGTACTAGTGCCGACATTGTGCATGCTCTGTTGCCTGTGTCTATGTGCCTGTGGTTCTGTCAGTGTGATCATGTGATGTATCTTACCCCAGGAATGTGTCAATAAAGTTTCCCCTTCCTGGGACAATGAATTCACGGTGTTCTTATTTCAATTTCCAGGAGTGTATATAGGGTTTCACAGTGATGAAGATGATTGAAAGGAAAATGTAAGTGAAACATTATGTAAATAGACACACACACACACACACACATAGAATTAAATAATTTCAGGCATATAAATAACAGGTTTTTAAATCGTAATTTTGGCTTAAACAATTTAACTACTTTAGGGTATAAAAGCTTGCAGATGACAAACTGTGGAACAAAACGGTCCCAGTAGAAAGACAAAACATTAGAAAAACCACAACATGTGGTAAAAAGGTATGAATTCGTATTTTTTTTCAAATATCAGTAATTACAATTTAAAAACTAATAGCTACATGTACACAAACAGAAAGAACACTCTTTATCTTTTACAGATGAAAAATAAAAGCCCACTGAAGATGCTGGAACTGCAGTGAAACATGTTTGGGTTAAAAAACAAAATTGTGTTTGGCTAAAGCGAACCCTATCCAAAAACATACATATTGTTAAAGCAAAAATGGAAGGAAAGAGCTTCAACCCCAAGATGACCCTTGAGAGATGTGTGATGAAGCAATACAAGCAGAGAGTCTACGGTGACGATAGCAATGGGAAGAGTTTGAAACACTGATATATTTAATTAACGTCTATGTATTACTGTCATCACTTAGTGGTCTTCTGAATACGCAGATGTACTTACAAATAACCCTGTCCACTTTCTTCACTGCAGCATGTTCTTGCAAAGCCAGCAGACAGCATTCAGTTTGACGATGGGCTGTTACTAAAGTGATTTGGCTCATCATTGTGCTTTAAACGGTCCATGTTCTGTATTTGGGAGCGGTGAGTAAATACAACAGACATAGTTTCATATATTTATATGGATATGGTGTCTGTTCTTTCTGTCATATCGGAAAGAACTGACACCATATGCATGTAAGTATATACACTCCTGGAAATTGAAATAAGAACACCGTGAATTCATTGTCCCAGGAAGCGGAAACTTTATTGACACATTCCTGGGGTCAGATACATCACATGATCACACTGACAGAACCACAGGCACATAGACACAGGCAACAGAGCATGCACAATGTCGGCACTAGTACAGTGTATATCCACCTTTCGCAGCAATGCAGGCTGCTATTCTCCCATGGAGACGATCGTAGAGATGCTGGATGTAGTCCTGTGGAACGGCTTGCCATGCCATTTCCACCTGGCGCCTCAGTTGGACCAGCGTTCGTGCTGGACGTGCAGACCGCGTGAGACGACGCTTCATCCAGTCCCAAACATGCTCAATAGGGGATAGATCCGGAGATCTTGCTGGCCAGGGTAGTTGACTTACACCTTCTAGAGCACGTTGGGTGGCACGGGATACATGCGGACGTGCATTGTCCTGTTGGAACAGCAAGTTCCCTTGCCGGTCTAGGAATGGTAGAACGATGGGTTCGATGACGGTTTGGATGTACCGTGCACTATTCAGTGTCCCCTCGACGATCACCAGTGGTGTACGGCCAGTGTAGGAGATCGCTCCCCACACCATGATGCCGGGTGTTGGCCCTGTGTGCCTCGGTCGTATGCAGTCCTGATTGTGGCGCTCACCTGCACGGCGCCAAACACGCATACGACCATCATTGGCACCAAGGCAGAAGCGACTCTCATCGCTGAAGACGACACGTCTCCATTCGTCCCTCCATTCACGCCTGTCGCGACACCACTGGAGGCGGGCTGCACGATGTTGGGGCGTGAGCGGAAGACGGCCTAACGGTGTGCGGGACCGTAGCCCAGCTTCATGGAGACGGTTGCGAATGGTCCTCGCCGATACCCCAGGAGCAACAGTGTCCCTAATTTGCTGGGAAGTGGCGGTGCGGTCCCCTACGGCACTGCATAGGATCCTACGGTCTTGGCGTGCATCCGTGCGTCGCTGCGGTCCGGTCCCAGGTCGACGGGCACGTGCACCTTCCGCCGACCACTGGCGACAACATCGATGTACTGTGGAGACCTCACGCCCCACGTGTTGAGCAATTCGGCGGTACGTCCACCCGGCCTCCCGCATGCCCACTATACGCCGTCGCTCAAAGTCCGTCAACTGCACATACGGTTCACGTCCACGCTGTCGCGGCATGCTACCAGTGTTAAAGACTGCGATGGAGCTCCGTATGCCACGGCAAACTGGCTGACACTGACGGCGGCGGTGCACAACGCTGCGCAGCTAGCGCCATTCGACGGCCAACACCGCGGTTCCTGGTGTGTCCGCTGTGCCGTGCGTGTGATCATTGCTTGTACAGCCCTCTTGCAGTGTCCGGAGCAAGTATGGTGGGTCTGACACACCGGTGTCAATGTGTTCTTTTTTCCATTTCCAGGAGTGTATATTAGCTTCCACGAATTGCTTCAATCGTTTCAGTTTTGTTTTCCATGACTCCTCCTTAAAAAGTTGTTAAACATATATGTACCTATGCAGCATTCGTACTGTTTCCTCTTGGGTCATGCTGCTCTGGTGTGGGGGAGTGTGTTGGGGAGGGGCAGTACGAATGTAGTGCGTGGACATATAAGCTGAGAATGTGGGTCTCGCGGGAGGCGTGCGCGAGATAGAGAAACGCGAAATCCCGAAGATTGGCTAAAATTTACAGACGCGCGAAATTTGGCACGGACTTCAATGCGAGATTCCTTTAATAGGTTCATCAACGAACCATTGTCTCGAAATTTGGTAGAAAATCCGAAGAAATTCTGGTCGTATGTAAAGTACACAAGCGGCAAGATGCACTCAATACCTTCGCTGCGCAGTGCCGATGGTACTGTTACCGACGACTGTGCCACTAAAGCGGAGTTACTGAACGCAGTTTTCCGAAATTCCTGCACCATGGAAGACGAATGGAATATTCAGAATTTGAAACACGAACAGCTGCTGGCATTAGTTTCTTAGAAGTAAATACCTTAGGGGTTGCGAAGCAACTCAAATCGCTTGATACGGGCAAGTCTTCAGGTCCAGATTGTATACCGATTAGGTTCCTTTCAGATTAGTCTGATACAATAGCTCCCTACTTAGCAATCATGTACAAGCGCTCGCTCACCGATAGATCTGTACCTACAGACTGGAAAATTGCGCAGGTCGCACCAGTGTTTAAGAAGGGTAGCAGGAATAATCGATCGAACTACAGACCTATATCATTGACGTCGGTTTGCAGTAGGGATTTTGGAGCATATACTGTATTCGAACATTATGAATCACCTCGAAGGGAACGGTCTATTGATCCGTAATCAGCATGGTTTCAGAAAACATCGTTCTTGTCCAACGCAGCTAGCTCTTTATTCGCACGAAGTAATGGCCGCTGTTGACAGGGGATCTCAAGTTGATTCCGTATTTCTAGATTTCCGGAAAGCTTTTGACACCGTTCCTCACAAGCGACTTCTAATCAAGCTATGGGGTATCGTCTCAGTTGTGCGACTGGATTCGTGATTTCCTGTCAGGAGGTCGCAGTTCGTAGTAACAGACGGCAAATCATCGAGTAAAACTGAAGTGGTATCAGGTGTTCCGCAGGGAAGCGTCCTGGGACCTCTGCTGTTCCTGATCTATATAAATTACCTGGGTGCCTATCTGAGCAGTTCTCTTAGGTTGTTCGCAGATGATGCTGTAATTTACCGTCTAGTAAGGTCATCCGAAGACCAGTATCAGTTGAAAAGCGATTTAGAAAAGATTGCTGTATGGTGTGACAGGTGGCAGTTGACGCTAAATAACGAAAGGTGTGAGGTGATCCACATGAGTTCCAAAAGAACTCCGTTGGAATTAGATTACTCGATAAATAGTACAATTCTCAGGGCTGTCAATTCAACTAAGTACCTGGGTGTTAAAATAACGAACAACTTCAGTTGGAAAGACCACATAGATAATGTTGTGGGGAAGGCGAGCCAAAGGTTGCGTTTCATTGTCAGGACACTTAGAAGATGCAACAAGTCCACTAAAGAGACAGCTTACACTACACTCGTTCGTCCTCTGTTACAATATTGCTGTGCGGTGTGGGATCCTTACCGGGTGGGATTGCCGGAGGACATCGAAAGGGTGCAAAAAAGGGCAGCTCGTTTTGTATTATCACGTAATAGGGGAGAGAGTGTGGCAGATATGATACGCGAGTTGGGATGGAAGTCATTAAAGCAAAGACGTTTTTCGTCGCGGCGAGATCTATTTACGAAATTTCAGTCACCAACTTTCTCTTCCGAATGCGAAAAAAATTTGGTGAGCCCTACCTACATAGGTAGGAATGATCAAGATAAAATAAGCCGAGCGCTGTTCGGGAGTGGAATGGTAGAGAGATAGTACGATTGTGGTTCGATGAACCCTCTGCCTAGCACTTAAATGTGAACTGCAGAGTAATCATGTAGATGTAGATGTAGATGTAGATAGTTCCTGCAGTCGCACTATCCTCTGTGCCCCCGGAGTCTCAGATGGATAGAGCGTCTGCCATGTAAGCAGGAGATCCTGGGTCGGGGCACGCATTTTCACCCGTCCCAATATATCAACGCCCGTCAGCAACTGAAGGTATTAATATATAATTCTAAATTATTTCATATGGTCCACCTATCTCTCCGAGAATTAATAGTTCATCTTTAATGGCATTTGTGTCGACTGTGCGTTAAATATGGGTCCAACAGATGGAATTCAATGAAACGGCAGTTGTGCTTCCATTGCAATCAAGCAGACTTACTATCCGGTCATTTTCAGTTATTGAATTTTATCCATAGTCGATGCTGTTGAACTCCGTGACTGTTCCTTTAAAGGGTGTAGAAAAATTTCTGCTACCAATCACAATAAATTATTGAGACTGGTGGCGGAAATTTTTCTGCACCCTATTTTCAATTAGTTTCTCCTAGTGTCCCTGCATCACTTAAAGCCAGTGCTCGTGTGCTCCATTAAAAACGCATCGTAGCTCTTATCCTTTCATATCGTTACCAAAGCATGAGACTAACTCCACGGTCTACTTTGCAGTAAAAGAAAAACCTAAAAACGATTTACAGGTCACCAAAACTGAGGTTCGGAGCAACTTCCCGAGGTAGATATACTTTGCCTTGCATCCTAGACTCTGGACAGGTGACGACTGACGAATAGTCATTGGAATAAATATGAATCGTAATTTATTTAGGCTTACGCACCATAAGTAACCTGACTTGGAATGACCACACAAAAACTCTAGCCTTAAATCCATGGGAAGAGTCCTAAGGCAGTGTAACTTACTCACAAAGTAGCTAGCTACCGAAGCGCTGGTTCTAACAGTTCTTCAGTATTGGTCAATGTGAAAGCCTTGTAGGGTAGTGAAGTTAGAGAACATCAAACAAAGAGAATCACTATTCATCACGTGATCATTTGATAAGCACGGAAGCACCATGAAGACCGTCATCCAACTCTATTGCCACACGTTGAAACAAAGGCATTGTGCAGCACGCATTCTACAGTCAAATGATACAGTAAACTGTTACACATTACTCACTAAATAACTGTGGCAACAAAACTACAGAAATTCGAGCTTGACTTATTGATGGACGATTTCCAACGCACCATTTGCACAAGGGGGAAAAAGATAATAGCATCCAAAGTTGACTTCCAACACAGTAGGAAAGCAACAGCGGTTCTAGATCAGTATTGAGTTGAAATGTGGTATTGGGCTTTGTGATACCACAGATTCTTAGTGCAAGTGCTACTACGGGATGCCTACATGCAAGGGCAATGACGCCACAAACCAAGATGGCGGCAAGACCTGCCCCCTAATAACTGATATCATCATCATGACATGACAAGTCAGACCCCCCTTTCTCTCCCCCTACCTCTCACGGTCTCCACTACAGCACTACAGCCAATAACGATGTAACAATGTATAATTAAAACGAATCAGCCAATCGCAGTGTAGTAATTTAGCAGTCATTAATATGAAACAGCGAATTACAGTGCAGACCCAGAGCAGCCCTCTTGGCTGTGCTCAAAAATGGATGGACATCATCAACCACTTTTGCTAGTTTTTCAGTAATGCTTCAATTTAGCAAGCACTATTTTAGTGGCGACATAGACAGTGCATCATGTTCTACACTATAAAATATAATCGGTGGTATTAGCAGCATAATGTAGCTTTTTATTTGCATTTGAAGTATTCACAGTACAGGTTATGTACAAAACGATCTTTCAAGGAATACTGCAATATTTACAAACTGAAACTACCGTTTCAAGGCTGTCTAAAAGGTCTGTATCTAACTGGAGCAGGACCAAAATACTTGGTAGCAAGCAATTTAGACGGTTAACGATCGTCCTTCACTGAGCGATATGGCGCATTATTTAAGACAATGGATTCGTATCTAACTGGAGCAGGACTAAAATACTTGGTAGCGAGCAATTTTTACGGTTAACGTGAAGTAACTGAATCATTTTACACAAATTCCTAAATACACACCGTACTGAGGGACATAAGTAAACTAAGAAAAACTCAGATTCCGATGTGAGGTTGAGTTATTCAACCCTAGCTTTCCAAAATGTGTATGTGATGCTGTAATCACTATATCAGCAGATAAGCAATTAATGTCAGAGAGGAAAAGAGACGGTGATGTGAACTATATACGCTCCAGCAATCTTACGATTAACTGGATGTGACGCATTGCATGAGCACATCAACTGTTCAGTGACAGTCAGCTTACTACAACAATACCAAAAGGGCTCAAGTTAGTTTTTCACTGCAGCGGTAGTGCATTCAAAGCAACCTATTGGGAATTTTATGTGATAATTTGCATAATTCATGAGTGTTGTACTTCCTTTTACAGACTGAGTTGCGGTTGGTAATCAAGTCAAATTCGTACTAGTGACACTTCCTCTGTTCCTCAACACATAATCCCCATTGTGACCGTCCCCATCACACTAACTGGGCTGCTGTCACGTTCTATCAACGCGGAAACCCGTCTCTTCTTTTCCATACACTCCACTTCTTGTCACAAAGGAACTTGTACCATCTCCCACTTTCTAATTCCGAAACTCATGCAGAAATGCATCCTTCCCATAAGATATAGTCCTCCCTTTCTTCCACCTCTGTATTTATATATCCTGCAAGCATCATTCTTCATTTAACGTCCTTAAACCATGTCGAAACGTCTCACAAAATGTACGTCATTCTCCTGCTAACATTATTTCCTGTCTTTTCCTTACAAACTCATCCACCTATTTCCAATTGCTAGGAGCAACTGCTCATTCAGGTGCATTGCACAACTGTCAAATTTTAATCATCGCCATATTCACCATGAAAATTTTATACATTTTAATTGTTCACTTTAAACCTCATTGATACCTTAAAATAGGCCCAATGTTTTTAAAACTCATGTAGGCTGAAGAGCACCATAGTGACATTTGAAAACTGATCGTTGTGATGGGGAAGTGAAATAAACAATAAGAACTGCATGGAGAGCTATTTAGGCATTCGTTGTTCAGTAAATATCAGACACATTCCTAAAATGATCAGCTACTTTTTTCGTCTCCCAAAAGAAGAAGAGGAAGAGCAGCAGCTGCCGTTTTATGTTTCCTCTTGTATCACGTATTTCATCTGAATTCTGGGTTGCCTTTCTCTTTCAAAAATGAACGGAAGAGTATTATTATCACGTCAGTATATGAATGGTTTCATTTCGGAGCAGTACGCAATGATGTCATCAGCACTTTTGAAATCATTGTACATCCTTATACCACGACGTACGACAAAACTTAGGTGGCTGACTTTTTCAGACAGTATTATCAATCACGTAGTCACGTAAATGTCACAAAAGCACAGTGTACGCCGAGCGCATGTGGAAAATAATCTGTGACGTATTCATTAATATATAAAATGTTGCGTATATCAAGAGTATCTGTCTGAATCATTTCAAAAATGAACTCATATGGCTCTCTGTTATAAACCAGAAACACGAAATTGGTGATACATTGTAGTTTCAAAATATAGAAAAAAGGTAGTTAATGATATAATTTGCGCACAGCAGCGATGTGATTGTTTAATTCAGCCTCTGTGATGTATTGTAACTGTGAAGAGCAGCGAGTAATGAGCCCGTTTATTGTGCTGCGTCGGCCAGCGCTCCGGCCAAAGAGCTAATAAAGCACGCTTCACGGTACAAAGGCCTGTCTCATTCCGACCGTGCTCGCGCCATCGAGCCCAAATTCGTTGCATGCTGTCTTGCCTATTCTTCAGAACCATCACCATACAACAGAATATATGTGTTTCGTAGTAGGGCGGACTGCAGCAGTAATTCATTTATAAAATGGTAAGTAGGAGCTGGAGCTAAAACGTATTTCTGTAGCTGTCTCTGGCAAGAAATGAGACACAATTCACTAAAAAAACAAAGCAAAACAATAAACTTTTTTCATCCAAATGCAGAAGTGATGCACCTTCAGAAACCGAGTCTATCTGGATTTATGCAAAGTAAAAGAGGAATAGCGATGGCCGAGACAACATTTAGCTACCTTACCGATAGAAACGATACGTGCTAAACGGTCACTCATGTTTTGCCAGTGAGACAGGGACATCTTGCCATTGGTAAGTATTACAGACTTTGGTATTTATGATTAAATGGCTCCAAAGTTGCCCACATAATAATAATTATTGAAAGATGGTCCCTGATGCAGTGAGTACCGGAAACATTGACAGGTTCACGATGTGTCTTGACGGGAGATTTTATTTCTGGCAGAACAAATGATAAGGCAAAAACTGTGAATGATATCTAGTTAGATACAGCAGCAATAGCTTCTTTTATTTCTATTACAGCCAATGATTTATTGTAGCTGTAATACATACAACATCGAATTCTGAATATTTTCGTTGTTTCGATGACTAGGTAAAAATTAACGGAAAGATCTCGTGTGAAATATGAAGAAGTAAGTGAAAGATACCCACTTGAAACACAAAACAAGTTGATATTTTTTATCGACACATCATAATCAGATTTTATGCGGGTCATATAACTTACATGCAGGACGATTGCAAGAGATCTGAATCGGAAACCGGGAAAAGAGAACTTACTGACATTTTAAAGGGCTATAACAATCCCAATTATATTTCAGCCATTACCGAATGGATAACTACTGCTTTATTGTTGTATGATACATTTGCGAATGTGTAATACGTCAGTTGCCACTATATGTGTCTGAAGATAAAGCATTTTAGCTTTAAATTAGCGGAGAATAGTAAATACAGTTGGTTGGACCTAAAAAATTTAAGATACAACCAGAACCAATTTCTGTTGATTCCATTATCTTCCGTTGCAATGGGAGCAAATACATTAGGATGAATACGAGAACGTTCTACAGGCTATCAAAGAAGTTACAGGAATCAGAACAACACAGTAAAAAGTGAGACGTATATTACTTCTGCATATGTCTCAAGCATCTCGTATCATCTAAGTCCACAAATGCTATCGCCTGTTGACTTTTGACATCCATTTATTATATAAACTGCCTATAAATTTTTGTGTTCTGCGCCTAGTTTACGGAAGAGGGAACATTTAAAAGATATGGTATTGCAAAATTCTACAGGTAATTACTGTACACTCATGATTTTCATTGCAGTTTAATTAAGTCTAGAAAAAATAGATGTATCTGAGTTACAAATTTTAGATAACTATCCGTTAGCTCTGTGGCATGTTCACTAATGATATCTAACAGGCAGTGACTACCGATTATTGAGCACACTCTTTCAGACATTCTAAAGGACGTGCCTTTCGAGATAAAAAGAATTTCAGGGGTTATATCTAGCTATATTTGAGCCACACTACACGACATAAACTGACCTGTAACTACCATTACAGATAATAGTTGGAGATGTACCACACCCATGGTCTGCACGTTTGCATACTGCAGTCATTTGAATGTTTATCAACGCCTTCATCTAAAAGAAGAGAACGGCCCTTTGATACAAATAGTCTTATAGTAAGACACATTTTTGGAGATATATAAAATGAAGCGACACTCTATGATGACACAAGACGTGAATGTGTGTGTCATATTGTTCGTATATCATACTATACTACAGTCACTTCTGTGGAGCACAAACGTCCACCTTAAGATTTATTTAAAACTTTCAATTTATCTCGGTCGTATATTTAACATGTTCAGTCTCTGCAGGTTTGAATGTGCTCAAGATAATGGTTATAAATGTAAGGCGTACCGTAGGAATGAAACTTATGGTCTCTAATAGTGATAAAGTTCAACGTTATTAGGCTGTTTCTTCGCCAATGAAATGTAGAAAATGGGCAAGGAGCAATGAGAAAGTTTATGACTGCATTATTCTCAGAAGAACAGTAAAAGTTAGTTTTGTTCAGACGTTCACCAACGCCTATACTTTCCGAGACAATATTCATCTATTCAGCGAAGAGGATAACAAACAGTCGACGTTTTCCAATGTCGACGCATGATATTATGGATTTTAAACTCCGAGTCCACCGAAGAATTAATATCTTAAACTGAAAAAGGTATCTTTAAATGCGAACATTTTTAGGTTAGGCTTTACCGTGACTGTTACTGACATTAAATGAAACAATAAGTTCACTGTTACCAGTCACCGTTTTATTTATTTCCACGACGCGTTTCGAAGGTTTAAACCTCCATCATCGGGTGGATTTACATTAGTAAGTATTACATTTGTGTGTGTGTTGTGTTACGATTTTTGGAGGAACTTGTGGCACTGCCTAGTAGAGAAACGAGACACTATTTCAGAATATGGTTTAGGATAACTTTTGACGAAAAATTAAACTGATATCTAATGGTAAATATTAAATAAGTAAACTACAGTACCTTCAGTGATCACAGGTTCCTTTTGCTGTCGTAACACATCACATGTATACTGCCACATTTGTAAACAAATATGGCGTCTGGAATCAGCTGGGTGCAAAGTTCGTATAACATTCATTTAATGAAAAAGGTATGTAATACTGATGTAAATTTCGAATCAGTGGTTTTAATTGTGATGTAAGCACTGAGTGCGGGCACTGAAAGCAACATACGCGCTGTTATGATGGCTGGTACTCAGCGATTCAGCTTCCTCTTTCTCATCTGCATACAGAACTGCATCATAGCGATCTGCATATGAGACTGGGGATGTCATCGCAAATTGAGTGCATTCGCTGGTGAAATTGAACGAGAGGGATTTCGGTGGACACCGACAGACCTCTGCTGGGAAGATAACAACAAGATTTCTAGGAGACTATGAGAGCTGATTAACTTGACAGATAATACATTATAGCACTCCTGTATTGAAAGGTAGCGATTAAGTGATTTTACAGAGAGTGGACGTAATTTAGCCAGAAATGCTGGAACTACAGTGACTACACTCCTGAAGTGAATACGGAGGGATCGGCAGGTAGACGGCACGCTTTGAAGAAATGCTGTGAATACTTTTCTGTCTCATGGTAGTGATATCCATTATTTTGTCAGAATCAGGTATTAGATGCTGATTAGGCTATCTACTCGGACAGAATATATGTGGATTACCGACAGAGTAACTTTTTCCTATGTGTGAGAGATCAGACGTCATTCAGACTTCGACAATAAGAGTTTACAGTCACCCAATCTGCAATGAATAGCAACTAAAACTGCATCAAACGAGAGGTGAATTTTTCAGACTGCGAACATGACTACGTCTGCGGAAAGGCTAGGAACAGGTGAAGTTACAAGTCTTCTGAGAAACAGTGGGTTCACTTGAACTGTACTCGTAACCATTTTGCAGGTGCCGACCAGGCGTCGTTCACATTGCCGTTAAATATCTCAGCCGTAAGAAATCTGAGTGTAAAATTTAACCAATTTCCATCTCTAATTTTCTATTTAAAAGCGTTCTTTAACTGAACGTGCAACAGCACTGCCTGATGTATGGTGCACATCATTTTCGAACCTATATAAATAACCTTTCCCCCATGAACCATGGACCTGGCCGTTGGTGGGGAGGCTTGCGTGCCCCAGCGAAACGGATAGCCGTATCGTAGGTGCAACCACAACGGAGAGGTATCTGTTGAGAGACCAAACTTATGGTTCTTGAAGAGGGGCAGCAGCCTTTTCGGTAGTTGCAGGGGCAACAGTCTGGATGGTTGACTGATCTGGTCTTGTAACATTAACCAAAACGGCCTTGCTGTGCTGGTACTGCGAACGGCTGAAAGCAAGGGAAAACTACAGCCATAATTTTTACCGAGGGCTTGCAAATATTTCGGAGTTAAATAGTCCCCCATTCGGATCTCCGGGCGGGGACTACTAAGGAGGGCGTCGTTATCAGGAGAAAGAGAACTGGCGTTCTACGGATCGGAGCGCGGAATGTCAGGTCCCTTAATCGGGCAGGTAGGATAGAAAATTTAAAAAGCGGAATAGATAGATTAAAGTTAGATATTGTGGGAATTAGTCAAATTAGGTGGCAGGAGGATCAAGACTTCTCGTCAGGTCAATACAGGGTTATAAATACAAAACTAAATAGGGGTAAAGCAGGAGTATGTTTAATAACGAATAAAAAATAGGAGCGCGGATAAGTTACTATGAACAGCATAATGAACGCATTATAGTAGCCAAGATACACGCCTCCGCAGATGATGAAGAGATTGAAGAAATGTATGATGCGATAAAAGAAATTAATCAGATAGTTAAGGGGGACGAAAATTTAATAGTCATATGGGACTGGTATTCGATAGTAGGGAAAGGAAGAGAAGGAAAAGTAGTAGGTGAATATGGACTGGGGGTAAGACATGAAACCACGCGGGATTAGCCGAGCGGTCTTAAGCGCTGCAGTCATGGCCTGTGCGGCTGGTCCCGGCGGAGGTTCGAGTCCTCCCTCGGGCATGAGTGTGTGCGTTTGGCCTTAGGATAATTTAGGTTAAGTAGTGTGTAAGCTTAGGGACTGATGACCTTAGCAGTTAAGTCCCATAAGGTTTCATACACATTAAGAAATGAAAGAGGACGCCGCCTGCCAAAAGTTCGAGCAGAGCATAACTTAATCATAGCTAATACTTGGTTTAAGAATCATGAAAGAAGGCTGTATACGTGGAAGAGGCCTGGAGACACTGGAAGATTTCAGACAGATTACATAATGGTAAGACAGACATTTTGGAACCAGGTTTTAAATTGTAAGACATTTCCAGGGGCATATGTCGACTCTAACCACAATTTATTGGTTATGAACTGCAGATTAAAACTGATGAAACTGCAAAGATGCAGGAATTTAAGGAGATGGGACCTGGATAAACTGAAAGACCCGGAGGTTTTATACAGATTCAGAGAGAGCATTAGGGAGCGATTGACAAAGGCAGGGAAAAGAAATATAGTGAAAGAAGAATGGGAAGCTTTGAGAGATGAAATAGTGAAGGCAGCAGAGGACCAAGTAAGTAAAAAGACTAGGGTTTGTCGAAATCCTTGGGTAACAGAAGAGATATTGAAAATAATTGAGAAAGGAGAAAATATACAAATGTAGTAAACGAAGGAAGCGAAAAGGAATACAAACATCTCAAAACTGTGATCGATAGGAGGTGGAAAATGGCTAAGCAAGGCCGCCTAGAGGACGAATGTAAGGATGTATAGGCGTGTATCACTAGGGGTAAGATAGATACTGCCTACAGGAAAATTAAATAGACCTTTGCAGAAAAGAGAACCAGCCGCATGAATATCAAGAGCTCAGATGGAAAACCAGTCCTAAGCAAAGAAGGGAAAGCAGAGAGGTGGAAGGAGTATATAGAGGGTCTATAGAAGGGCGATGTACTTGAGGTCAATGTTACGGAAATATAAAATGACGTAGATGAAGATGAGATGGGTGATGTGATACTGGGTGAAGAATTTGACGGAGCACTGGAAGACTTAAGTCAAAAAAGGGCCCGGGAGTAGAGAACACTGCATTAGATCTACTGATAGCCTTGAGGGAGCCAGCCCAGACAAAACTATACCATCTGGTGAGCAAAATATATGAGATAGGCGAAATACCCTCAGACCTCAAGAAGGATCCCTAAGAAAGCAGGTGTCGACAGGTGTAAAAATTATCGAACTATCAGTTTAATAAGTCATGGCTACAAAATACTAACACGAATTCTTTACAGACGAACGGAAAAACTAGGAGAAGCTGACAATCCATGAAGAAAAAATTAAAACTTTGAAGTTTGTCGATGACATTGTAATTCTGTCAGAGACAGCAAAGGACCTGGAAGAGCAGTTGAACGGGATGGACAGTGTCTTGAAAATATGATATAATTTGACGACGAGCAAAAGCCAAACGAGAATAATGGAATGTAGACGAATTAAATCAGGTGGTGCTGAGGGAATAAGATTAGGAAATGAGACACTTCAAGTAGTAGATGAGTTTTTCTATTTGGAGAGCAAAATAACTGATGATGGTCGAAGTAGAGAGGATATAAAATGTAGACTTGCAATAACAAGGAAAGCGTTTCTGAAGAAGACAAATTTGTTAATAACGATTATAGATTTAAGTGTCAGGAAATATTTTCTGAAAGTATTTGTGTGGAAGTGAAACGTGGACTATAAATAGCTTAGACGGGAAGAGAATAGAAGCTTTTGAAATGTGGTGCTACAGAAGATGGTTGGTTGGTTTGTGGGATTAAAGGGACCAGACTGCAACGGTCATCGGTCCCTGCTACAGAAGAATGCTGAAGATTAGATAGGTAGATTACGTAACTAATGAGGAGATACTGAATAGGAATGGGGAGAATAGGGCTTTGTTGCACAAACTGACTAAAAGGTAGGATCGGTTGGTAGGACATGTTCTGAGGCATCAAGGGATCACCAATGTAGTAACGGAGGGAAGCGTGGAGGTTAAAATTCGTAGAGGGTGAACGAGAGATGAATACACTAAGCAGATTCAGAAGGATGTAGGTTGCAGTAGTTACTCGGAGATGAAGAGGCTTGCACAGGATAGGGTAGCATGGAGAGCTGCATGAAACCAGTCTCTGGACCGAAGACCACAACAGCAACATATAAATGACATATACTCATAACGTTTACTACGCAAGGAGTTTCATGTTGACTCTTTAGCGATATTTATTGGATGAAGGACTACCTTGCCGGTAAACTTGTGAAGATGTCACACATATCGATTTAGTGGAGATATTAGTGCCCACCAGGATAACGATTATACTCTACCGATAGTCTTCTTATATTATTTCGTTCTCCGAAGATAGTTCTTCGGGATGAAAAACATGGTAGCTTGTGCTTGACTTATTCATACTTGTTTCACTTTTTCCTTTTTCTTTCTTGTTGACCTATTTTGTCCTTGTCTTCCTGAATATGGTACTTATAGGAGGATTCCATATAGGGAATACTCGATCTGAAAACAGGTTCTGTTGCAGATGAAAGATTCGAAAGTGCCGTGGACAGCTATCAATTAGACACGCTGCTGATTCACACAAACTCTCAGAAACATGAATGCTTTAATCGTGATAGTGCTACCAATTGCAAAACTATTGAATGCCCAAACATCATGCTTGCGCGAATACTTACGTATCACGAAATTCCAGCATGCTGGAATAATTGCAGGTCAGCTACTTCTGTTAATCAGTACAACGGAAAACCAACAAAAGTTGCATGTGTCACTACTTTATTTACTCCATGACTAGTTTCGGGTCGGGACCCATTTTCAGATCATCCTAAAGAATGATACATATACAATACAGGTTTCACCGAATTTTTAAGAGCACGCCGAAAATACACAACGCTTCGTTTCAGGATTCACGCACCAGATAGTGCAAATGGTATTTCTCAACATACAAGAAATACGTCAAAATAGATACACTCCTGGAAATGGAAAAAAGAACACATTGACACCGGTGTGTCAGACCCACCATTCTTGCTCCGGACACTGCGAGAGGACTGTACAAGCAATGATCACACGCACGGCACAGCGGACACACCAGGAACCGCGGTGTTGGCCGTCGAATGGCGCTAGCTGCGCAGCATTTGTGCACCGCCGCCGTCAGTGTCAGCCAGTTTGCCATGGCATACGGAGCTCCATCGCAGTCTTTAACACTGGTAGCATGCCGCGACAGCGTGGACGTGAACCGTATGTGCAGTTGACGGACTTTGAGCGAGGGCGTATAGTGGGCATGCGGGAGGCCGGGTGGACGTACCGCCGAATTGCTCAACACGTGGGGCGTGAGGTCTCCACAGTACATCGATGTTGTCGCCAGTGGTCGGCGGAAGGTGCACGTGCCCGTCGACCTGGGACCGGACCGCAGCGACGCACAGATGCACGCCAAGACCGTAGGATCCTACGCAGTGCCGTAGGGGACCGCACCGCCACTGCCCAGCAAATTAGGGACACTGTTGCTCCTGGGGTATCGGCGAGGACCATTCGCTACCGTCTCCATGAAGCTGGGCTACGGTCCCGCACACCGTTAGGCCGTCTTCCGCTCACGCCCCAACATCGTGCAGCCCGCCTCCAGTGGTGTCGCGACAGGCGTGAATGGAGGGACGAATGGAGACGTGTCGTCTTCAGCGATGAGAGTCGCTTCTGCCTTGGTGCCAATGATGGTCGTATGCGTGTTTGGCGCCGTGCAGGTGAGCGCCACAATCAGGACTGCATACGACCGAGGCACACAGGGCCAACACCCGGCATCATGGTGTGGGGAGCGATCTCCTACACTGGCCGTACACCACTGGTGATCGTCGAGGGGACACTGAATAGTGCACGGTACATCCAAACCGTCATCGAACCCATCGTTCTACCATTCCTAGACCGGCAAGGGAACTTGCTGTTCCAACAGGACAATGCACGTCCGCATGTATCCCGTGCCACCCAACGTGCTCTAGAAGGTGTAAGTCAACTACCCTGGCCAGCAAGATCTCCGGATCTGTCCCCCATTGAGCATGTTTGGGACTGGATGAAGCGTCGTCTCACGCGGTCTGCACGTCCGGCACGAACGCTGGTCCAACTGAGGCGCCAGGTGGAAATGGCTTGGCAAGCCGTTCCACAGGACTACATCCAGCATCTCTACGATCGTCTCCATGGGAGAATAGCAGCCTGCATTGCTGCGAAAGGTGGATATACACTGTACTAGTGCCGACATTGTGCATGCTCTGTTGCCTGTGTCTATGTGCCTGTGGTTCTGTCAGTGTGATCATGTGATGTATCTGACCCCAGGAATGTGTCAATAAAGGTTCCCATTCCTGGGACAATGAATTCACGGTGTTCTTATTTCAATTTCCAGGAGTGTATATACGTATTATGAAGTGCAAATGGACAGATACAGCACATACAGATAACTGGCAGTCTACTCCTCCCACTGCCTTAAGTTAACCTCGGGAAAAGGCGCTCTATCAGAATATAGGAAACCTTTTTTATTTAATGTAGCATTCTCCATTCATCAAAAATACAACAGCTAATACAAAAATCTTTACCAAAAACAGTCAAACACTTAAAAATCACCGAACAGTAAAGCAATTCAGGGCCACATACCGCCCGTACGACAAAGTTGTATGCCATGTTGGCACGTAAAATTCACTAAATATGAACCACAGCTTTAGTATTAAAAGGAAACAAAATAATAGGACATTAAAAGTTTTCATCAACTCCAGCCCTTTACAAGCGTATAAACTTTAACATAAAAAAGTTTACGAAACTATATGAAGATAAAAAAATTACTTTCCTGTCGTGTCCTTGGTAGGAGCAGACGTTAACCACAGCTTTAGTATTAAAAGGAAACAAAATAATAGGACATTAAAAGTTTTCATCAACTCCAGCCCTTTACAAGCGTATAACCTTTAACATAAAAAAGTTTACGAAACTATATGAAGATAAAAAAATTACTTTCCTGTCGTGTCCTCGGTAGGAGCAGACATTAAACTATAATGTTATCTTTCACAAATCACCAAAAATGTGTTCGACATCCTGGGAGAAGACGTAACATAAACGTACTTATGGGTGTATGGGGAGGAGTGGGGTTGTAGAAGGAGGGTGGAAGAAGAAACAGGGGGAGGATCGAGGACTTTGATACGTGGGTGTGTGGGGGGGGGGGGAGGGGGAGAAGGGGGGCTAGCATGAAGATGAAGGAGAACGAAAACGGAGGTGGACCAAGTTTTGAAAGAACAACTTGATTTTCGGTTTAGTCAGTTCTTTGCTCTGTTCCAAAATGATGAATGATTCATACTCTCTTCCCCTATCGCCAAACCCTTTGTCATTTCCGCAAAAACCCTTGACCACAAGCTTCTGTTTACTTGGTTTCCTCTCCCCTCATTTTCTCTATCCCCGTCGCTCCCCTAACTCTCCTCTAATTTCCTCACAGTGACTTTTTGTTCCTCAGGTTGACTGTCTTGTACTGAGTTCAGTTTCGCGCTTTTTCATCCATCTATCTACTGCCCGTTACTCGTGCTTTCCCCATCCCCTCTTTCTATCTTTGCATTTTTCACACCCACCTCACATCTTCCACCTTTTCTTCTCCCCCATTTTATAAAAAAAACGTTGCATATTTTATCGTCTGTAATTCGGTTCTTGCAGTTACCATTCGTTTATCATATTCTCCCCGTCATTACTGTGTTCCATAGCCGAAATACTGAGGAGTTCAACTTTTGATTTCAGGAGGCGCTATTGTCTGTGGTGCGTATTGGTTGCTGATGGTTGGCTAATATGGTTCTGTGTTTGTTGTGCCTTTACGCTGCGTTGTGCCTTTACACTGCACATCTTATACTACATATATATGGCAGATTATGAAGCCCGGTTTGTCGTTTGATTTTGTGGTCATCAATGCAAGATTAATTTAAATAATTTTTCGCGTTTTTTTGTTAGTTTTTATCTGTATGATTACTCCTGAGTAACATACATGTATGGTTTGTCTGTTGAATCCGTTAGTCTGCGGTAGTTCTTATTTATTTGATTATAAAACTGGCACAATAGTCATTTCCAGTCCATTTTCAGTAAGTTTGTTTACTACTACTGATAATATATTATTTATATTCTTTCTATGTTTGCCCACTTGACCCACCTTTTGTGCCGCTTTACCATCATGCTCTTCCATCCTCCCCTAGTCTCACCGCCCCCCCTCCCCTGCTCCCTCAAAAACCCCACCCCCACCCCATACACCCACGAGTGCGTTTATGTTGCGTCTTCTACCAGGATATCAAACACTTTTTTAGTGCTTTGTGAATGACAATTTCGTGGTTTAACTTCATATAATTTTGTAAACTTCGTTATGATAAAGTTTTTAGGCTTTTAAAGGTTTGGAAGAAATGAAGATCTTTTAATGTCCTGTTATTTAGTTTTATTTTAATGGTAATGCTGTGGTTCATCTTTAACGACTTTACGTGCCAACATGGCATATAACTTTTTCATACGCCCCGTATGTGGCCCTAATGTTCTTTACTGTTTTCTGGTATTACGTGTTTGTTTTTGGTAAAGATTTTTAGATTATTCATTTCATCGTTGACCTGTACTGTTATTATATTAAGTGTCGTATTTTTTATGATTGGCGAATATTGTATTAAATAAAATAGGTTTTCTATGTACTGGTAGGGTGCCCTCTTCCCGAGGTTTCCTTATGGCAGCAGGAGGAGTAGACTGCTAGTTATCTGTATGTGTTGTAACTGTTCATTTGCACGTCATGATGTGTACATACTTATTTTGATACGATTCTTGTATTTTTGGAAATACCAGTATAACTATCGGGTACGTGATTCTTGAAACAAACTGTTCTGTATTTTTGGCGTGCTCTTAAAAATTTTGTAATACCTGACGTATGTATGACCTTTTGAGTACACCAGACTTAGTATTTTACTAATAGAATCTTATCGGTTTTCAAGCCGCTTCTATTCGAATTAAATTCTCGAGCTCGAGCACTCCACAATCGTCGTCAAGATCAAGAAGTAATTTGTGAGTTTTACTGATGTTCAATTTTTTAATGGTCTTGTTCGGCGTTGTTGTCGAAACTACTGTCTGATAAACAAATACTGTGTGGATCCTAGCCTTGGTAATATATATAACGACGTTTGATGAATATAACTGTGGAGTTAGCTGTGCTTGAGTCCCTTTCCAGAACAACAGCCTATAACACTAGCTTCATTATACGCCACCTAACAACCTAACCTTAAGCCACGTACAACACTAACCGGCCGTGACACAGGCTAATGTTACCCTCTGAAAGGATTTGGGAAATTTTGACCGCATGTCTGCCTAATGAATGAAGGTATCGGATTGTAATTTTTAATATAGAGCAAGTAATAGAAAAACTAAACAGGCTTTAACTTTGGGGTTAATGAAAGTAGTAAAATTCGAATATGAATGAAAAATAGAACGGTGGCCAGTCCAATTAGGCACATTTATTTGAAAATATATGCGTAATAAAACTGAATATCAGTTGTTGAAGTGACTTTCATTAAGATTCCCTTTGAAAAGCACACGGAATACAACCGGACACAGGGCAATCTAAGCTGTGAGTAGCAGTAGTTACCAATAATGCACAAACCAGCAATCATAGAAAGCAAAATTGTACCCAGCTCATAATAATAACAGCTACAATCACGATCATTACGTGACTCAGTACTGAGATGTTACTGCAGGAAGCACTGAACTTAAGTTGGATATGTAGGGGCCTCTAACTTGACTGACATGTAGCAACCAGTAATAAAAATAAAAGAAAAACAAATAATATCACAATTACACTGTTAATACACTCATTTAAAGAAATATAACAGATTTCCTTAGTAGCAATAATATTAAAATTATCTTTCTAATATGAGCAGAATATAGTGGGGACCCATAAACTGGTATGTATCACTATTCAAGCTCTATGATTATTTCAGTAGTAAAATTTAATTCAACTAAAATTAATTCTTAGCTTCACTTGGAACAGTTTATGTTTTTACTTTTCATGGCAAATTGTTCAACACTGAGCTCAATTAACTTAGCAAAATTCTAAGTAACTTCAGCTTTTGCTATTCCTTGCACAGTTCACAGACGTGAATAAATCACTAGTTCATTTGAAACATGATACTCGGTTTTATAAACACGTAGGAGAGAACCCTGCATAGGTTCGTTATCAGGATGGAAGATATAGTATTAAACACCGGTATATAGCACTTGGATCGTTATTAAAATCACTCACACAATTTAACTGGTCTATGCTCTGATACATACCTGTATGCATGAAGTAGGTGGAGCTGTGGCGACGTTGTGGTGGCAAGCGACATGACGGATAACTGTACTCACGGCTCTTGGCGTTTGAATGCTCGATAAAATTTCTTCTTGGCGACGGATTTTTAACGTGTTAGAGCCATTCCTTATTGCCGAGAGTGTCATGCAACAGCCAAATCCACATCCGAGGCAAAATTCCTTGCAAAGCAGCTTCTAGTTGCCTCCATTGGCACCGGCGATGTGTACCGTGCAACGACTAGCCACTGACTGCCTATCGTTCCAACCAAGTAGCCGCCCAGTTTGCCCGCTAAAACCACCTTTTACATCGCGTTGAGCCACTTCCGTTGTGTAGGGTTTTCCCTACGTATTTTACATATTACGAACACAAACGCCCTAAGCATGAACCAGCTTCCAATATACAATATCATTTAGCTTTTTCCATATATACATCACAATACTTTAAGCTTCCTGTCACAAATCAATGACCTGAACTATCAAAGAACACACACTCCATAATCGTAGATACACAGTTATCTAATATAAACTAGCCCCTAATCGATGTAAGTGTTACATGTCGAGCCCCATAAACCCTGTTCGTAGATTTTATTCAACGAAATATGAAGATTTTGTGGCTGAATTTGATTCTATGTTTCTGCCCCCCCCCCCCGGTGGACGTGTGCTTTCAGGTTATGTAGCTTTGTACAAGATAAATTTTAATGAATAATACCTTCCCTATCTCGACATTTATTTTCGAAACAGCTGATCAAAGTCACATGTCACTGCCATCCAGGACGTTAACACAGTATGGCCAAAGTAAATTTGGTTGCACTTCATAAATATAAAACTTCGTAGGTCTGCGGTACCTACCTGAATAATAACTCATTCTCAAGTGACCGATGAAGTCTACACAGAATGTATTTCAAGATGTCTCTCCACCCATAAGTTTCTGGGATGTAATGCCACCAAACAAAAATATAAAAACGAATATAATGATGGAATTATTATGCCTTATATTAGTATTAACTTTAAAGAATTGTTCTGTTGCATATGAAATATGTTTGAATGAATTTTAATGTGGTAGGTGTCACACTAGAGTCCATTATTATATCGATAAAAATCGTCTGCCTTCCGGCGAAATAAAATACCACAACTTTCTGACTGAAATAATACTTTCTGAAAACAGCGTGTTCCAGTTTTTCATTCCTAAATTCTGTAATTCGAAGAACCCTGTGGCAGGCTCTTAAGTGCGAATTGCACAGTAGTCGGAGTTCAGCACTCAACAATTACACTCCTGGAAATGGAAAAAAGAACACATTGACACCGTTGTGTCAGACCCACCATACTTGCACCGGACACTGCGAGAGGGCTGTACAAGCAATGATCACACGCACGGCACAGCGGACACACCAGGAACCGCGGTGTTGGCCGTCGAATGGCGCTAGCTGCGCAGCATTTGTGCACCGCCGCCGTCAGTGTCAGCCAGTTTGCCGTGGCATACGGAGCTCCATCGCAGTCTTTAACACTGGTAGCATGCCGCGACAGCGTGGACGTGAACCGTATGTGCAGTTGACGGACTTTGAGCGAGGGCGTATAGTGGGCATGCGGGAGGCCGGGTGGACGTACCGCCGAATTGCTCAACACGTGGGGCGTGAGGTCTCCACAGTACATCGATGTTGTCGCCAGTGGTCGGCGGAAGGTGCACGTGCCCGTCGACCTGGGACCGGACCGCAGCGACGCACGAATGCACGCCAAGACCGTAGGATCCTACGCAGTGCCGTAGGGGACCGCACCGCCACTTCCCAGCAAATTAGGGACACTGTTGCTCCTGGGGTATCGGCGAGGACCATTCGCAACCGTCTCCATGAAGCTGGGCTACGGTCCCGCACACCGTTAGGCCGTCTTCCGCTCACGCCCCAACATCGTGCAGCCCGCCTCCAGGAGTGTCGCGACAGGCGTGAATGGAGGGACGAATGGAGACGTGTCGTCTTCAGCGATGAGAGTCGCTTCTGCCTTGGTGCCAATGATGGTCGTATGCGTGTTTGGCGCCGTGCAGGTGAGCGCCACAATCAGGACTGCATACGACCGAGGCACACAGGGCCAACACCCGGCATCATGGTGTGGGGAGCGATCTCCTACACTGGCCGTACACCACTGGTGATCGTCGAGGGGACACTGAATAGTGCACGGTACATCCAAACCGTCATCGAACCCATCGTTCTACCATTCCTAGACCGGCAAGGGAACTTGCTGTTCCAACAGGACAATGCACGTCCGCATGTATCCCGTGCCACCCAACGTGCTCTAGAAGGTGTAAGTCAACTACCCTGGCCAGCAAGATCTCCGGATGTGTCCCCCATTGAGCATGTTTGGGACTGGATGAAGCGTCGTCTCACGCGGTCTGCACGTCCAGCACGAACGCTGGTCCAACTGAGGCGCCAGGTGGAAATGGCATGGCAAGCCGTTCCACAGGACTACATCCAGCATCTCTACGATCGTCTCCATGGGAGAATAGCAGCCTGCATTGCTGCGAAAGGTGGATATACACTGTACTAGTGCCGACATTGTGCATGCTCTGTTGCCTGTGTCTATGTGCCTGTGGTTCTGTCAGTGTGATCATGTGATGCATCTGACCCCAGGAATGTGTCAATAAAGTTTCCCCTTCCTGGGACAATGAATTCACGGTGTTCTTATTTCAATTTCCAGGAGTGTAGCTCTGCTGAAGTGTGTTCTTGCACAGTACGGCCACTAATGATAGAAACTACAAGTTCGCGCGTAACACCTAAGTTGGTCACGAAGCCATTTTGATGTAATATAGAAAAACCTATTTGCAAATTTCTTTGAAACTTTCTACTGCTGCTGATAAATGAAAGTAAACTATTATAAGGAAGGTATATGCACAGATCATTCTGTATAAGAGTAAAATTTTATAGAAAAATTATTCGGCCATTGGAAAGCGAAATATTTTTTCATTTAGATTATATGCATACATACCTGCAGAGAAACTACAGCCGTAATTTTTCCCGAGGAAATGCAGCTTTACTGTATGATTAAATGATGATGGCGTCCTCTTGGGTAAAATATTCCGGAGGTAAAATAGTCCCCCATTCGGATCTCCGGACGGGGACTACTCAAGAGGACGTCGTTATCAGGAGAAAGAAAACTGGCGTTCTACGGATCGGAGCGTGGAATGTCAGATCGCTTTATCGGGCAGGTAGGTTAGAAAATTTAAAAAGGGAAATGGGTAGGTTAAAGTTAGATATAGTGGGAATTAGTGAAGTTCGGTGGCAGGAGAAACAAGACTTTTGGTCAGGTGAATGCAGGATTATAAATACAAAATCATATAGGGGTAATGCAGGAGTAGGTTTAATAATGAATAAAAAAATAGGATTGCGGGTTAGCGACTACAAACAGCATAGTGAACGCATTATTGTGGCCAAGATAGACACAAAGCCCATGCCTACTACAGTAGTACAAGTTTATATGCCAACTAGCTCTGCAGATGATGAAGAAATAGATGAAATGTATGACGAGATAAAAGAAATTATTCAGGTAGTGAAGGGAGACGAAAATTTATTAGTCATGGGTGATTGGAATTCGTCAGTAGGAAAAGGGAGAGAAGGAAACATAGTAGGAGAATATGGATTGGGGGGAAGAAATGAAAGAGGAAGCCGTCTTGTAGAATTTCGCACAGAGCATGACTTAATCATAGCTAACACTTGGTTCAAGAATCATAAAAGAAGGTTGTATACCTGGAAGAATCCTCGAGATACTAAAAGATATCAGATAGATTATATAATGGTAAGACAGAGATTTAGGAACCAGGTTTTAAATTGTAAGACATTTCCAGGGGCAGATGTGGATTCTGACCACAATCCATTGGTTATGAACTGCAGATTTAAACTGAAGAAACTGCAAAAAGGTGGGAATTTAAGGAGTTGGGACCTGGATAAACTGAAAGAACCAGAGGTTGTACAGAGTTTCAGGGAGAGCATAAGGGAACAATTGACAGGAATGGGGGAAAGAAATACAGTAGAAGAAGAATGGGTAGCTCTGAGAGATGAAGTAGTGAAGGCAGCAGACGATCAAGTAGGTAAAAAGACGAGGGCTAATAGAAATCCTTGGGTAACAGAAGAAATATTGAATTTAACTGATGAAAGGAGAAAATATAAAAATGTAGTAAATGAAGCAGGCAAAAAGGAATACAAACGTCTCAAAAATGAGATCGACAGGAAGTGCAAAATGGCTTATCGGGGGTGTCTAGAGGACAAATGTAAGGATGTAGAGGCTTGTCTCACTAGGGGTAAGATAGATACTGCCTACAGGAAAATTAAAGAGACCTTTGGAGGGATGAGAACCACTTGTATGAATATCAAGAACTCAGATGGAAACCAAGTTCTAAGCAAAGAAGGGAAGGCAGAAAGGTGGAAGGAGTATATAGAGGGTTTATGCAAGGGCGATGTGCTTGAGGACAATATTATGGAAATGGAAGAGGATGTAGATGAAGACGAAATGGGACATAAGATACTGCGTGAAGAGTTTGACAGAGCACTGAAAGACCTGAGTCGAAACAAGGCCCCGGGAGTAGACAATATTCCATTAGAACTACTGACGGCCTTGGGAGAGCCAGTCATGACGAAACTCTACCATCTAGTTAGCAAGATGTATGAGACAGGCGAAATACCCTCAGACTTCAAGAAGAATATAATAATTTCAATCCCAAAGAAAGCAGGTGTTGACAGATGTGAAAAGTACCGAACTATCAGTTTAATAAGTCACAGCTGCAAAATACTAACGCGAATTCTTTACAGACGAATGGAAAAACTGGTAGAAGCGGACCTCGGGGAAGATCAGTTTGGATTCCGTAGAAATGTTGGAACACGTGAGGCAATACTAACCTTACGACTTATCTTAGAAGAAAGATTAAGAAAAGGCAAACCTACGTTTCTAGCATTTGTAGACTTAGAGAAAGCTTTTGACAATGTTAACTGGAATACTCTCTTTCAAATTCTGAAGGAGGTAGGGGTAAAATACAAGGAGCGAAAGGCTATTTACAATTTGTACAGAAACCAGATGGCAGTTATAAGAGTCGAGGGGCATGAAAGGGAAGCAGTGGTTGGGAAAGGAGTGAGACAGGGTTGTAGCCTCTCCCCGATATTATTCAATCTGTATATTGAGCAAGCAGTAAAGGAAGCAAAAGAAAAATTCGGATTAGGTATTAAAATTCACGGAGAAGAAGTAAAAACTTTGAGGTTCGCCGATGACATTGTAGTTCTAGCAGAGACAGCAAAGGACTTGGAAGAGCAGTTGAACGGAATGGACAGTGTCTTGAAAGGAGGATATAAGATGAACATCAACAAAAGCAAAACGAGGATAATGGAATGTAGTCAAATTAAGTCGGGTGATGCTGAGGGAATTAGATTAGGAAATGAGACAGTTAAAGTAGTAAAGGAGTTTTGCTATTTAGGGAGTAAAATAACTAATGATGGTCGAAGTAGAGAGGATATAAAATGTAGACTGGGAATGGCAAGGAAAGCGTTTCTGAAGAAGAGAAATTTGTTAACATCGAGTATAGATTTAAGTGTCAGGAAGTCGTTTCTGAAAGTATTTGTATGGAGTGTAGCCATGTACGGAAGTGAAACATGGACGATAAATAGTTTGGACAAGAAGAGAATAGAAGCTTTCGAAATGTGGTGCTACAGAAGAATGCTGTAGATTAGATGGGTAGATCACATAACTAATATAGGATTGGGGAGAAGAGAAGTTTGTGGCACAACTTGACTAGAAGAAGGGATCGGTTGGTAGGACATGTTTTGAGGCATCAGGGGATCACAAATATAGCATTGGATGGCAGAGTGGAGGGTAAAAATCGTAGAGGGAGACCAAGAGATGAATACACTAAGCAGATTCAGAAGGATGTAGGTTGCAGTAGGTACCGGGAGATGAAGAAGCTTGCACAGGATAGAGTAGCATGGAGAGCTGCATCAAACCAGTCTCAGGACTGAAGACCACAACAACAACAACACCTGCAGAGACAAATGTGGCAACTGAAATTGTAGAACACAAGTCTCATTAACGAAATTATGGATATTTGCGAATGGATTACTAAAAAAAGAGTTTTATTTTGCATTATGAGTTTGTTTCTAAATATTACATAGTTGAATGAGTTATGGCTGTTTTTTCTCATATCACAGAATTCAATAAGTGCCTAACAGTTCGTACAAATTATCTAGCTTGGAGGATTTTGTGTTAAATTTAAGTGCTGTCATTTTTTTCTTATACATTTCCTCTGAATTAAGAGTTTTGTGTTAGTATTATATTTATGTTTATAGATAAAACAAAACTTGCAAAACATGGCAAATCTGCAACAAATTTATAACTTAAGTTCAGCCAAACGTTATGGCGGGCATATATAACTCTGCTTTCCCTGTTTGAGACTTCATGTCACAACGTTGTCCTAAACTGGGATAACTTTGTGAGAACTAATATTCTGTAATCCGAATATCTCACTGAACACAAAATAATTGTAAAAATTCAAGGATTAAAGATACAAAATTCCAAATATATGCAAATAGAAGTCACAGGACGTATTTGTTATGGTACAACAAGTGCCAAAAGTATCACAAAATTGCCCACTTTCCCAGTAAGTGAATTTTTACTAAAAGGATTGGGAATTTGTGTGTAAAGTGATTCACATTAAAGAGACATTCGTGCTGATTCCTAATCAGCTTTCAGAGTTTGTGAGTCTATAGTATTCTCAATATTATAGAGGATTTTACATTCAGTCTATGACTAAGTAATATTAATTCAGTTGATGCGTTTGGATTACTGTTATACGTATAAATTATTAACCTTTAGTCATCCAACATCTGTTAAACTATTGCTAAGTTTCAGAACGCTCATTCAGCTGAATGGGAATATTATGGTTCAGCTTCCTTTGTTTATATGGGATAGAATTTTGGAAAAAGGCAAATTAATTGGTTCTCCAGAAACCTATCATGATACAATGGTCATTAATTGCTATTAATCCTCAATTCATAGTAGAAAGAACGTAGTAGTTTACGACAGTGGTGTCAACATTTGAAATATAGATTTCTTATAGGAATCACGCAATAAATTTTCGGATGAGCTGTATAGTATCAATAGAACCAGCATGTTATCAACTATTTGTACTGCTCTAATAAATAAGTTTTGCGTGTAAAAGAAGTGGAAACTGTATGACAAGAAGTTTGTGGTTAGGTTCTAAGAGTTTATTTTTAGCTGAAACAATCGGCTTGGCTACAATAGTCAGTTATGAAAATATATCATAAATTGTATACCTTGTCTTAAAAGGTGCGTGGGTGAAATAAATTTTAATGCATATACGCCGAAGCGCCAAAGGAACCGGTGCAGGCATGCAAATTCAAATACAGGCATATGTAAACAGGTAGAATACGGCACTGCGGGCGCAGCGCCTGTATAAGACAACAAGTGTCTGGCGCAGTTGTCAGATCAGCTACAGCTGCTACAATGCCAGGTTATCAAGATTTAAGTGGGTTTGAAAGTAGTGTTACAGTCTGCGCACGAGCGATGGGACACAGCATCTACGGGGTAGTGATAAAGTTGGTATTTTTCCGTACGACCATTTCACGAGCGTACCGTGAATATCAGGAATCCCGTAAAACATCAAATCTCTGACACCGCTGCGGCCGGAAAAGGAACCTTCAAGAGCAAGACCAACGATGACTAAAGAGAATTGTTCCATGTTACACAAGTGCTACTCTTCCTCAGATTGCTGCAGATTTGAATGCTGGGCCATTAACAAGTGTCACCGTGCGAGCCATTCAACGAAACATCATCGATATGGGCTTTCGAAGACCCACCCGTGTAACCTTGATGACTACACGACACAAAGCTTTACGCTTCAACTGGGTCGTTGACGCAGACATTGTACTGTTTATGACAGGAAACATAATGCCCAGTCGGGCGAATCTCGTTTCAAATTCTATCGAGCGGATAGACGTGTACGGGTATGGAGACAACCTATTGAATCCATGGACCATGAATGGCAGCAGGGGACTGTTCAAGCTGCTGGAGGCTCTGTAATGGTGTGACGTGTGTCCAGTTTGAGAGTTATGGGACGCCTGATACATCTAGATACGACTTTGACATGTGACACGTACGTAAGCATCCTTTCTGATTATCTGCATCCATTCACGTCCACTATGCATTCCGACGGACTTGGGCCGTTCCAACAGGACAATGTGACACGCCACACGTCGAGAATTGGTCCAGAGTGGCTTTAGGAACACTCTTCTAAGTTTAAACACTTCCGCTGGCCATCAAAGTCCACCGAAATGAACATTATTGAGATATCTGGGGTTACCTGTAACGTGTTGTGCAGAAGAGATCTCGAATCCGTCGTACTCTTACGGATTTACGGACAGCCTTGCAGGATTGATGGTGTCAGTTCCGACCAGCACTACTTCAGACATTAGTCGAGTCAATGCCACATCGTGCTGCGTTACTTCTCCGTGTTTTCTGGGGCCCTACACGATATTAGGCAGGTGTACCAGTTTCTTTGGCTGTTTGGTGTACAACTGATACGAAAACTCAGAATTTATGTATTTGGTTTCGCTTTTTCTTTCGCAGATATTCGTCGATGTACATTCTACAGAGTGAACATTAATTAAACCACCAAACTGTAGGGACGTATTCCTGACTGGAAATGGAGGAAAAACGGTATTATGAACATGCGTCAGGAAATGAACGGCGTGTGTGCAACGACAACAAATCATTCCGTTACACAGTACAGAGCTACACTGCATCCACGTCACAATAGATGTTCAAAGTGGCGTCCATAGGATTGCACGTGATAGGGATAGTAGCGGTTGTCCTGTATGGTACACAGAATCGTACTTTGAGTTATACCTTGTTGGCACCTAACTTGCCTGTAGCCTGTGCTAGGTTTCATCTCCATATCCTGTAGGACCTGGTCCTCCAAATCTAGTGTATGCACAGTGTGCCACCTCTCTGCACGTTCGTATGTCTGAAAGGAACCATGATGATACAAACGGCTTGAAATGTTGTGTGATGTTGTTGATGTCTGTGAGGGTACCTGTTTTTGCATAGACATACTACCTCTTCAACTTTTCCATCTGACTGGCCTTGCACAAACACAGTCTCGACTTTATGCACAAACACTGTCTCGGCATTATATGGAAATTGAAGCTGGATAGGGGAAGAAAGGAAAGGAAACGGAGGGGATCACTGCTGTCAGCTGCATCAGGACATTACGCGGAATCAGCGGCAACGAATGAAAATGGGTACCGGATGGGGATTCGATCCCAAGATCTCCTGCTTACTAGGCAGGTGCGTTAACCACTGCGCCATCCGGGTTACAGCGTTATCACAACTGCACAACTTGACACGCGTCCATTTCCTCCATGCTCGGTACCCTGAGTTTCCCACAGTAGGTCAATGTGTTTGGACATTCACACAGAAGAAGGTGGATCCGCTGCGCCAGGCGAAAAGCCTGCATTGGCGTATGAAGTAAAGCCTACCACAAATGACATTGAATGTATTCTATGTTAACCGGGGGCCTAGAAACGAAGGAGAGGCTCCGTTCCCGCCGCAGCCGCAGTGGTCCACAAACCTACGACGACTACCGCAGTCCACTTCACCCCTCCGCTGTCCCACACCGAACCCAGGGTTATCGTGCGGTTCGGCCCCTGGTGGATCCCCTCCCCCCACAGGGAACGTCTCCCACCAGACGAGTGTAACCCCTATGTTTGCGTGGTAGAGTAATGGTGGTGTACGTGTAGGTGGAGAGCTTGTTTGCGGAGCAAGCGCCGACATAGTGTAGCTGAGGCGGAATAAGGGCAACCAGCCCGCATTCGCTGTGGCAAATGAAAAACCGATTAAAAACCATCCACAGACTGGCCAGCTCACCGGACCTCGACACAAGTCCGCCGGGCGGATTCGTGCCAGGGACCAGGCGCTCCTTTCCGCCCGAAAAGCCGTGCGTTAGACCGCACAACTAACCGAGCGGGCACAAATGACATTATGCATCGTAACTTGGAAATAAAGCAATTTCAGACACAGCTTTATTTAACAATTTACTCTTATTTTGATGCATACGTTACACTTACGAAGTGTGTACAGTTCCTTTTGAATCACCCTGTATAATACTACTATCCTTTTAGGTTGACTTTATTCATAATAGAGCTGCGTACGTGCTTTAAATTCTGTGTCATATTAGATTTTAATATTTGTTTTGATTTAGTACCTTTACTTTACAGCTGATCAAACTAAGATTAATGACAAGGATGGTGTTGAGAAACTGTATTTCATGCTTGATGTAGCTCTTATTCTGAAGAATCGGAGAAACCGTTTAACAATTCTTTCCAAACGAATTGTTGAAGGCAATAATTTGTCACTTCCAATTGTTTCCATTGATGCAAATCTCTATGATTTTGACAAAGAGAAAAATTGGACATTACTTGGAACGCACGAGGAGATGCATTCTGATAAAGTTGGTCCACCTTCAGCACTTTTAAATCAAAGTTTTCCAGCAGCAGTTAAGTATGCAGTACAATAACGGATAGTTTAAGGTTCTGCTTCATCAACTGCATATTTTATAGACATATTTTTCCAGTGGTTTAAATTAATGACCTGGAGGAAAATAAATACTGTCAACGTAAAGCAGTTAAAGGCTAACAGGAGGATGCTCTGCAGTTTTCCATGAGTGTTACATTGTAGACTGAAAATCTGAAAATTGAGAAAAGAGGTACATGGGAAACATTAGTAATGTGGCAGCAACCACAGTAATTAGCAGTCAGAATCAAAGTAAAAAACTTTTCACTGTGTTTTTTTTTCACAAATTGTTCTGGAAAACCTTTACAGCGTGGTACAAGAAATTGATTCAGTTCTCTATTCCCTCGGTTTTAAGACAATTCTGCGACATATTGGTGTGTCACAGTACTTTCGTCCCAGTTGCCATGTACTGGCGTTTTCAGGCTTTTTACTTACAGAACAGAAAATCTGGGTTCTTTCTGAAGAACGAAGAGACCATAAACGCATCAACTTTCGGACTATCAACCTTCACAAAATTCCTTCCCATTGTTACTAAGAGTTGTAAATGCGATTTCCATCAGTACATAACTAAATTATTTGCAGAAAGAGTACAAAAATCACTAATATCTTCGGCTAACACTCCTATCGCACGCGTGTAGCTTCGTCTTACTCCTACCCTGTGACATCACCAGAGCTTCAGCCCAGAACAAAGCGTTTTCAATCAAGTCGCCAAATCTTGAAACGTAGTCATTTTTAAGCTTTAATTGCAAAAAGGTAACAGGTATTTTGTCAGAATATTGAGCGAAAATTCTATTTGAATGTTACAATCATTCAGAATAGCATCAATCCGAACCATATTTTTGACATACGGATATAGACTATTCCTTTAGTGTAAGCGGAGAGGACGGTATTAACGTGTTCTACGGCCACGTGCTTCTACTACACATAGTTTTGAATCAGTTGATCAGCCGTCATCCACATGGAACCGACAGTTGGCCACCCGATAATTTTTTTCTAACAGTGTTTCAGTTATTTGAAACTTTGCAAGTGAAAATGCACTGTGATCAAAAGTATCCGGACCCCTGGCTGAAAATTATTTACAAGTTCGTGGCCCCTCCATCGCTAATTCTGGAATTCAATATTCTGTTGGCCCACCCTTAGCCTTGATGACAGCTTCCACTCTCGCAGGCATACGTTCAATTAGGTGCTGGAAGGTTTCTTCGAGAATGGCAGCCGATTCTTCACGGAGTACTGCACTGAGGAGAGGTATCGATGTCGGTCGGTGAGGCCTGGCGCGAAGTCGGCGATCCGAAACATCCAAAAGATGTTCTGTAGGATTCTTTAGATCAGGACTCTGTGCCGGCCAGTCCATTACAGGGATGTTATTGTCGTGTAAACACTCCGCCACAGGCCCAGCATTATGAACAAGTGCTCGATCGTGTTGAAAGATGCAATCGCCATCCCCGCATTGCTCTTCAACAGTCGGAAGCAAGAAGGTGCTTAAAACATCAATCTAGGCCACGCAAATCAACAAGGAGTGAAAGCACCCTCCACGAAAAACACGACCAAATCATAACCACACCATAACACAACCGCCTCCAAATTTCACTGTTGGCACTACACACGCTGGCAGATGACGTTCACTGGGCTTTCGCCATACCCACACCCTGTCGTCGGATGGCCACATTGTGTACCGTGATTCCTCACTCCACACGACGTTTTTCCATTGTTCAATAGTCTAATGTTTACGCTCCTTAAAACCAAGTGAGGCGTCGTTTGGCATTTACCGGCGTGATGTGTGGCTTACGAGCAGCCGCTCGACCAGGGAATCTAAGTTTTCTCACCTCCCGCCTAACTGCCATAGTACTTGTAGTAGACCCTGATGCAATGTGGAATTCCTGTGTGATGGTCTGGATATACATCTGGCTATTACACGTTACGACCTTCTTCAAGTGTCGGAGGACTCTGTCAACAGACGAGGTCGGCCTTTACGCTTTTGTGCTGTAGGTGTCCCTTCACGTTTCCACTTCACTATCACATCGGAAACAGTGGACCTAAGGAAGTTTAGGAGTGTGGAAATCTCGCGTACTGACGTGTAATACAAGTGACACCCAATTACCTGATCACGTTCGAGGTTCGTGAGATCCGCGAAGCGCCCCATTCTGCTCTCTCACGATGTCTAATGACCACTGAGGGCACTGATATGGAGTACCTGGCAGTAGGTGGCAGCACAATGTACCTAATATGAGAAACGTATGTTTTTTTGGGTGTCAAAGGTTCAAATGTGTGTAAATTCCTAGGGACCAAACTGCTGAGGTCATTAGACTTACACACTATTTTAACTAACTTAAACTAAGAACAACACACACCGATGCCCAAGGGAGGACTCGAAACTCCGGCGAGAGAGGCTGCGGAATCCGTAATGTGGCGCCTCAAACCGCGCGTCAACTCCTCACGCCTGAAGGGGTGTCCGGATACTTTTGAGCACATAGTGTTTATTAGTCCAGTATCTTTCAGAAGTGCACACAAAACATGAATGCGATTTCACTTTTTACCAAAAGTTTGATATTCAACATCATGCACTAACTTCCTTTTTTTTTCTTTTTGTTACATGGACGATGTTTTCAACAATATGGTGATGTACTTACTGAGGTGCCTCGCAATTTCTTTATGGCAGAGTTTGGGACAAAGCATTACCTGAAATAGCTTCAGAACTGAGGTTGTGAGAACAAAATGTTGGAGTCGTGGGAGATGTCTGCCAATTTTATACACATTTGTTCAATATCAGTGGATCTGTTTTATAACTGTAGGTTTCCACCTATCACCATTCTTTGCAGTCATTGAATGCCATTTAAAATTTAAATAACAGTTATCCAAGATTAACTAGGATACGTGGACATATTACGCTAAAACGTATTTTCACCCCATACAATCGTACAATTCTGGGATAATGTATCATAACTTAATCATAGCTAACACTTGGTTCAAGAATCATAAAATAAGGTTGTATACATGGAAGAAGCCTGGAGATACTGACAAGTTTCAGATAGATCATATAACGGTAAAACAGATTTAGGAACCAGGTTTTAAATTGTAAGACATTTCCAGTGGCAGATGTGGACTCTGGCCACTATCTATTGGTTATGAACTGTAATTAAAACTGAAGAAACTGCAAAAAGGTGGGAATTTAAGGAGATGGGACCTGGGTAAGCTGACTAAACCAGAGGCTGTACAGAGTTTGAGGGAGAGTATAAGGGAAAGATTGACAGGATTGGGGGAAAGAAATACAGTAGAAGAAGAATGGGTAGCTTTGAGGGACGAAGTAGTGCAGGCAGCAGAGGATCAAGTAGGTAAAAATACGAGGGCTAGTAGAAATCCTTGGGTGACAAAAGAAATATTGAATTTAATTGATGAAAAAACGCAATAAATGAAGCAGGCAAAAAGAAACACAATCGTCTCAAAAATGAGATCGACAGGAAGTGCAAAATGGCTAAGCAGGGATGGCTAGAGGACAAATTTAAGGAGGTAGAGGCTTTTCTCACTAGGGGTAAGATAGATACTGCCTACAGGAAAATTAAAGAGACCTTTAGAGAAAAGAGAACGACTCGTATGAATATCAAGAGCTCAGAAGGAAACCCAGTTCCAAGCAAAGAAGGGAAAGCAGAAAGGTGGAAGGAGTACATAGGGGGCCTATACAAGGGCGAGGTACTTGAGGACAATATTATGGAAATGGAAGAGTATGTAGATAAAGATGAAATGGGAGATACGATACTGCGTGAAGAGTTTGACAGAGCACTGAAAGACCTGAGTCGAAACAATGCCCCGGGAGTAGACAACATTCCATTAGAACTATTGACAACCTTGGGAGAGCCAGTCCTGACAGAACTCTACCATCTGTTGAGCAAGATGTATGAGATCAGCGAAATAATGTGTGCGCGCTTAGTTTCTGTCAGCGCAGAGCGTCTCCAACCGGCGCGTGCGAATTACACTACTGGCCCTTAAAATTGCTACACCACGAAGATGACGTGCTACAGACGCGAAATTTAACCGACTAGAAGAAGATGCTGTGATACGCAAATGATTAGCTTTTCATAGCATTCACACACGGTTGGCGCCGGTGGCAACACCTACAACGTGCTGACATGAGGAAAGTTTACAACCGATTTCTCATACACAAACAGTTGTTGACCGGCGTTGCCTGGTGAAACGTTGTTATGATGCCTCGTGTAAGGAGGAGATATGCGTACCATCACGTTTCCGACTTTCATAGAGGTCGGAGTGTAGCCTATCGCGCTTGCGGTTTATCGTATCGCGACATTGCTGCTCGCGTTGGTCGAGATCCAACGACTGTTAGCAGAATATGGAATCGGTGGGTTCAGGAGGGTAATACGGAACGCCGTGATGGATCCCAGTGGCCTCGTATCACTAGCAGTCGAGATGACAGGCATCTTATCCGCATGGCTGTAACGGATCGTGCAGCCACGTCTCGATCCCTGCGTCAACAGTTGGGGATGTTTTGAAGACAACAACCATTTGTACGAACAGTTCGACGACGTTTGCAGCAGCATGGACTACCAGCTCGGAGACAATGGCTGCGGTTATCCTTGACGCTGCATCACAGACAGGAGCGCCTGCGACGGTGTACTCAACGACGAACATTGGTCCAAGAATGGCAAAACGTTATTTTTTCGGATGGATCCAGTTTCTGTTTACAGCATCGTTATAGTCGCATCCGTGTTTGGTTTGGCGACATCGCGATGAACGCACACTGGTAGCGTGTATTCGCCATCGCCATGCTGGCGTATCACCAGGCGTCATGGTATTGGATGCCATTGGTTACACGTCTCGGTCACCACTTGTTCGCATTGACGGCACTTTCAACAGTGGACGTTACGTTTCAGATGTGTTACGACCCGTGGCTCTACCCTTCATTCGATCCCTGCGAAACCCTACATTTCAGCAGGATAATGCACGACCGCATGTTGCAGGTCCCGTACGGGCGTTTCTGGATACAGAAAATGTTCGACTGCTGCCCTGGCCAACACATTCTCCAGATCTCTCACCAATTCAAAATGTGTGGTCAATGGTGGCCGAGCAACTGGCTCGTCACAATACGCCAGTCACTACTCTTGATGAATTGTGGTATCGTGTTGAAGCTGCACGGGCAGCTGTACCTGTAAACGCCATCCAAGCTCTGTTTGACTCAATGCCCAGGCGTATGAAGGCCGTTATTACGTCCAGAGGTGGTTTTTCTGGGTATGATTTATCAGGATCTATGCACCCAAATTCCGTGAAAATGTAATCACATATCAGTTCTAGTATAATATATTGGTCCAATGAATACCCGTTTATTATCTGCATTTTTTCATGGTGTAGCAATCTTAATGGCCAGTAGTGTATGTGTACGCGTCTCAATATGCGTTGGACCCACGCGACACGTGCGGAACGTGCGCGTCGCGCTATACTGTCTTGTCACGTCACACGTGCTATACGTGTCTCAATTTGTGCTTAGCCGACCCGCACGGCTACCCCGCGCGGCGGTTACGGAAGCACCTACCACTCTCGAATTCACATATCTCCGACATAATGCACTCACAATTACACAATATACACTGTTCTGACCGAGATTGATACCTGAAACGTATTGAGAACATTGCACAAGTATTGATAAGCGTCAAATACAACAGCGCAATCCTTAGGCTTGTGTAGCATCTGCCGGAGGTTCCATATTTTCGTCCGCACCCCCGTACAATTAGTGTTACAGAGCTGTCCATGACCTCTAAATTTGCGATCTAAACAGGTCGGTGGGAAGCGCACACTGTGGGGCAAGGGGTTAATAATAAGAAATATTGTTCAGCGTCTTCCACGAGCTAGTGAAAACTATTTTTGGTTCAAAGGGTTCAAATGGATCTGAGCACTATGGGACTTAACATCTGGCAAACTATTTTTGTGGTCAGCCAGAAAGCGATGGAGAACATACTGATCATAGTTTCCAGTCCGCAAGTCTACATTCTTGTTTTTCCCACTGAAAGAAATGTCTATATACTGTATTTACTCAGCGGGATCAGGAACTACAATTATAAATTATATTTTGCGTTCTAACTGATACAATTATATTTAATAAAACTTCACGCGCACAACACAACGACATTCCTGATAATACTAATGGTAATGATGTCTCTATCATAAACAGCACTATGAGTAGTTCAGAGGCGACCTCTACGGTAAGTTCCCAATAAATGGTCTTTCTCCCTGACTTACAGTAATCTAAGTTAATTGCTCGCTACGAAATTGGAAAATAATCGCACCACTTGCCACGCGGTTTTTTTATATTTACGGTCGGCACACAAACAGTTACTTCCGCGAAATCTAAGCGATCCAGGACGGTACACAGTCCTCGCAAGATCACTTCCTATAATCGCAAAAAATTTTTGGCTCTCCTGCATATAAATTTTGGTTGGTTGGTTGATTTGTGGGGTTGAAGGGACCGGACTTAAATTTTGAACTGTAGAATTTTTAGAACGGAACAGACAGTAGAACATGACCTCTGAACGACAACTTTAAGGGATCTTGTATTCATTGTTACTTACATCAAAGTCTTGAAACTTGTTATAGCTCTATTACTTAATGGGTTTCATCGGGTACTGTAATCAAAGCTTTCTATCATTAATATAAATGATACTTAATCTACTATAAATAAGGACGTAATTGTTCCCAATTTAGCTTTCAGTAAATTACTCGAAAACTATTAGAGGTAGCTTAATGGGATCACGTAACTACTGTTTTTATACCGCACTGAAGCTTCATACAAATTTTCATATTTCTAAGTCTAACCTTTAGCGCCTTTAATTTTTTGGAAAAACACCAATTTTGAGAAAAATATTGCTCCGGTCAAGTTGAAACTTTTAACTGTTGGTTTTGACATACATTTGCACATTCTGTCTTTCTACATTTATTATTTAACCGCAACTTAGTTTTTTCTCAAAATGTATTTTTAATTTCATTCTTAAACTATGGCGCAATACTTGTATGCTACGCACTCAGGCGCTTTGTGATGACGTGGCGTTAGCAGCAGTTAACTGGGGTGAGTTCCGGCACACTCACTCGCCTTTATATCTCTCAAATGATAACAGCGCTTGTTTCGCCTCAACACGGAGCTACACCACAGGCACTCGTTCATGACGCAAACTGGCCAAGAGTTGCTTGCGTGTCACTCCCTGTCTGATTCAATGAAATGCCACATACGGCGCTACTGGTTAGAAATCCGTAGATAACATGTTTGTAATCAGTGTTAAGTGCCAGTTGCCAGTGACAGTAGTTCCTCAATTTCAAGAGATTAAGTGCGTTTCACAGTAGTGAGTTTGCAAACTTTTAGTTATAAATATCTCTGGCGCCATTTCAAACGCACATTCAATCGTTTTCCTTCTGCAGTTCAAACTGTACAATAGATTCATGTCACATTATCGTTTTGGAGAGTGGTGGGTATCTTTATAGAGGGAACGCTTCAATTGCTATAAAATAATATGGAAACGTGCTGTCATTGTACATTAATATGGATGTGGGTTGAATATCAACGCATACGAATGTTACCTGTTGTTTTACTACTAAATTGCAAAATATTCCGCCGTCAACGTTCCTTCCTAATAACCAGTCTCGACAATAGTAAACAGTCCATCTGCATCGCAACACGCTACTAAAGGAACAGATAAGTGTGATTTGTAAATGGAACCGCAATTCGCCAATTGTTTTATTACGGCATGCTTGCCACTCTGTGCGCCAACGTAGTTCGAGAGATTTGTAAGGGTCGATCAAAAAGCTTACATTTGCGACCATTGCTGCAGAGTCTACATTTCTGCGAGTTTGCATACGGAGTGATTTAAGGTGCAACGATCACAGAAAACTATTCATAGGGAAGACAGTTGCGAGTCTACGATCCACTGGAGAACTCCTCAGGAAGTGTAGAACACCCGCTATCGACATTTCGTTATTTCTCGTGATTCTAGAACCTTTGCGAGATACGATTTCTAGATAAATTAGAGATGATCCAAGGAGCAGCAGCAGGTTTCGTCACACGTTCGTATAACAAGTGCGAAAGAATAAGGGAGACGCTCAACCAACTACAGTGACAGACGCTTTAAGGGAGCGTTGTGCATCACAATGTGATTTGCCGTTAAAATTACGAGTGTTAGTTTTCGGTAATACCAGCTCTGCCACTTCTGTGCATACACCACGAACTCCTACGAACTATGTGCTCAAATGGAAATGAGCGTAAGGCATTGTTGGCCGGTAGTCCCCCATTCGGAGAAGGTTCAAATGGTTCAAATGGCTCTGAGCACTATGGGACTCAACTTCTGAGGTCATAAGTCCCCTAGAACTTAGAACTACTTAAACCTAACTAACCTACGTACAACACACACATCCATGCCCGAGGCAGGATTCGAACCTGCGACCGTAGCGGTCGCGCGGTTCCAGACTGTAGCGCCAGAACCGCTCGGCCACCAGCGGCCGGCCCATTCGGAGAAGCTTGGCCGCCGAGGGCAAGTACTTATTGCATTCGTCGCCAAATTAGGCGACTTGCGCGTCGGAGATGGGGATGAAATGATGATGAGGACAACACAACACCCAGTCCGTCAGCGGAGAAAATCTCCTGCCCCATCCGGGAATCGAACCCTGGCCCCTTGGCGTGGCATTCCTAGGCGCTGACCACTCAGCTAACTGGGGCGGACACTATGTGCTCAGTAATAGTGATACAAACCTTCCTTATAATAAGGTACAATATTTGTTTTTTCATACGTCTATAATAAAAATACAGTACCGTATCTTCCTCTAACCTTGGTGCAACACTCATGCTCATAAATTAAGGATAATGTTGATACATGGTGAAACAACGCTCTGGTGGGCGGTTTGCGGGTTTAAATCACCTCGGGGTGTGACCATTCGGTGCATTTCACCTGCGGTCGTCGCACGGTGGTGCTGGCAGTAGTCCACATACGCAGAGGCGCGTTAGTGTGTGTCAGAGTACGATACAGCGAGTAAGTGTGCAGACGTTTTCAGACGTGCTAATGGTGACTGTGTGTTGAAAATGGCTCAAAGAACACATATTGATGACGTTATGACGGGTAGAATACTAGGGCGACTGGAGACTGGTCAAACACAGCAGGTCGAAGCACGGGCCCTCTGTGTGCCACAAAGTGTGATCTCAAGGTTATGGCAACGATTCCAGCAGACAGGAAACGTGTCCTGGCGCCACAGTACGGGACGTCCACAGTGTACAACACCACAAGAAGACCGATATCTCACGATCAGTTCCCCGCAGACGGCCACGGAATACTGCAGGTAGCCTTGCTCGGGACCTTGCCGCAGGCACTGGAACAGTTGTCTTGAGACACACAGTCTACAGACGACTGAACAGACATTGTTTATTCGCCCGGTGACCTGTAAGATGTATTCCACTGACCCCTGGTCATAGGAGAGGCCTTAAAGCCTGGTGTCAAGAACACAGTACATGGTCATTCGAACAGTGTTCACGGACGAGTCCAGGTATTATGTGAACAGTGATTCTCGCCGGGTTTTCATCTGGCATGAACCAGGAACCAGATACCAACCCCTTAATGTCCTTGAACGGGATCTGTATGGAGGTCGTGGTTTGATGGTGTGGGGTGGGATTATGATCGTTGCACGTACACCCCTGCATGTCTTTGACAGAGGAACTGTAACACGTCAGGTGTATCGGGACATCATCTTGCACCAGTATATCCGTCTTGTCAGGGGTGCACCTTCCACCTGATGGATGATAACGCACGGCGCAACCGAGCTGCCATCGTGGAGAAGTACCTTGAAATAGAAGATATCAGTTGAATGGAGTGGCCGGCCTGTTCTCCAGACCTAAACCCCATCGAGCACGTCTTGGATGCTCTCGGTCGACGTATCGCTGCATGTCTTCAAACCCCTACGACACTTCAGGATCTCCGACAGGCACTGGTGCAAACATGGGAGGCTATACCCCAGCAGCTGCTCGACCACCTGATCCAGAGTATGCCAACCCTTTGTTCGGCCTGTGTACGCTTGCATGGTGATAATATCTCATACCGATGTCGGGGCACATGCGCAGAAACAGTGGCTTTTTGTAGCGCATATGTTTGGGGACGGTTTGCTCAACTTGTCACCAGTGCCGTGGACTTACATATCTGTGTCGTGTGTGTTCCCTATGTGCCTATGCTAGTAGCGCCAGTTCTGTGTAGTGCCACGTTGTGTGGCACCACATTCTGCAATTATCCTTAATTTATGAGCATGAGTGTGGATGTATCGAGTACAACGGAAAGATAATAGAGCGTAATAACAATCTGTGGTATCGTCTGTCTTCCAAGCTCGCAAAAGCCAACTGCAGTTTCCGTCCGATAAGAGTAACAGCGTTTTCATCCAGGCGATAATCTGTCAAGCATTTAGATGGCCCGCCATTATCGTTCCTTTCGAGTAACTGTGTGTGGGCCCAAACGTTAGTATAGTGCACTGTTGTCCTAGCTGAACCATTCTGTCCATGATCTGCATTAGTTATAGGTTATTTGACAGCTATTCAAATTTTTATGTGTCCATTATGGCAACAATTACCTGACACTCTTTAAGCTATGTCAGCATCATTGTATATCTACAATTATTTGAGTGCGTGGAAGAGTGTTCGTAGTAGTGCATCAGGTCGAGATTAATAGCAAAGCTCCGGCATCCAACTAACACAGAGAACTAATCTTATTGTTTGATTTGGGTCTCAGGGAAGGGCGGCGGTCTTCCCATGTGACCGTCACATCGCGTTGTGCAGTACACGCTGGTCGAAATACTCCAGCGGTCTAAATGTCATAGTGTAACTAGCCTGTTACCTCTTTCACATATGGTTCTGCCCGCCGAACTCATTCAGATCCTGGAACTACGCCCTTTGTTCTTGACTATATATATTGGCACTGGCAGTCAGCTTTTCACTTCCTCTGTTCTTCGCTTCCTGAGATAACCGTAACACAAAAGAAACAATACTCCAAGCCTGATATCTAAGATGTTTCTCTGAAATCATACTACTTATTTCTTGTTCATAGTTCCACTCAGCCCCCATGTTTGAATTCATTCGAGTCGTTCTTCACAGATAAAGCGGTTTTGATAAGTGTTACTACTTGTACAGCAGACGTCTATTGTGTGACCTTCGCCTTGCACGAGATCATGAACGAATCGGTCTCTCTGGTGCGTTGCATGTTAGGAAAACAATCCTTTGGTCTAACCAGTACCGGCTTCTTCCGTGTCTCACTTTGATGCCTCCTATCAGAATTATTCGACGGGTAACTTCCGAGTTCTTACCTCTCTCTCGGGATAATTTTGAAAACTATGATAATTGTGTGAATATTACTTCGCAATATTTTTCCAAAACAACTTCGCGATTCCTTTTATGTAGTTTGACAGGAAAAGCGTCTGTCTGTCAGATTCATAGACTCTGAAGCAACAACGTTAAGTTCATTAATGAATTGAAAAGTATTCGTAATTACATTTCATAACGCAAAGATTGTTTGCTAACAGTTAAACTCTATTTTCTTTAAAACAACTGTGAATAACAAAATTTCAAACAATTCAGCAGTCTGTCACATGTCAGGGAAAATCGTATATTAAGACAGTCATCTAACTCGACATGTGAAGTTTATTATGTACGACGGCAAATAAGATACGATGATTACAACTTAGCACAATTTGAAATGTAATACCGTCCATTTGGAGGAAAGAGGTTTCGTTGAGCTGAAAGAGGACAGATTTTTATTTTGTGACCTACTTTGCCAGTCAGAAGTTTCTTCGCGCCTGAGATACCTTTTCCGCTGCACGACGTAGAAAACAGCGCGCTCCCTAATGCCTCGCTTCCTTTGCTGTTAAGGATGGCGTATGGGCTGCAAGGAAGCGCCATGATACACAGATACAACAAGTAGTATCTTAACGGGGTGAGCGAGGAGCTCTCAAGTCTGGTTTACAAGTTTTCGGTAAACGTCCGCAGAGGGGCGTTGCGTTAAGCGAGACGGGAGGACCTCGGCAAAGAAAAATCTTCTTGCCACCAATGACGAAATACTTTCACTTTGACTATGAAGTGAACCAGTGCTCCTGTAACTCCATACATAAAGACAACATATAACATTTATTGTTATTTTCCATCACATAGACATTAACAGCTTGTTTCTAATGAATATCCTGTCAGTTTTTTTCACATAAAAATAGTCAGTTATAGCAGCTCAAAGATATTTAAAATGATATGGAAGGGATATTTTAAGTAAATACAATCAATAGATGAATATATCTGACCCTCAATAAATTTTAATCGTATCTTCCCACATAAATGACACGATAAATAAAACTGACATCGTTAGGCAACAATAAGATTTTCCGCGTCTCACTAAGAGTGTCAGTAACCCTTGAAGATAGCTGAGATTTAGCTTCTTTTTTCTTCTTTTTACCAGATTTCTGAGTGGTTCGAATAGACCCATTCAAAATTCCTATATTGGGTGAAATTCGTCATCCCAGAGTAGCCCTTGCACCATACGCTGCCAATTATTTGTTGCATGTATTCCAGTTTCTATACTCCACAACAGTTTTTACCCTCTACAGCTCCTTATAGTACCATGATGTCTTTAGATTTGCCCTACCATCCTGTCCCTGTTTCTAGTCGTAAAAACTTTCTTATTTTCTGCTCTAGGCATCCACACCGCTTACGATAGTGTTTATATCTGCAGGTTGTTCCCCATTTCCTCTTATTCACCTCCAGATAGAAAGCAGAGTCACCAAATAAAGATTTCATTGTCACCGAAAATGAAAATCGTGTTAAGTTTATAACACTCAGGCTAATATTGATACTTACAGTTTACAACACTTGAAGATTTAGAAATACTTTACATTATAATGATTACAATACAATGATTGCAATTCTAAAGAGTGCAGGGATATATGTTATTTACAATTTTTACGTAAACATTCGTGTCATAGAAGTGAAAGGACACGAAAGGGAGGGAGTAGTACAGAAAGGAGTGAGACTACGTAGTAGCTTGCATGTGTAGCTCAGTCTGCACCAAAGCAAGCAATAAACGAAACTATAAATAAAATAGGAAACAGAATTTAAAGCATAAGGAGAAAATATTAGAATCTTAAGACTGAACTACGTATCAGATGCAGCTACAGCTTGAACAGTTATGATGCCTGTTCTGAAAGTATTCGTCTGGACTACAGCGTTATCCCCCCCATGAACCATGGACCTTGCCGTTGGTGGGGAGGCTTGCGTGCCTCAGCGATACAGATATCCGTACTGTAGGTACAACCACAACGGAGGGGTATCTGTTGAGAGGCCAGACAAACGTGTGGTTCCTGAAGAGGGGCAGCAGCCTTTTCAGTAGTTGCAAGGGCAACAGTCTGGATGATTGACTGATCTGCCTTGTAACAATAACCAAAACGGCCTTGCTGTGCTGGTACTGCGAACGGCTGAAAGCAAGGGGAAACTACGGCCGTAATTTTTCCCGAGGGCATGCAGCTTTACTGTATGATTAAATGATGATGGCGTCCTCTTGGGTAAAATATTCCGGAAGTAAAATAGTCCCCCATTCGGATCTCCGGGCGGGGACTACTCAAGAGGATGTCGTTATCAGGAGAAAGAAAACTGGCGTTCTACGGATCGGAGCGTGAAATGTCAGGTCCCTTAATCGGGCAGGTAGGTTAGAAAATTTGAAAAGGGAAATGGATAGGTTAAAGTTAGATATAGTGGGAATTAGTGAAGTTCGGTGGCAGGAGGAACAAGACTTCTGGTCAGGTGACTACAGGGTTATAAACACAAAGTCAAATAGGGGTAATGCAGGAGTAGTTTAATAATGAATAGGAAAATAGGAACGCGGGTAAGCTACTACAAACAGCTTAGTGACGCATTATTGTGGCCAATATAGATACGAAGCCCACACCTACTACAGTAGTACAAGTTTATATGCCAACTAGCTCTCCAGATGACGAAGAAATTGAAGAAATGTATGATGAAATAAAAGAAATTATTCAGATAGTGAAGGGAGACGAAAATTTAATAGTCATGGGTGACTGGAATTCGAGTGTAGGAAAAGGGAGAGAAGGAAACGTAGTAGGTGAATATGGATTGGGGCTAAGAAATGAAAGAGGAAGCCGCCTGGTAGAATTTTGCACAGAGCACAACTTAATCATAGCTAACACTTGGTTTAAGACTCATGATAGAAGGTTGTATACATGGAAGAACCCTGGAGATACTAAAAGGTATCAGATAGATTATATAATGGTAAGACAGAGATTTAGGAACCAGGTTTTAAATTGTAAGACATTTCCAGGGGCAGATGTGGACTCTGACCACAATCTATTGGTTATGACCTGTAGATTAAAACTGAAGAAACTGCAAAAAGGTGGGAATTTAAGGAGATGGGACCTGGATAAACTGAAAGAACCAGAGGTTGTACAGAGTTTCAGGGAGAGCATAAGGGAACAATTGACAGGAATGGGGGAAAGAAATACAGTAGAAGAAGAATGGGTAGCTTTGAGGGATGAAGTAGTGAAGGCAGCAGAGGATCAAGTAGGTAAAAAGACGAGGGCTAGTAGAAATCCTTGGGTAACAGAAGAAATATTGAATTTAATTGATGAAAGGAGAAAATATAAAAATGCAGTAAATGAAGCAGGCAAAAAGGAATACAAACGTCTCAAAAATGAGATCGACAGGAAGTGCAAAATGGCTAAGCAGGGATGGCTAGAGGACAAATGTAAGGATGTAGAGGCTTATCTCACTAGGGGTAAGATAGATACTGCCTACAGGAAAATTAAAGAGACCTTTGGAGAGAAGAGAACCACTTGTATGAACATCATGAGCTCAGATGGAAACCCAGTTCTAAGCAAAGAAGGGAAATCAGAAAGGTGGAAGGAGTATATAGAGGGTCTATACAAGGGCGATGTACTTGAGGACAATATTATGGAAATGGAAGAGTGTGTAGATGAAGATGAAATGGGAGATACGATACTGCGTGAAGAGTTTGACAGAGCACTGAAAGACCTGAGTCGAAACAAGGCCCCCGGAGTAGACAACATTCCACTGGAACTACTGACGGCCTTGGGAGAGCCAGTCCTGACAAAACTCTACCATCTGGTGAGCCAGATGTATGAAACAGGCGAAATACCCTCAGGCTTCAAGAAGAATATAATAATTTCAATCCCAAAGAAAGCAGGTGTTGACAGATGTGAAAAGTACCGAACTATCAGTTTAATAAGTCACAGCTGCAAAATACTAACGCGAATTCTTTACAGACGAATGGAAAAACTGGTAGAAGCGGACCTCGGGGAAGATCAGTTTGGATTCCGTAGAAATGTTGGAACACGTGAGGCAATACTAACCTTACGACTTATCTTAGAAGAAAGATTAAGAAAAGGCAAACCTACGTTTCTAGCATTTGTAGACTTAGAGAAAGCTTTTGACAATGTTAACTGGAATACTCTCTTTCAAATTCTGAAGGAGGTAGGGGTAAAATACAAGGAGCGAAAGGCTATTTACAATTTGTACAGAAACCAGATGGCAGTTATAAGAGTCGAGGGGCATGAAAGGGAAGCAGTGGTTGGGAAAGGAGTGAGACAGGGTTGTAGCCTCTCCCCGATATTATTCAATCTGTATATTGAGCAAGCAGTAAAGGAAGCAAAAGAAAAATTCGGATTAGGTATTAAAATTCACGGAGAAGAAGTAAAAACTTTGAGGTTCGCCGATGACATTGTAGTTCTAGCAGAGACAGCAAAGGACTTGGAAGAGCAGTTGAACGGAATGGACAGTGTCTTGAAAGGAGGATATAAGATGAACATCAACAAAAGCAAAACGAGGGTAATGTAATGTAGTCTAATTAAGTCGGGTGATGTTGAGGGTATTAGATTAGGAAATGAGACAGTTAAAGTAGTAAAGGAGTTTTGCTATTTGGGGAGCAAAATAACTGATGATGGTCGAAGTAGAGAGGATATAAAATGTAGACTGGCAATGGCAAGGAAAGCGTTTCTGAAGAAGAGAAATTTGTTAACATCGAGTATAGAATTAAGTGTCAGGAAGTCGTTCGTGAAAGTATTTGTATGGAGTGTAGCTATGTATGGAAGTGAAACATGGACGATAAATAGTTTGGACAAGAAGAGAATAGAAGCTTTCGAAATGTGGTGCTACAGAAGAATGCTGAAGATTAGATGGGTAGATCACATAACTAATGAGGAGGTACTGAATAGGATTGGGGAGAAGAGGAGTTTGTGGCACAACTTGACTAGAAGAAGGGATCGGTTGGTAGGACATATTCTGAGGCATCAAGGGATCACCAATTTAGTATTGGAGGGCAGCGTGGAGGGTAAAAATCGTAGGGGGAGACCAAGAGATGCATACACTAAGCAGATTCAGAAGGATGTAGGTTGCAGTAGGTACAGGGAGATGAAGAAGCTTGCACAGGATAGAGTAGCATGGAGAGCTGCATCAAACCAGTCTCAGGACTGAAGACCACAACAACAACATACAGCGTTATACAGAAGTGAGCTTCGGATGGTAAGCAGTATAAATAGAGTAGCAACATTAGAAATGTGATGTTACAGAAAACTGTAGAAGATTAGATGGGTTGATCGTATAGCGGTTAAAGCGTCACTGAATCGATTCCGTGAGAGAAGAACTTTATAGTACAAGTTAATTAAACGAAGGGACAGGTTTATTTACAGAAAATAAAGGTTGAAATATATGTAGGCTGCAGTAAACATGCAGAGATGAAGAAACCTATAGAGGGCAGACTTGGGGGGAGATTTGCATAATACGAGTCTCCGGACTGATAATTCATTTTCAGCAATGTAGTATGCTACCAAAATGAGCAGCACTTACGTTGAAAATTTTATCGTCATAATTACTGGTATTCCAGTCGGTTACAAACACATGATGGAGGGTGAACTATATCTACCGCAACTACAGCTCGCCCAAGTAAGTCTCGTCGCCATTGTAAAAAGGACCCCGGAAACAGGCTTCCCCAAGTTTTCCTACAAAAAAGGTCTAAACGAGTCCTTTGGGGGCCAAGCATGTGGCCCAGCTAGGTGTATTTATCTTTTCTAGAATTCTTCACCGATCTGATCTCTGACGGGAACTGTAACATTCGCTGGCGCGCCGTCATCTTGAGCTCTCATACCAGTCATGCTATGAATCCATACACGGATAACGAAAATGTTATAAAGTCCACTACAGTGTGATACATAGGGCCACTTAACACCAAATGTGACTTTTTGTCTAGTGGGAAAACAGCTTCACTGGTTTACTTCGCCCTGAAAACTCTGACCCGTCTACAATATGGTCCAGAAAATTGGTGCTGAAGTGATAAAAGCTGATTCTGCTGCTCATGTAGAGCATGCTATTCAGTGTTTCGAACCATATTAATCTCATTCAAAATGGCAATACTGCTGACACTCGGGTAATCCTCAATTTTCAAAGGTTTCCCCATCCGCAGTGATGTCCGTGTTTCCTGGGATCGTTGCCCTACTCTGGCGAGAAAAGAAGATGTCGTCACGTGCTGAGGAAACATAGTTGGTGTGGATGCTGATGTCGTCTCTCATTCCACTGCGATGCGCAGAACGTAATCCATACAGTGGTGTGTACTAACATGTACCAAATTCAGTTTTGACCCTCTTTCACTGGCAACTGAATGTCTGGCGATAACTGAGTTGGTGAGACAGCTTGTGAATGGACATCAAAACTATTTTACAGAATATCATGTATGAATACAATCCTTGTGTGCCACCATACAAGAGAAAATATAAAAATGCAGCAGATGAAGTAGATAAAAGGTAATACACTGTCGGATAAAAAATGCAAAATGGCAAAGCTGGAGTGGCAAACGACAAATGCAAGATTGTAGAGCTATGAATGACCACGGGATAGAAAGATGCCGGTTGTTACGAAAAAAGAAGCCTCCGGGGAAAAGAAAAACGCATATATGAATATTAAGAGCTCAGATAATATGACCGCACTAAGCAAATCAGGAATGGCTGAAAGGTGGTAGGACTGCATAGAGCGAAAAAGAAAAACACTGAGCACTGGAAGATCTAAGATGAAATAAAACCACTGGATTAGACGACGTTCTGAATTATTGAGATCCCTAGTAGAACCAGCCATGAAAAAACCGTTCCACAAAGAACGCGAGATATAAGAGTATAACAAAGACTTCAATTGGGATGAAATAATTCCCATTCCAAAAAAGGGATTCAAGAAGGCTAGGAGAGTATTCCTGCTGGAAAGAGCAGATAAGCTATGGTTAGCATGCCTCTTAGTCAATGAACTGACATCATTTAGTTTCAGCATGATGGACGTAGAAGAATTACGAGCACAGTTTAAACGACTAACGTCAGTTGGCTATTGTACGCATCGTCAACTACAGATTATGGTGCTGTATGGAGATGGCCTAAGCATAGGCCGAACCTGGTAATTTTAATAAAGTACCATTGATATATAGACTGCTATTTTACAAATTTTATCTCGATTACGAGATCACTGCTATCCGAAAATGTTAACAAAAAATTTTTAACGTTTGAAATGAGTGTAAATCGCCCTCTAGAGAAGTATTTGCTGAGTAAGCGGCTTAAGGACGGAAAAGACCCACTGTGATTTAATATCAAAATTCGGTACATGTTGAAGAATTAAAGATTGTTCCACTCCCTGTTCAAAAGAGAATGCACGTATAACGAAAGGCAGAATTAGGAGAGATTAATGCGTTTGTGAAAAGATCGATGTCTGAAGCAGACAACAACGACCCACGTCACGCCTTAGCAAAAGATCTGGCCGAGAACAGGAGAAGATTCTAGTCCTACATAAAATCGCTGACCGGGTCTAAGGCTTCTATTGAGTCACTCGTTGAACAGTTAGGCGTGGCGGCAGAAGATAGCGAAAGGAATGCCGAAGAAATCGTTCACACAGGTGAATCGTACAAACATACCCTCGTTTGACCACCGAAAAGGCTCCCACATAGACGACATAGCCTCGGGCATGGATGTGTGTGATGTCCTTAGGTTAGTCAGGTTTAAGTAGTTCTAAGTTCTAGAGGACTGATGACCTCAGATGTTAAGTCCCATAGTGTTCAGAGCCATATGAACAATTTTTTTTTTGAAAGAGTCACAATCATTGTATTACTAAGAATACGCGGTCACAGCGAGTTAAAGAAGAATTAATTATTAAAGCTGGTCGGGGAAAGATACTGGGTGATACTACTTAGCATGTTGTATTAATAGTGGAGGTAGAGAATATCAGAAAACGAGCAGCACGTTTCGATACTCCTTCATTCGGTAAACTGATGTCGGATGAGGGGTTCAGAATTACCGAAAGGTTAAATGTCAAAGTTTTGTCAGCGTCAGTTTGTCCGAAGTAGAATGGTACAACATTTTACTTCCTCCTACATATACCTGCGACATTTCTCTCATGGTAAATTCAGAGAAATTTGAGATCTTACGGAGGCTTTCCGACATCCGTTATTCCTGCGAGAAATACTCGAAAGGAAGAGAAAGGGGTTGTACACAAAAAGGACTCCTTTGCACTCGGCATGCGGACCTGGGCATGTAGATGTCAATATGGACAGGCCATTTCATTTTAAGAAGTAACACAAAGTGTTATTCAAACATGAGGGTCACATTTGAGCACTTAAGGTAAGTGGAAAAATTTCGCATCCTTGTACATATTTATTCGCGTGATTCCCTCTACAGGGAAAATAATTCTAAAAGATATTCTGCAAACTTAATTTCATTCTCGTTTGTTTTAAACTTCGTTCCACAAAATCGTCTGTCTGAAGGCACAAGGTGGAACAGAAAGAAGTTAGCGAGTGACGTGTGCCGCTTTGCTAACATGTGCATTTACAAGCGAGTGTTGGAAAGTAATGCCTCCGAATTTTTATGAGAAAACTCTTAAAGCTTTTTAAATAAAGCAACCGTTAACATTTTAAATTTCGTTTCTTCACGTCAATATATATATATATATATATATATATATATATATATATATATATATATATATATATATATATGAAGTCGCTCTGGCAACGAACATGTTTTCCGAACGATGGACCAGGTTGTTGACACCGTCACTGTAGATAGTTTGACTATACTGACGGAGCAACAACCTCACCTCTGATTGCACCGCTTCATCACTACGAAGAGAAGTCCTCGAAGATATTTTTTAAGTTTTAGAAACAGATAAAAACAGGATGGTGCCAAGTCGGGACTGCGTGGAGGATGATCGATGACTGTGAATCCAAGACGTCAGATTTTTGTAGATGTCACAGCGTTTGTTTGGTCTGGCATTGTCTTGCTGAAGAATATGGTGCTCCTCGTGTGTAAGAACTCACAGAATTCGTAACTCTATTACAGCAGACTATTTCTCACACACCAACATTGTTACTTTGCACACCACCACGTTACACGGTATAATTCGGAGCCCTCCAGCGGCAGACTGCAGCAAATACGTAATCACGATGAATAAATACGCTACTGGCCATTAAAATTGATACACTAAGAAGAAACGCAGGTGAAAACGGGCATTCATTGAACAAATAAATTATACTCGAACTGACATGTGATTACATTTTCACTCAATTTGGGTGCATAGATCCTGATAAATCAGTACCCAGAACAACCACCTCTGGACGTAATAACGGCCTTGGTACGCCTGGGCATTGAGTCCAACAGAGCTTGGATGGCGTTTACAGGTACAGCTACCCATGCAGCTTCAACACGATACCCCAGGTCATCAAGAGTAGTGAGTGGCGTATTGTGACGAGCCAGTTGCTCGGCCACCATTGACCAGAAGTTTTCAATTGGTGAGAGATCGGGAGAATATGCTGGCCAGGGCAGCAGTCGAACATTTTCTGTATCCAGAAAGGCCCGTACAGGACCTGCAACATGCGGTCGTGCATTATCCTGCTGAAATGTAAGGATTCGCAGGGATCGGATGAAGGGTGGAGCCACAGGTCGTAACACTTCTGAAATGTAACGTACACTGTTCAAAGTGCCGACAATGCGAACAAGAGGTGACCGAGACGTGTAACCAGTGGCACCCCATACCATCACGCCGGGTGATACGCCAGTATGGCGTTGACGAATACACGCTTCCAATGTGCGTTAACCGCGATGTCGTCCAACACGGATGCGACTATCATGATGCTGTAAACAGAACCGGGATTCATCCGAAAAATTACGTTTTCCCATTCGTGCATCCAGGTTCGTCGTTGTGTACACCATCGCAGGCGCTCCTGTCTGTGATGCAGCCATGTTCTCCGAGCTGACAGTCCATGCTGCTGCAAACGTCGTCTAACTGTTCGTGCAGATGGTTTTTGTCTTGCAAACATCCCCATCTGCTGACTCAGGGATCGAGACGTGGCTGCACGATCCGTTACAGCCATGCGGATACGATGCCTGTCATCTCGACTGCTAGTGATACGAGGCCGTTGGGATCCAGCACGGCGTTCCATGTTACCCTCCTGAACCCACCGATTCCACATTCTGCTAACAGTCATTGGATCTCGACCAACGCGAGCAGCAATGTCGCGATACGATAAACCGCAATCGCGATAGGCTACAGTCCGTCCTTTATCAAAGTCGGAAACGTGATAGTACTCATTTCTCCTCCTTACACGAGGCATCACAACAACGTTCCACCAGGCAACACCGGTTCACTGCTGTTTGTGTATGGGAAATCGTTTGGAAACTTTCCTCATGTCAGCACGTTGTAGGTGTCGCCACCGGCGCCAACCTTGTGAATGGTCTGAAAAGCTAATCATTTGCATATCACAGCATCTTCTTTCTGTGGGTTAAATTTCGCGTCTGTAGCACGCCATCTTCGTGGTGTAGTAATTTTAATGACCAGTAGTGTATGTAGAATGTTAATAACGTTTTTTATTTGAAAAGTTTTAAGAGTTTTCACGTACAAAATTACTTTCCGGCACGCACCTGTATTTGTTGTAGATACAGCCAATGGAACGCAGTTTGTGAACTTATGATCATTCACTTCCTATAGTTAGTATTGCCTGGCTTAGCTCAGTCAGCTCGCAGTTTCTGCAGGAGTAGAGTTGTGATTTCATTTAGTTGCTCAGTGGGATGTAGCTTGATTCGATTTCTACTCGCCGGGAATCGAAGTGCCGTCCAGCCAGAGAGTGGTTTTTGCGGTGCGCCACAATTATTTGCTCCAGCAGCTGCTAGATTGGTAACTACGCTCCGCAACACCCACTGTGCTCTGTCTCCTATAATTCTACGAATTTCCTGCTGCGATTACGTGTTTCATTAAATGATAACTCAACAGTGAGAGAGGTTTGTATTCCACTGTTCCGTTCTACTTTCTTACAGTATCTTGTTTTATTCTACGTGTAAAATTTTAAGCCCTGCATCCGAAAAACAGTCGTCAATAAATCACACGAGAGCTGCAGGCACAGAGAGTTTGACAACCGCTTCAATCATACAGAAGGTGTCTGCAGCCGAATCTGCACGGCATCAGATAGTATAATGTGCTGTCATATGCACTCTAGTGCTTCCTCTTAGCCCCTTCGCGCCCAACTCATGGGCCTTCATTGTAGTCGGAAAATCCTGCGTCACAAGAGTAAGGTATTAGTGTGGGATGCTTCAGTGATTCTGATTATACCAGAAACGGTTTTCCTACTTTATAGAGAAGTGGAAACATGAAAGGCCGTAGAAAGCCAAAAAGATGACAGGTAGAAAACTCATTCTCACTTCTACAGACTGTTGAGCCTGAAAAGAATCGTTCTAACGAGTCAGACATTCACCAGTACGTACACACACTGCCAGTAGCCAATCCTGGCAGTTTGTGCATCCTCCGGATGTGAATTTGATATCTGTGCCGTCGCAGTCTTCGTATGCCACCAACGATAGGCATGTACAATAGTATGAACAGTATCATTGTAATGAAGGATCGTAGTATACATAGCTGTACCAATGGAACTTTTTCGCCATGTCACTTATCTGGTGAACGGTAACTCCTGTACTTTTTGTGTGTGTAATGGCAACTGCTGACACGAAAGTTAGAAAGCGTAGTGATATAGTGATAGCACGGATCCATAGTTTTTAATACCGGCGTCGCTTTTGGTGGCGCCTGAATCGCTCGTTGTCTTCCACCATAGTGTCATATACTCTAGAAATTATGGTAAACACTAACATGTCGCAAATAGCTGATATTTGATACGTACGTACAGTGACCAAATTTTAATACAGTGTACATTTCTCACATGTATTATTATCATATTCATATTGTGATGAGATGTTAGAGAAATAGTACCAACTGGTCGAAGTTAATATGTCGTAAAATACACATATACATTGCCTCCTACGTAAAAATTTGTACGTAAGGTTGATGAAGGAACTACACAAATACACTCCTGGAAATGGAAAAAAGAACACATTGACACCGGTGTGTCAGACCCACCATACTTGCTCCGGACACTGCGAGAGGGCTGTACAAGCAATGATCACACGCACGGCACAGCGGACACACCAGGAACCGCGGTGTTGGCCGTCGAATGGCGCTAGCTGCGCAGCATTTGTGCACCGCCGCCGTCAGTGTCAGCCAGTTTGCCGTGGCATACGGAGCTCCATCGCAGTCTTTAACACTGGTAGCATGCCGCGACAGCGTGGACGTGAACCGTATGTGCAGTTGACGGACTTTGAGCGAGGGCGTATAGTGGACATGCGGGAGGCCGGGTGGACGTACCGCCGAATTGCTCAACACGTGGGGCGTGAGGTCTCCACAGTACATCGATGTTGTCGCCAGTGGTCGGCGGAAGGTGCACGTGCCCGTCGACCTGGGACCGGACCGCAGCGACGCACGGATGCACGCCAAGACCGTAGGATCCTACGCAGTGCCGTAGGGGACCACACCGCCACTTCCCAGCAAATTAGGGACACTGTTGCTCCTGGGGTATCGGCGAGGACCATTCGCAACCGTCTCCATGAAGCTGGGCTACGGTCCCGCACACCGTTAGGCCGTCTTCCGCTCACGCCCCAACATCGTGCAGCCCGCCTCCAGTGGTGTCGCAACAGGCGTGAATGGAGGGACGAATGGAGACGTGTCGTCTTCAGCGATGAGAGTCGCCTCTGCCTTGGTGCCAATGATGGTCGTATGCGTGTTTGGCGCCGTGCAGGTGAGCGCCACAATCAGGACTGCATACGACCGTGGCACACAGGGCCAACACCCGGCATCATGGTGTGGGGAGCGATCTCCTACACTGGCCGTACACCACTGGTGATCGTCGAGGGGACACTGAATAGTGCACGGTACATCCAAACCGTCATCGAACCCATCGTTCTACCATTCCTAGACCGGCAAGGGAACTTGCTGTTCCAACAGGACAATGCACGTCCGAATGTATCCCGTGCCACCCAACGTGCTCTAGAAGGTGTAAGTCAACTACCCTGGCCAGCAAGATCTCCGGATCTGTCCTCCATTGAGCATGTTTGGGACTGGATGAAGCGTCGTCTCACGCGGTCTGCACGTCCAGCACGAACGCTGGTCCAACTGAGGCGCCAGGTGGAAATGGCATGGCAAGCCGTTCCACAGGACTACATCCAGCATCTCTACGATCGTCTCCATGGGAGAATAGCAGCCTGCATTGCTGCGAAAGGTGGATATACACTCTACTAGTGACGACATTGTGCATGCTCTGTTGCCTGTGTCTATGTGCCTGTGGTTCTGTCAGTGTGATCATGTGATGTATCTGACCCCAGGAATGTGTCAATAAAGTTTCCCCTTCCTGGGACAATGAATTCACGGTGTTCTTATTTCAATTTCCAGGAGTGTACGTACATGTACGATATGTGGCACATGAACACATGAACAATATTGTTGAACAACCTTCGAAATTTTTTTGGTGGAATTCAGGTTTTCTTTTGTTTCTTTGTACAGTGGTGTAACGAAACCATCGTCCTCGGTCTTCGATTCACAGAAATAATGTAATATTCGAGTTTTACAATAATGGTATTTTCTGTGAAAACAATTTCACAGCAGTGAAACAGCCAGTAATATGTAATCACCAGAACGTCCAACAGAAAACACTGAGGTAAGCAACACCCGTCACATTATACACGTACAGTTTTGTGACACAATGGTAGCTTTGACGACGGGAATGTCTCAGCATCGCCTCGCCGAGCTATACTGCTATGGCATTCGCTGAAGTGACAAACAACGTGTGTACCACCCAACTATTCTTCCACTAACGTACGACTAACTGACACCGCACGAAAAAGCAAATCCGAGAGAGAGCCGAGGTGTATCGAGTGCAAGCTTCAGGGCGAAGGGGAAAGTGGGAATTACTGTTTTCAACATCAGAGTGCTGGGAACAAGTTCGTTTCCAGACGTATGGAGCATATCCGACAGAACATATACCACACATATATCGTATATCTGTGATCTCCACTGCCGACCGGAGTGGCCGTGCGGTTCTAGGCGCTACAGTCTGGAACCGAGCGACCGCTACGGTCGCAGGTTCGAATCCTACCTCGGGCATGGATGTGTGTGATGTCCTTAGGTTACTTAGGTTCAATTAGTTCTACGTTCTAGGCGACTGATGACCTCAGAAGTTAAGTCGCATAGTACTCAGAGCCATTTGAACCATTTTTGTGATCTCCACTGTCATGGTATCCTCCGTGCTGATACACAAAACAGTCTTAATGTCGGGCGGGTGTACATGAAAGGCTACGAGCAAATGAGGTAAATGGAAGAGACTCTACTTTCTAGTGTGCAGTGCACTCTAGGCGACAGCTTGCGTAAAGTGGGAAATCCTGGTCCGAGTCGCGGTCAAGCATAAATTTTCAAGTTTTGCCACCGAATTATGCCAGTGCCCATTTGCGACTGACTTCGGTTCCTCCCTATCAGGAAGGTCGCAGCTCGTAGTAATAGACGGCAAATCATCGAGTAAAACTGAAGTGGTATCAGGTGTTCCCCAGGGAAGCGTCCTGGGACCTCTGCTGTTCCTGATCTATATAAATGACCTGGGTGCCAATCTGAGCAGTTCTCTTAGGTTGTTCGCAGATGATTCTGTAATTTACCGTCTAGTAAGGTCATCCGAAGACCAGTATCAGTTGCAAAGCGATTTAGAAAATATTTCTGTATGGTGTGGCAGGTGCAGTTGACGCTAAATAACGAAAAGTGTGAGGTGATCCACGTGAGTTCCAAAAGAAATCCGTTGGAATTCGATTACTCGATATATAGTACAATTCTCGAGGCTGTCAATTCAACTAAGTACCTGGGTGTTAAAATTACGAACGACTTCAGTTGGAAAGACCACATAGATAATATTGTGGGGAAGGCGTGCCAAAGGTTGCGTTTCATTGGCAGGACACTTAGAAGATGCATCAGGTCCACTAAAGAGACAGCTTACACTACACTCGTTCGTCCTCTGTTAGAATATTACTGCGCGGTGTGGGATCCTTACCAGGTGGGATTGACGGAGGACATCGAAAGGGTGCAAAACAGGGCAGCTCGTTTTGTATTATCACGTAACAGGGGAGAGAGTGTGGCAGATATAATACGCGAGTTGGGATGGAAGTCATTAAAGCAAAGACGTTTTTCGTTTTGGCGAGATCAATTTACGAAATTTCAGTCACCAACTTTCTATTCCGAATGCGAAAATATTTTGTTGAGCCCAACCTACATAGGTAATGATCATCAAAATGAAATAAGAGAAATCAGATCTCGAATAGAAAGGTTTAGGTGTTCGTTTTTCCCGCGCGCTGTTCGGGAGTGGTATGGTAGAGAGATAGTAAGATTGTGGTTCGATGAACCCTCTGCCAAGCACGTAAATGTGAATTGCAGAGTAGTCATGTAGATGTAGATGTAGATATATATTCGCGATGGAAATGCTTGATAAGCAATACTAGTATTGTTAATAATAGTAGTCCTTCTTCCCAATTACAACTTCAGTTATTTTATCATGTAGGTAAGAACAAATGTTAATGATTTTGAGGGCGGTGGGGGGGAGGGGGCTGTGGGATGTGGCTTAGCAATGAGGTATGGTTTAGGAAAGGGGTGGGGCACGGTGGCGTCATGGTTTTGTACTTGAATGTAGCTACATCTCCGTTTCTAGGTCTAGTTTGGTCCCTTTGTTCTATTACTGTTAATTGCCGCACTCTGTCTGTTAAGTCACAAATTCCCAAACAGCCAGTTCTTAAATTATATAAATCTAATATCACAGCTTCTTATGTTGTGGAAAAACTGTTGTGTGAGCAACGTAACTGTATAAGAGGGACTGGAATATGAGTTCCCTGCGTTGCTACATTCATTGAGTAGATGACAACCGACGCATACGTTTTCAATCTATGTGCTAAGCGACAGTCCACATATGTGACGCAAATCAGTACTTTGAAATCATATTTCGTCTTCCTTCGTATCGTTAGAAATTCCATGAGCTTCCGTTTGAAGCTGCTTAAGCCTGGAGAGGATCCGCTTCACGCGACTATTCGTCTCACATGACATGAAATAACTGCAACTCGAATAACATCAGTACACACACTGTGGTAAATGATCCGTGCTGATCCGCAACGTTCCTCTCTAAGGCAGAGCGATCATTTGTACAGCCTGACAGAGAGATCCTAACTCTACACAGACGATTATCCATATTCGTTCCTGTTGTAAAAGAGTTCGAACCTTTAACAGTTTGTGTCTGTAGTTATGCAAGTCAACAACAACGAAATTTTCTGTTCCGCAAACGATCTGAAGATTTACATGAGATAAGCTAAGAAGAAAAACTAGTATTTAACGCTCGATCGACAATGTTGTTGTTACTAGGGGCGGTGCTGAGTTAAGATAGAGGGGGCATAGAGAAGTATATCAATTGTGCCTTTCCAAAATTAGTGTTTCACCTTATGAGATTTAGGGACACCACAGAAAACCTAATTCTTGATTGCCAGACGGAAATTTGAACCAGCGCCGTTCCGAAAGAAAGTCCAGTGTCTTACCACTGCATTACTTCGTTCTTTTAGATCGGCACAAATTAAAACATGCAGGCACTGAATTTACTTAGCTGAATGTTCCTCAGATATTAACAGTAGAACTTTATTTAGAGGAAGAAGTTCGAATCAGGTGAAAAGGACACGGCTGACAATTATATAGTATTCTTATTACTTCCTTTTCACAATTCTAGATTCATTTATTACAGTGAGGGGGTTTTGCCTCTTAGAATTTTCAACGTAGCCAGAAGAGGCTAGATAGAACAGGCGCTACTGGTTTTTGGCACGTTACTAACGCTATGAACCGCCAATGTTATGTAGGATATGCTTGCTGTTGCGGGGTTCCAACATGTCTACCGGTGACAGCAACCAACACGGATGAGAGTAATGCTATTCTGTTAAGTAAACGAACTTCAGAATATAAGATCTCCTCTGAGATACATCAGTAACAAGAACATATAATTTCCAAGTGAAATAAGAAACATTTACTTAAAAACAAACGAAAACCACTAACATATGAAACGCAAAACTGCGAGATATCCCAATATTATCTAAAATATGGCAAAACATTAATTAAGCTATACGTTAATCTGTGGAGTGTTCTCAGGTTAAAAATGCTACTGAGGTCATATTATTACACATTAAAATTTAACAGAAAAATTTTAAATTAACTGTACAACGAAACAATTAAATACACAAATGCTTCGGAATATAGTCTTCACTCTCCGGACCTTGTCAAGAGAGTGGAAGAACCGGCGAGTCTAAAATTCTTCCCCCTCGTTCGCAGAACGACGCTTATAATTGGCCAATCAGCGGGTTCTCTTCCCCCATCCATTTTTCCCTTACATTTTTTCGTAAACGAGCTATAATTTTATGAAATTGGAGCTACCATCTTGTACCGCCGATCGGGAGTTGCCGGAATAACATTCTCATCCTTTGCGATCTTATTTCATGTATGTATTATCAATTGCGCTCCGATAGCAGCCATCTCACGCTCGGACGCAGATCCATGATCTTTGTATTTGTATGAAGGGAGGATGAGGGAAGCTGAATGATATATAGACAAAATTTTCTCTTCATCTACGATGCACTGATGATCTAATGCCCATCGGGGGCCTGTCAGATCTGCTGAGCCGCACTCCAGTTTTGTTTTTCCTCCAGAGTTTGGACTTTATTTGGCAGTGTAAAACACGTTGTTAAAATTTATTCTTAATTGTGCGAGAAGAGACTATATAAATGCAAATACACATACATAAAGGCTCAAGGTGTCACAATTTGGTGCACAACAAATGTGTTGATAGAAATAAAAATAAAGTAGATATTTTGAACATGGCTTCGCTGCAGCGACTGTGCATGCAAGAGATTCTATTGATTGGAAATAACAGGCATCCAGTTGCAAAATACAGGTTAATTACACCTTGACCATGCTTTCGAAAGTTTTAAAACTGACTTCTTCAGAAGGTATTGTACATAATAACAAACGTTATGACACTGTGTGTCGAACAGCAATGATTGCATTACAATAAACAAAATTATAGGAAATATTTACATATAATTTTAGTGAAGCAATCTCACGTAGAATCACATACTATTATCTGTATACGTTGTGAGATCCTTTGAATCTGTGTAGTACATGTTCGTCTGCTCCACTTACTAACCATTTAAAATACATGATTTAAAAGTAGTAGCTCTCTACTGTAGAGCTTTGTCTTAAAACTTTTTAAAACATCTTTAGTAAGAAAAAAAAGGAGAACCTGATTAAGGAAGGCGGTAACCTATTATCATCGAAATTTTCAAAAATTTCGATTTTTACCGTCAAATTTGGGACATGAAAGTAAGATGTGGTTTACATCAGCGTCCAATTCAGAACCACGCTCACATGCAGGTGAACCGTAGATACTGATGCGATATAGATGAAAAGGAAAAGAAGTGTGATTGAAACGGAACCGAATGATGCTGGAAATCGTTGTTCGGTCGAAATGTGTCATCGCAAACCATAGACTTGTTATGGTTGTTATGGTGGTAACACTGCATAATAAAAATTTTTTGTTTGTTGGGGCACGTTAGACATCTCTTACCAGTGATACTGGCTCAGCTCTTGGCCGTACGTAAATATTCCGTATACGATAATTTCAAATCGAGCTGTTTCTACAGATACAGCTTGCTTCACTAAAACATCATCTTCCTCGTTGTATCGGATGGCAGCGCGGGAATGTGCCCACAGCAGAGGACTGTATGTCTCCTCCGTTTACTGCGAACATATTCCTGTACCACATCTAAAAAATATCCATTGGTGTTTTTATTCCATCTCCGGTATTGAATATTCTTTATGACGATCAAGGAGTCAGATACGAGTAGTATGTTTAAGAAGGAAGTTGAACATACAAACTTGAGAGTTTCGTAAAGGGTAGTTGTCTCTGCTGTAAACATAGAAACGCTTTTATGTAGTTTGAAGGCTTTACTGACTTGTATCTGACGATAGGGAAAAGCACAACCAGTATATTCTTCTTGTGGAATTTTGGAGCCATCAGTACATATACACACAGAAACAGGCCACTGAGCTTCAACAAGACGATAAAGTCCACAGTTGCCATTAACACATTCTGAGCCTGTTGTATTTTAATAATAACCTGGAATTGTGTTTAAGGTGTGAATATTATACACTCCTGGAAATGGAAAAAAGAACACATTGACACCGGTGTGTCAGACCCACCATACTTGCTCCGGACACTGCGAGAGGGCTGTACAAGCAATGATCACACGCACGGCACAGCGGACACACCAGGAACCGCGGTGTTGGCCGTAGAATGGCGCTAGCTGCGCAGCATTTGTGCACCGCCGCCGTCAGTGTCAGCCAGTTTGCCGTGGCATACGGAGCTCCATCGCAGTCTTTAACACTGGTAGCATGCCGCGACAGCGTGGACGTGAACCGTATGTGCAGTTGACGGACTTTGAGCGAGGGCGTATAGTGGACATGCGGGAGGCCGGGTGGACGTACCGCCGAATTGCTCAACACGTGGGGCGTGAGGTCTCCACAGTACATCGATGTTGTCGCCAGTGGTCGGCGGTAGGTGCACGTGCCCGTCGACCTGGGACCGGACCGCAGCGACGCACGGATGCACGCCAAGACCGTAGGATCCTACGCAGTGCCGTAGGGGACCACACCGCCACTTCCCAGCAAATTAGGGACACTGTTGCTCCTGGGGTATCGGCGAGGACCATTCGCAACCGTCTCCATGAAGCTGGGCTACGGTCCCGCACACCGTTAGGCCGTCTTCCGCTCACGCCCCAACATCGTGCAGCCCGCCTCCAGTGGTGTCGCGACAGGCGTGAATATAGGGACGAATGGAGACGTGTCGTCTTCAGCGATGAGAGTCGCTTCTGCCTTGGTGCCAATGATGGTCGTATGCGTGTTTGGCGCCGTGCAGGTGAGCGCCACAATCAGGACTGCATACGACCGAGGCACACAGGGCCAACACCCAGCATCATGGTGTGGGGAGCGATCTCCTACACTGGCCGTACACCACTGGTGATCGTCGAGGGGACACTGAATAGTGCACGGTACATCCAAACCGTCATCGAACCCATCGTTCTACCATTCCTAGACCGGCAAGGGAACTTGCTGTTCCAACAGGACAATGCACGTCCGCATGTATCCCGTGCCACCCAACGTGCTCTAGAAGGTGTAAGTCAACTACCCTGGCCAGCACGATCTCCGGATCTGTCCCCCATTGAGCATGTTTGGGACTGGATGAAGCGTCGTCTCACGCGGTCTGAACGTCCAGCACGAACGCTGGTCCAACTGAGGCGCCAGGTGGAAATGGCATGGCAAGCCGTTCCACAGGACTACATCCAGAATCTCTACGATCGTCTCCATGGGAGAATAGCAGCCTGCATTGCTGGGAAAGGTGGATATACACTCTACTAGTGACGACATTGTGCATGCTCTGTTGCCTGTGTCTATGTGCCTGTGGTTCTGTCAGTGTGATCATGTGATGTTTCTGACCCCAGGAATGTGTCAATAAAGTTTCCCCTTCCTGGGACAATGAATTCACGGTGTTCTTATTTCAATTTCCAGGAGTGTATTTAGATAGAGACAAATGCGAAGAACATCCTATACAACGTACGATAGGAGATGAAGTGTCGAAGCTGGTACAGACGGCCGGAATCTTATTTCTTCTGTTGGTGGCAGTCCGTAATCGGTAACTGCAGTCATTATTTTGAAAGGCTGAAATATCTAGAAGGCCATGCATTGAATGTAAAATCTATCTGACAACATTTCAAAACTAATTCTCAAAGGAATCTCTCCTACCTCCGCTAAAAGGGCGTTTGTGGGCGTCGAATGCATGGGTTTAGAATAAGTACGAATGACCTTGTATTCAAGAGTATTAAATATGGTGAGATAAACCTTAAGTGCAGTGTTATACATTAAACATAGTCCAGCCGTGATCGAATAATCCCTCGATTCTTGGTGACTAGAATACTATGATGCGCTCTGCACCACACAGGTGAGTGGCCGAATGACATTTAAACTACTTTCGGACTTATTAACAGAAGATCGAATGTGAGGCGTCCAGCTTAAACGCGATTCAAATATCTTTCCCAGGAATCAAGCGTGAGATTTAGTCTGGAAAGTATACTTTTCACATGTGGAGTGACCGTCAATGCTAGCAGCGTTCGATTTGTAGAAGAGGGCAATCATCAATTTCTCAGCCGAAGTTTCCAGCCCGTTGGCACACAGCCACTCACCAACGTGTTCCGCGTTTGTAGGTAATGCCGTTTTGGCCTGAAGATATGAGTCTTCAGTTGAATAGACACATACATCGTCTGCATACCGCAATACCTTAGCAGGGTGGCTGCTTATTCGTTCCAAATCATGGGTATACGTATTTCACAAGAGGGGCTTAAAATTGCACCGTGTGGCAAGCCTTGGGAGACAAGTAAGTGTCCGAGGATGTTGCCTTTGAATCTGACATCGACTGTTCTTTGAATGAACAGGATACTGACACCATAAATCATCGTAGAGGGAAGTCACAGTTCCTTCAGCTCGTCCAAAGTAACCTGTATCTTAACTTTAAGAACAGCGATGACGATAGATTTTTATCGTTTGGAAGGCTGAAGTGATATCCATAATAAGAAAATACAGATTTTCGAATGTCCGTTTGCCTTTTCTGAAACCTGATTGTCTCTGAGGCACAAAATTATTAAATTCAAGCCACTAGTCCAGTCTCCATTTCGTCATTACCTCGAACCTTTCTGCTACACGAGTCGACAACGCGTTCGGTTATAGTTAAAGGCAATATCTGCATCTTCTAAATCTTTCAGAAGTGGAATTATAATGTGCATCTTCCATGTTTCTATGTAGTTCTGTTGCATCCAGTACTGAATAAAAATGAACAGAAGCTAATCTTTTGCTCCTATGGGCAGATTCGCAAGCGTATAATTACAAATGTAATCAATAATACCAGGACAGCTGTATGTCAATAATTTAATAGGTGACAGAGTTCTTCTTTAGGGTAGGGACGAAGCAGCGCACGATGATAATCATCGTCAACAGGACATGGCTTATTTTGGAATGGGAGCGTGGGAGGAGCAAGCGTGTCGATGAATTCCACTATCCAGGCAATGGCAGTAGGAACGTAGCAGAGGGGAAGGCAGTCAGCTATTTCGAAAAGCTTTTGTTTTATATCAAATGTGGGTTATATTCATAGCCCTGTTAAGTGAAGAACAAACTTCAATCGAATTGTCCTCTTTTGATTTTTTCAGGAATTTGTTAACACGCGTATTTACTTCTCGAACTTCCATAACTTATGGAAGTTAAAATTCTGGCGATAAGTTTCCAAAGCAAATCGGCGTTTTGCGACATCTCTCGAGCATTCGGGACTCCATTAACGAGGGGAATGTGGCTTCATAACAGAAAACTCTTTTTTCTTGTGAATGCTGACAGTTACTGCGACATCCATAGCATTGATAAAAGCGGGATACGCGTCTCTTTCTCGTGAGCCATTCCGTTCATGTGCGTCCGCACATTTGTCCCAGTTAGTTTCCGCAATTTTCCACTTAATTTTCGCTTAATATATTTGTGTAGTATCAAGATTTATGTTAATGTAGAACTCTTTGGTTCATGGTCGGATCTTACTGACTCTTTTTAAAGTATTCATTGCAAATTTCAGCAAAACAGGAGAAGGGAAGTGAAACATTTATTCCAAAACGTCTGCAAGGAGACGAAACAATAGTAGGGGCTCCACCGTTGACTGACATGATGTTGTTGTGTTCTATAACGCGTACCAATGCCCGGCAGCTTCTGTCTGTTATGCCTACATCTACATCATACTCCTCAATCCACTTCATGGTGTGTGACGGAGGGTACTCATGGTACCTCTAACTGATCCTCCCTAGGCTGTTCCTTTCGCAACTGGCGCATTGGAAGAATTATTATCGGTAACAGTCTGTAATGGCTCTAATTTCTCGAATTTTCTCAACGTGCTCACCGTGACGCACAGTGCCTCTCTTGTAAAGTCTGCCAACGGAGTTTGTTGAGCATTTGGATTACGTTCTAGCGCCGACTAAACGATCCCGTGACGTAACGCCTCGCTATTCGTTGGATCTTCTTCATCTTTTCTATCAATTCTAACTGGTAAGTACGATATTTTAGTGCCTGTGTTGTTCCTAATTACGATATTATGTTCCTTTGGACGTGCAAGCGTGTCCAAAGTAACATTATATTTTAATTCGGAATAAGACAGGCATTGCAATATCTTATTTATCCGCCGACACTTTCAAGTAAACTGTGTCGCCTGTACGATATATTATATATAATTGATGTACGAGTACAGGTTGTAGACACATGGCTTATGACATACGGAAGTTTGGAAAAATGGCTCTGAGCACTATGGGACTCAACTGCTGCGGTCATCAGTCCCCTAGAACTTAGAACTACTTAAACCTAACTAACCTAAGGACATCACACACATCCATGCCCGAGGCAGGATTCGAACCTTCGACCGCAGCAGTCGCACGGTTCCGGACTGCGCGCCAAGAACCGCGAGACCACCGCGGCTGGCACGGAAGTTTGGATCTGGTTGTAAGTCGTGCTCAGATAGCTTAAAGGTAAGGCGACCGCTCGCATTTAGCTGGAAATCCGTGTCCGATTTCCGGTCCGCCACAAATTTTCAGTGTCGTCATTCCATTATACAGCTGATGGCTGTCCGTAACCACAACTGCAAATACATTTCATGTACCTGGTAAGTATCCTATACCTGTGAAATATTCTCAGGAACCGGTCGATAAAGCGCCTTATAACTCACTTCCTCCGTGGATGTGTCTCATTTTCTTAAGATTGTTCCAATAAACCTCAGACTAACATCTGCTTTTCCTACTACTTCCTTTGTGTGGTCATTTCACGTTGTACAGTAGTAGCTGTCTTTTCCTATGTATACGCAATATGTTACATTTATTTACTTTTAGGGTCAACTGCCAAAGCCTGCACCATACATCCATCCTCTGTGGGTCAATCTGCAAATAGATGCTGCCTTCAGGCCTTGCTACTTTCTTATAGACAACCACATTATCAGCGAACAGTCTTAAAGTGCATCCGACGCCATATCATTTATATATTTTGTAAATAATAATGGTCCTGTCACACTTATTTGGGGGACTCCTGAGATGAAATTTACATTTTCCGATTTTGTTCTGTTGAGAGCGACAGTTTGAGTTCTGTCTGAAAGGAAGTCTTGCATCCAGCCCCAAATATGGTCCTATGCTCGATAAGCTTGTGTTTTATTTTTTCACTAACCGGCAATGCGAGACGGTGTCAAATGCCTTCCTGAAGTCAAGGAACACGGCGTCAGCCTGAGTGTCGTCGTCTACAGCGCTGTGGATCTCATGGGGGAACAGACGAGCTGTGATGCGTAAAATATCTGTTGCGAAATAAACGTTGATTTTATAGAGGAGATATTCGTTAGCCTAAAACTTCATAATTCTTCAGCATCAAACATGTACCACAATTCTACAACAGATTAACGTCAATGATATTGGTCTGTTATTCTGTGCATCTTTGTTAAGGCCATTCTTGAAACTGGAACGACCAGCACTTTTTCCAGCCGTTAAGCCAACTTCGTTGTTCCAACTTTCTACGAAAAACTGTTGCTAGAGGGGGAGCAAGCTCTTTAGCATAATCTTTGCAAAATCTAGTAACTATCCCACCTGGTCCCGATTCCTTTCTGCTACTAACCGATTTTAGTTGCTTTTCTATTCCGCGCTCGGTTATCTCAATATCTGCCATTTCCAGGGTCGTACATTGTTTGTTAACTGAGACTGTGTTACGATCTTTCGCGGTGAAATAATTTCGGAGGACCAAATTCAGTATTTCGGACTTCTAGCTCTTGCGTTCTGTTTCAGAGTCACTATGGCCTCTGAGTGAATGAATAGATGATATCGCACCACATACTCATTTTACGTAAGACCAAAACTTCTTACAAAGAACCCCTTGAGTGCGAGGTCGCAAAAGGCCAATGATGTTTACGGCATTCGACGCCTTACATATTGTCCACCATGCAATCATGATTTTGGATGCTGATAGCAACACGGGGCGCGTTTGGAGGTGGCCACTGATGATCACGAGATGAGGCTATGGAGCGTAGTTAAACTGCTTAGTTGACGAGTAACTAACAACAGTGTCACAGTGCTAGTGGTGTTGATACAAAGCAGAGCAATGGCAACGATAAACAAAGGTAACATTGCATTAAATCTACAACAACAGTTACTGAAGTTAACATTTCGCCCGAAAGGAACCAAGGAATTTTGCGAAGTGAGAAATAAGTGCACTGTTTTTGGCCAATAGCTGGTCAAAATAACTTTCATTTGCTTGACTTCTGGTCAGTGTATAAAAATCATACTCCGTTAGAACAGACTATCCCTCCTGAAAAGTATGTGACACTGCAATTCACACCACCTGGAACCACTGGACAAATTCAGCCTCTGGGTGTTTGTATTTTCCGTGCCTATAAAGCATATTATCGCTCTGTCTGCTGGTACGTCTTAATGAATAGCCAGTTTCACGATAAGCTCCACGACAGACTGCCTCGCATCCAGTTGCATGCCACCGCATTCCATCAGTTCTCATCCTCTAGTTATACCAATATGGTTGTGTATGCATTCTGCCAAAGGGGATACGTACCTGAACATGCTGCACGGTTTGTAACTCTCAAAGAGTTCGCCTCAGATCTTGATAATGCGAACTCTTGCGGTCACTGTGGTGCGTCATTTTTAATTCGGTGTTGATGGTGCAAGTTAATGGTTTATTTTCAACATTTCTTGAATGTCGAAAATGTCTCTGCACCTCCCGGACACTCATTTTCTGTCGCCCTCCTAATGCACATAGTGAGTGACTGGTAGCTAATATTTTTCCTGTCGTAATTGTTAATATAACACTTTCAAATGAACCTTACTAAAGACTGAATTTGAAACTCCACTCTCATAAGGTTCTTTGTTAGGGTTCTTTCTTAGATCGGTTCACCAAATTTTGTTTCAAAGTCATTGAACGCTTTCTTCCTTGCTCTCCTTGCGCCCATTTTCGCTTTGTTCAACTTTCATGTGTCAGGTAGGGTTTGACTTCCCCTGAACCAGAGATGAAGCTCTGTTTGTTTATGGTGCTTCCTCTAACACGTTTATTAAACGTTGCTGGGTTTTTGCCATCTCTTAAGACCTTGCTCGAAACGTAGTTCTCTGAGGCATGTCGAATAATGCTTTTGATTCTTTTCACTTATGCTCCACATCTTCGGCATCATCGCGGAATATTTGGTACAAACTACTCAGATACTCTGTGATTTGTGTACTGTTACAAAGCAAAAATGTCTTCCTACCTTTCTTAAAATTCCTTGTAAAACGCGTAGTCATAGTTTCTATAACAGCCTTCTGATCACGGATTTCTTCCACTACGTTAAATGATTCGATAAAATCAGGTCCGTTCTTAGGAAGTCTAAGACGTTACCTTCACGAGTAGGTTCTCTAATTTTCTGCTCAAAGTAATTTTCGGAAAAGACATTCAGAATAATGTCCCTGCCTCTAGCCCCAGTTTTGATTGCATGACTTCCCCAATTTATGGCTGATATGTTAAAGTCACCCCCGATTACAACAGCATGAACAGGAAAATGGCTAACGATATTCTGTAAGGTGTCTGTGTTGCGCTCTGCCAATTCAGTTCATAACCCAGGAGGTCAGTAAAAGCATCGCATTACCGCTTTTGACCAACCTTTGATGCTGAACTTCACCCAGATTAATTCATATTCAGGAGGAGGAGGAGGAGATTACTGTTTAACGTCCCGTCGACAACGAGGTCATTAGAGACGGAGCACAAGCTCGGATTAGGAAAGGATTGGGAAGGAAATCGGCCGTGCCCTTTCTAAGGAACAATCCCGGCATTTGCCTGAAGCGATTTAGGGAAATCGCGGAAAACTTAAATCAGGATGGACGGACGTGGGATTGAACCGTCGTCCTCCCGAATGCGAGTCCAGTGTGCTAACCACTGCACCACCTCGCTCGGTAAATTCATATTCAGTATTCGTGATAACCGCGATAGATATTATCGAGCTCTTTACTGCAGTAAATACGACGCCGCCATTGGCGAGTAATATGTCCTTACGGTTAATATACCAATCCGAGAATACGATTTCCCTGCTGTTAACTGCCCGTTTCAACACCTCCCTGTTGTTGGCACTATCTTATGATCTTCAATAAGCGATACCAGTTCTAGGACCTTTGTTTGAATGATCCTGCAGTTTACTACTATCATGTTAACCTATTCTATATCCGATCTGCGAGGACGTGCATTCTCTGAGAACATTCTGGTTGATTTAACTTATATTCTGTCCGGTAGTTGGTTTCTGATCTCAAGGGGGGGGGGGGGGGCGGCAAGGAGTTCCCGAACCTAAAAAAGAAGAAAAAACTGTGTACACCACACGTACTCCGATACTCTAGTAGAAGTTTCGTGCATATAGTGCACGCCTGACACATTAAGAGGAATCCTACAATTCTGCACCCGATAGCGGAGGTCGAGAAATTCGCATCCGGTACCGTCGCAGAGTCGTCTGAGCTTCTGGTTCAGGCCTTCCACTCTGCTCCAAACCAGAGGGCACCGATCGACACTGGGTACGGTGGTATAAACAGACAGCTTAGCCTGCACCTCGCGTACGACGCTAGGAGCCGAGGATAGCCTCAAAACCCAAGCTCTAGGCGTAATTCCTGCCCACATGTGCCACTATTTGTAATTGGTTGCACACAGTGCGCTCGATGGCCGCCGGCGAGGCCTGCTCTACGTCACCGACGAGACCGCTCTTCCACCCCCGCTCCCCCGCACTCCACACCATCGCTGGCAGACATAGCGACTGCACACTGGCTTCTTTCCCGTCCTGCATACTATTTCCCTGAAGGGCTGCATCACCAGCCTAAAGCTGGAGCTCTCAATGACTAGCATACCCACCCTCTGCACTTGTCTGGACAGGGCAGTAGAATCGGTTCATGATAGAAACTCTGGTCTCTGTCTGTTACAAATGGAGGTCGAAGGTGGTATATTAAGTGTCTCCAGCCAGCTTGCAGTATACTATAGTGAGAAGCTTTATATACCGAGACAACTATAAATATTTCGCGAGGAGATTGTTTGTGCATAGCAATTAATTAGATATTGTTGCTACCCACATTATGTGGGTATGGTTCATGCACCAGAGAATTATTTGCCAAAATACCAAAGCCAACTTTCTCATCGAGACCGTCTTGTCTTACGATGAAGTAGTTTGGAAAGCGAACAGTCTACAGATACTTGAATAACGTTTCGCATAAGGGGACTATATCAGGCTAACTCGTTAATACTTCTATTTACAAGCTTTTTCTGTTGTAGTTAGCTGATCCTGCGTTCCACTTTAATACTTGTCTAGGTTCATGACTGAGGCGGAGAGAGATTGAATGATGTCTGTGAAGAGGTGCCGAATATCGGCGAAGTTTATAACACTGTTTTGTCACATACTTTGAATGAAATTAGGAATATCATTTACTATCTTATCGACCTGTTCAGTGTGAACTGGAGGCTATCACTGATTTGGCACTTTCGAAGGTACTTACTTGCGGGCACAGAATGACAGGGGTTCTGGCTTGGAGGTATGGCAGGTTATTGTGTAAGGTATAGCAGGCTTCGGTACAGGGACCACTCACATGCATTACTGTTTCCACGTAATGCCGCCTGCCGCCGATAATGTTAGCGAGCGGTGTTTGACTGCTGAGGCACACTCACACTATGGATTCAGCACATAATTCCGTACTGTTGACCCTGAATGATTGTGGCGGGCAGCGACGTGAAAAGTTGTGTGTTTTAAAAATTAACAGCTCTGAAGTTTTCTGGAGCAGTAATGATCGAGGCATGCAAGAAATTTTGTTTTGACAGACGTGCAGGTTCGCATACGACCCATGTTCACCGCATCTCTGAAAATCAACGTCATTGAGCTCGTCGCCAGGTACATATTTAGGGCAAGACCAACTCATCGATAGCGGTTCTCCGCCACAGTGGGCTTAGGTGCAGGATTCAACAAAATGTGACTCGCATTCGGGAGGACGACGGTTCAATCCCGTCTCCGGCCATCCTGATTTAGGTTTTCCGTGATTTCCCTAAATAGTTTCAGGCAAATGCCGGGATGGTTCCTTTGAAAGGGCATGGCCGATTTCCTTCCCAATCCTTCCCTAACCCGAGCTTGCGCTCCGTCTCTAATGACCTCGTTGTCGACGGGACGTTAAACACTAATCACCACCACCACCACCACCATCAACAAAATGTGGCCCACTACATCTCATCTGATACAGGCATTGTTTACCGCTGTGTCTGTAACGAAAGCTTTGAAAGCACTCGCTGACAGTTGGTAATTAGAGATGTACAAGATAACTACACTTCCATGAATAGATGGACACAGCTTCCGGTAAAGTTTGAGAGTTGACGTTTAACAAGCACGCCTGCAGTTTGTCAGTTTGTTCATTACAATGCCGAACATAGCACTTAATAAATCTTTTTTCACTTACATTAGGGAAGACAAGTTACACAACTTCCAAAATCTCCGTTTCGTCAAGTTCCGTACCAGCTTTACTTATTACCCTACATTCGCTGTTTACTAATAAATTAGTCTGATCTGGTGATTACGATTCGACCATCACTTTGGTTTCGTCTACAGAAGGGATATTAACTGCAGAAAGCTTGAGTTCTGGTAATGAAAGATGCGATAGTTTGCCCAGAGCCATCGGGCTCTTACGGCATAGACTTTTATCCAACTTCCAGTGTCAAATAAGTATGGTCGTTGTATGATTATGGAAATCAGGAGACAGCTGAGTAGTTACTGTCCCCACATTTGCAGCAGTTTTACCAGGTAGTCTTTTGCAATGAGGGTTTTGGAATTTAAGGTGCCCAGACTAACTTTAGTTTGCCACATATTTCTTTTGTCACGTCCCGGCGCAATTTCCATTATATTGTCCAGTGTAGTTCCTGGAGTAGATTGGAAGGGAACTACATCGTGATGAAGCCGCTAGGCAGCCGATTGTTGTAGATGTCGACCAGCAGAGGCTTCGAAATATCCACCCTCTTCAACATATATCCAATAATACATAACGGGGTAGACAAACCTTCAATTTACGGCAAGATGGCACAGCTACAAGCGGGCATCCAGTTCTAGGTATAGGATATGATCTGTATTCGAAATTGAAATCACGACACAGTGATGACAGTTTATTTACCAGACATTTGTGTATTTTCAGACTTCACTTATAACTTCTATAGAGGAGTTTTCAGTAGAATATCTGCCTCATTTTACTCAACCTGTTTCCCACAGTGGTAACACCGGTTCCCGTCAAATCACCGATGTTCAGCGCTTTCCGACTTGGATAGCACTTAGATGGGTCACCGAGCGCTGTTGAAAAGCGGGTTGCACTCAGCCCTTGTGAGGCTTACTGAAGGGCTATTTGATTGAGAAGTTACAGCTCTGGTCACGAAAACAGACAACGGCCGGGAGAGCGATGTGCTGACCACATGCTCCTTCATATCCGCGTCTATTGACACCTGTCGGCAGAGGATGACACGGCAGTCGGTCAGTACCGTTAGGCCTTCCGAGGCATTTTCGGAAGAAGTTGAGTCTTTCGGAGGGGGAGGGGGAGGAGAAGGAAATTAGTGTTTAACGTCCGGTGGACAACGAGGTAATTACAGGCAAACCCTAATTAGGGAAGGATGGAGAAGGGAAACAGCCGCGACCTTCTGAAGGAACCATCCCGGTATTTGGCTTAAGTGATTTAGAAAAATCACGGAAACCCTAAATCAGGATCGCCGGAAGCGGGTTCGAACCGTCGTGCTACCGAATGCGAGTCCAGTGTTCTAGCCACTGCTCTACCCCACTTGGTGGAGTTTAGTTTTAACTGCTTCATTTGACGCTACACCACACTAACAGCCGAATGCAGTGACACGATTGTTACCGATCAACAGATTCAACCATGTTAGCACCAGCTCAATAACTTACGGCGTCATTAGAATATATGGTTCCTAACAACTGTAGCTTACATTCACTATATTCCTACATTTTGCATACCTCCCCCTCTTACTATTGTCGATAGCTTATGGAGGACTCACGTGTACCATTTTTAATTACAACTATCCAGAATTAAATACGTTACTGAGAATTAATAATATAAATCAATTGACCATCGCATTAATTAACACGTTAAGCTGACATGCTTAACAAGTCTATCTATACGGCATTTGGCTCAAAAATATTTGAAACTAACTATTTCTTAAAAAAAGTGATTTTAATATTTCTAGAGATTGGTTTCTATGTAGCCTCTAAGGTAAGCACTCGCTTAAGGTGAAGAAATGAGTCGGTGGTGCATGCGTGAGAACTGTGTGACTAACTAATGATATGTTACTGGATTTCCTATCGAGGATCTCCGACGGTATTCACATGAAAGGAAACTAGACGCTGATTTATCGTGAGTATTAGGAACATTTTGCGTGATTTATGGTGCCAGGGTAACAATGAGCTGCTAATGAGTTGATATCCATCGCGAATGGGCCGTTTCCGTGCGTAATTCAGGCGTCCTGCTATAGATAGCACATACACCTAATAATGATGCAGATTCGCTTCTGACAACGATTACAGTAAGCAAAACGAAAAAAAGCATAATCGTTGTGCGTGATCAAGGGCGCCATTTGGAGAAGACGGAGGAATTATGAGGCGTAAGCAAACTGGAACGCTGAGCGCAACAAGCTTTTGTAACGTAATAATTTCACGTTCCTGTGCATTTCAGAGCTTGGACACCAGGACTGCGTGATTATAATTTTCCATAACTTCATGAAGCGTCATCTAGTGTGATAGAAGATCAGTAGAACGTCATATGCAAAACTCTGTTTTAAAGTCGACCTTTCTGTAGTAATATTTCCGTGTTGGTTTTTGCATTAGGAATCGCATGCTACTAAAATAGGCTATTTCAAGGAATCATTGCATCGAAGATTTATCAAAAACTCAATATTCTGACAGAATGTGTTATTATGAAACGTCGGGAAATGGCACGTCGGTGGGTGAAAGGGGTTCCACGCCTCTACGTCTAAAGATATGGAAAAAAATATAAAACTGTCCAGAAGATACGTTCAATCAATGGCTTTGTGTGTTTAGACTTATTGCACAGGTATGAAAGAAAATACAAAGCTTCCTACAAGGTACACTCAAGCAAAGGTTTTGTGCATCTAGACTATGTATGAGTGAGAATTTTGATTCAGATTAATCTTCTACATATAAGAAGTTCAAATTTTGGGTAATTAAGCGTGTGATTCTAGAAATTCACATTTGCTAGTGTGCTGCTTTCTAAATTCCATAATTCGTCTGCAAACCTTTATCTTCTAATAATAAAGTATTCAAATTTCCTTTCATTTGTTGATATCTTTTGCGAAATATATTTGTGTATGAGATAGAACGTATCTGAGTTCTATTTTTAGAGCGTTAAACGCCTCTGTTTCCGCTGACGTTTGCGGAATGTTCTTCGAGGTTTTATCTGCCCTTCTTAAACGATCGCTAATATAGGTGCTTCACTCGTACCCGCCAGAAGTAGCTGGCAACTGCTGCAAGAGAACGTTGCAGGCGCAGGTATCGTTGGCGTGTATATAGCGCGTGATCGATACCGACCGCTCAACAACAACGCTGTAAACCTCGTCCTCCTCCACTCTCACTCTCTTTCGCATTCACGTTCGAACGCGAAGGGCTTATGGCACTGCGTTGTTGAGCGGCTGCATTGTGTTCTTTCGACTGCGGAACGTCACAGACGCTGTTAGGTATTGTGCTCTCTGCGTGACCGACGTCGGCTGACTACACTTGCGCTGCCATTTTCACGTGGACGAAAATGACTCATAAGTTGATGCATACTACAATATTAGCTAGTTACTTGTTCCGTACGTCATAGGCGTTCCAAGGGAGGTATAGTCACTTGAAGGTGGAGGTCAAGTTATTTATATGAACGCGTGGTATCTGTTCTTTCGTCTATGTCCGAAAAAACAGACACCACGCAATCATATAGTTAATTCTCCTCGATGGGTCATGAGTCTACCATCTTCAGTGCGGATGCGTAATTACGTTTGATTTCCTACGGTAATCTCACAGTAGCGAGCATGGACGGGGACTGTGGGTGCTAGGTGGGAGTCTGGGTAGGCTGGGGGCGCGCCGAGGTAGTTGCGATAAACACTATCCGACTGGCGCAGTGCTTATCACAACTGCCTAGTAAGCGGGATATACCGGGTTCGAGTCCTGATGCGGCACACAGTTTCACTCGTCGCCGTGGATTCCGCATGAAGCATGCAGCTGACATCAGTAATGCCTTCACTTTCTCTTCCTTCCTCATCCATTCACCTTCAGTTTACATAATGAAGGTATCTGACAGTGACAACGGTATCAGCACCAAGAAGTTGATCCGCCAATAAGAATAGGCCCGACTGCCACTATCTGTATCGTTTACACTGCCTGCAGGTCTAATTACCCACTGGCTTGGCTCTGACAGTTTTGACGCACAAGCCACCACGTAGCTGGAATTTCTGTCACCCATCCTGTCCACAGATGAGGCTAACTTTACGAGATGCGGTATCGCCGTCCTCCACAACACCGACCCGTTGGTGACGAAGAATCCCCGTGGCAACGAAACATCGCGCCCAGTTTCGACGGAAAGTGTCGGTTCGTTTCCTCTGCAAACATAATGATTTTTAAAGCGGAACATTAGGTGCCCATGAAGTAGAGCGGTTTCATGTTAGGCTTGTGCGGTATTGTTTTTATCGACATGTCTCTTCCCAGAATCCATGTCTCACTGCCGTGCAGTACTGTGCTCCAGATGTATATTCTGAGAAATGTTTTCCTCAAATAAAGGTCTGTGTTTCATATAGTAGACTTCTCTTGCTGAAGAATGCGCCTTTTGTAAATGGTAGTCCTCTTTTCTCCGTCTTTAATGTGTTATTTTGCTGCCTAAACTACAGAATTCCTTAACTTCATCATTACTTTCATCTTCCTTCGATTTACTCTCAATCCACATTCTATACTCGTTAGCCTGTTCTTTCCAGTCAGCAAATCCTGTAACTCTTCTTCACTTTCATAGCGAAAAGACACGTGTATTTGCACGAACGTTTGTTGAATTTCCGGTGTTATTTGTTTGTTTACTAATTTCATTATTACAACAAATATTATGTGATTTTTATTTCTACAGGCAAGTTAAAAACGAAAGAGAAATTACTTCTTGCAAAGATGCTATTAAAAGACTTTCACTCGTACATCGCCAATTTCGGCACCGACATTTACGAATATGTTGGGTTACGCCTGGTTTCCATCCAAATTATCGGAAGAAAGATAAATTCTACGATGTCACAACAAGCTTTATTTCTTCTTAGAAGCTCTGAAGACTCATTGTACAAGCGTGGAAACTGCATTAATTCGACGTAGTAGATGCAGTTTTAATTTATGTTTCCCGTCTGTGTATGGAAAATATTATCCTGTAACTTGTATCTCGGAAGCACATCCGATCTGATGATTAATAGTATATTACCCTCATGTCCTGGTGTGTTGTAACACGTTTTATTATTTAGTAGAGGTATTTACACCTTTATTTATGGATTATTGACTTGGGCTTTCCCAGCCTGTCCCATGCACATGAAACCTGTCTTCAGATAGTAGCGCCCAAGTGCAAAACTGTTCTAGGTACGTTACCCGATTACAGATAGAGAGGATTTCGAAAATCACGAAAGGCATATATTATAAGGAAAACTTCATGTGTTCAGTAGTTTAATAGTCGTCAGTTATAATATTTGTTGTTATAGTAAAAATCAGCACGTAACCAAGTAACAATGGAAATTTAATAACAGTTCGTGAAATACAATTGTCTTTCCGTCATGTTACCTTTGAGATGTAATATGTACGAAATACATGTAATATTACTACCGTCGAAAAAAATGAACATGAGTAGGTCTCTGTCCAGCGATTCACCCATTAAGGAGATTCCCTAGCCACATAACCGCCGCCATCTTGTACTCGGACTCCAACGCACAGATACATCATTGTTGCCCAAAACTTCTCTTGCAATATCCTCGAATTCGCTTACTACTTGCACATGCATATCATTTCTCCTTATAATGCTGAGCCATTATGTGAATATCGCTGTTATTATCAATCTCAGAAGAATTGTTGGTAAGAAATTTCATAAGTGCATACATGTACTGTGAGCATGTGATTAATATTCGAAGATGCCTAAAGAGATTTCTGCAAAATGCAGGTGAGAAAAGCCCACACATAATTCTGATTACTTTATTTTGTGCAATTAATTCCTTGTCCCTATGCGAGAAGTTACTCTACAATATTATCCCATAAGACATCGGTACTGAAAATATGAAGAATATGTTAAGTTACTGAATTCTATATTCCAAAAGATGGAATACATTTGTAACGCCGGAAATGCATATCCTCCTATTTGCATCTATTGCACTGCAAAATTTCCTTATTTTGTTACCTGAAGATATGACATTTCTGTGTCTTTATATATTGTAATTGTTTCTCTCTCTCTCTCTCTCTCTCTCTCTCTCTCTCTCTCTCTCTATATATATATATATATATATATATATATATATATATATATATATATATATATATATGCAGATGTATAATTGGTTTGTTTTGTAAATAATATTTGTATTTTTAAGCTGGGTCTGGCCTAGGGAAAGCTATGGTATCAAACGATTACATCGATAGGTCGTGTGGAGAACCAAAGTGTTTAGGATCTTTGGTAGTGTTAACTCTGCCGCGTGGAGCGCGGACAGAGGGGAGTCTGGCTGGAGGACGGCAGTGGAGCAGGTGTGTTGTGTGACGCTCCCGCGAGTGGCCGTGCTTTCGGGGTTTGGCAGCATGTAATCGCGCTCGACTTGCTATGTTAGTTACTGACATGGTGTCGCGGACGGGAGCCTTAGCTGGCACACATCAACAGCCCGTTTCGGCTGGAGACCGTGTCGAGAAGAAGGCGCGCCAACATCCAGCTTCTTCAACAGCGACGGCCGACACTGAGTGACTGTCGCCACCTCCTCGATCGACGACTTCAAACCTTCAATCAACCAACAAGGAAGACGGGTAGCATGTAAAGTTTTAGAACTGTATGGCCGACCTCGGCTTTTCAAACAATATTTCTCACTAAATTACAGCAACGTAGCATGAACCTTTGTTGCTCATTGTCCCAGTTGCATTACCAAGCAGGGTCCCTTCCTTTTCCGAAATGAACCCGAGTGTCGTTGAAATTCAGACGCCAGCATTAAAGTAATATCATTCCATTTCACTGCTTTCATTTCAAAGTTCAGTTAAGGTATTCATAGCTGGCTACAATATTTAGATTATACAAGCACAAATTAAGGGTGCGAGTTTTGTTACCGTATTTTAGCTTACCTGTGACTGCAGCTCAGCTTGGTACGTACTAAATTTTACTATTGTTAATTGTTCAGAATCATTTAATTCAAGTTCAAAGTTAAATCTCTTATTTCTAAATTGCGTAGATTCAAGTAGCTTTTGAAATGATTGTTGAGGTATCCCAAGACTAACCGTATTTTACTGAATTTCGATGTGCTTAAGAAACAGAGCTCACTATTAATTTCAGTCACTAAATTAACTTTCAATTTTCCGATTTTATTAATTCTTTTGCTAAATTAAGTCAGAGTGTAGCGAAATTTATTACTTCGGACAAACTTTCTGTAGTGGACTGACAAGGCAGCCAGTCCACAGAGACGGGTAGCCGAAAGGGCACACGTACACACACGCCGACTGGCGCGAAGTCTGGAACAGGATACGTGATGAATGTGATAAAGAAAAGAACGTAGCTACTGGAACACTTAACTTTTATATCGTCCTTTCGTATACAGCATTCTTGATGATACAAGTGAGACTCTTTAGATTCATGAAGTAACTAATGGCGCCTTGCTAGGTCGAAGCCATGGACTTAGCTGAAGGCTATTCTAACTGTCTCTCGGCAAATGAGAGAAAAGCTTCGTCAGTGCAGTCGCTAGCAACGTCGTCGTACAACTGGGGCGAGTGCTAGTAAGTCTCTCGAGACCTGCCTTGTGGTGGCGCTCGGTCTGCGATCCTGACAGTGGCGACACGCGGGTCCTACATGTACTAATGGACCGCGGCCGATTTAAGCTACCACCTAGCAAGTGTGGTGTCTGGCGGTGACACCACACTTTCAGTTTTCACACTACACGTGTCAACCTTCAGTTGCCACGCTTCTAGTGCTAATTATATGTGTAATAACCTTTCTTTTTCAGTTACTATAGTAATTGTCCATAGGACTGGCGACCGTAATTTCCCCCAAATCTCAAATATCTAATTGCCGCTAGTTAATTGTTAACGTAACGGCCGCATATTTACTTTCTGTATTAACTTTACCCATTTTCAAAATTAATTTCCAACAGTTTCATTTGCATTTTTCCTTTCATGTAGATGTAACCCTTTCCTCCCTCTTTACCGACAGATTAACTTCGGTGACGATTGCTTTTCCCAAATTTCCATTAGGTACACGCGGTTTAATTTTTCACTGTCATTAAGGTCGATAAGTGAGGGGGAGGTTTCATATTCTTATCCAAAGTTTTAAGATATACATTACTAATGTAGTAGATGCAGTTATTCATTAACCATCTTAGTAATCAAATTAAAATGTCCGTAACAATTAAATATGATTACGGTACTTTTATAAAAGAAATGAACTCGTACCGCACGTGGACTACCAGATACGACTTGCGTTGCACGTGACATTTTATTTTGTATATAGAATAGAAACCATTGTAATACTCATTTTGCCTTTTATGGAATAACATAAACAAGAGATATCTGTAATTTTCTGTAGCTTTCAGAAAATTTTGGGCCAGGAACACTTTTTTCATTAAAATAACTTGTTACAGTAGGTTAGTAGTTTTGTAAATTCGTTTTTTGGGATGAAGCTATATGATCAATAGACTGAATCTGAAAAAGGGTCAACCAGTCAATCAATCAATCAAGATGTATATGACTCAGAATTTCCGAGAGACCACATTCGGAGTTACACTTAAAGTGTGTTTGTGTGATCCATATGCGTCTGTTCGTAGGTACAGCATCTGTTCAACAGGACAAAAATTATCTCTGCAGCAGTTGGTTCGACACGCATCACGAGTTAATACGCTACACGTTGACAGTATCTTGTGGAGACCCACGATCAATTTATTCAGGTGATATCCCACATGTTACAGAAGCTACTTCTCTGTCTGTGAAGACTCCGATAGCTCTAGCGATTAAGTTGCCTGTCAAATTACACAGCGTTGCTTTTCGATTAGTTCCTGAAATAGTTGCTGCTGGGCAACAAATAGTTCACGGTAAATGTTTATACACATTGTCTCTGGACATGTGATACATTGGAATAAGGGATGTTGAATTATCACACAAATAGCTATACACTGCATATTCACAGTGTGGACGGGAGGGTACGTACCACGTCGCACATCTTTTATCACTGGGAGAGGGCTGCATTAGACAGCTGTAGCTGCTCTTTGGCTGATTACGGACGATTAAGTGACAAAATAGGAAGCAAACGTCTAAAGCGACTCACTTCTGATTCTCTGTTCAGTCCACTTTCATAAGGATCTCAGTGAATCTTCTGGTGTAATATAGCTGAAATCGAAAGCCAGATAGTGCATGAAGGGATTCTACTTAATCAGCTGAAAAGTGACCTGCACTTAATAGTTACTGTTTGCTTTGTAGTTACACATCGGCAATCTAAATCATTCACAGCATATCTTCCAAAAACCTGCAGCGAAGGTTATCCAACAATCTCAGGTAACATCATTCTCAAACTTTAAAGTGACTATGTTCCACCCGAGAAACATTTCGTATCTCCATTAAAAGTTATCAACGGTCATCAAAAAGCCACATTCTAACATTTTATATCAGATCAAAAAGTTGTAATTTTCAAACAGGTATATTTTTTTTCTAATTGAGCAGAACAGGCCTTGAGTTAAGTAACTATAAAATGTCCTTTCAATAAAAGGTGTCCAGCGTGATTTTACACATCCCAAATCATTGCAGTAGCAGTGAATTCGGAAAAAAAGCCAGTTCAAAGCAATCCATATTTCACAAAGAAATTCATTAACTACTGGTATCAATCCCTTTATAGTGAAACAAAAACAGGCGAATTGTTATGTCCCCTCCCCCTCCTCACCCCAGCGGGTTCTGTGAGAATCTGCTAACCACTCACGTGAAGGCCTTATTAGCGATCAGATAGCGACAACTGGCAAATGCTCTCCACCGAGGTTAACTGACGTAGTAAACGATGCCTATTTGCTTATAACTGCCCATTTTCGATATAGCGAATCCAGAGACATTTTTATACGGTTGTAAGTCACTTGTTCTAAGATATCTCCCATATTGAGAAACTACATTCCTTCCTCAAATACTGAATGTAACAAACTGAGAACGGCTACGACTTGTTATCAGATTTCCTACCTTTACGTTTCGCTGAGAAAAATCCTGGAAATGGGTACATCACAGTTTCAAAGTATTTTCTAATAATTGTAAATGTTTATATGTAGTATCTGCTGTAAATAATTTAACGTGTAATGATTGTATCAATATGTATTAACCTATCGAATTTAGAAACCAACAATACCATATTTTTCAAAAGTCAAATGTTGTCTTAGTTGTTGTTTCTGTGGTCTTCAGTCTGAATATGGACTTCATACAGCTTTAAACAATATATCTTGCTATAGCTAAGCCTTGGGCTCCATGTACAATTTTTATCCTGTAGACTCCTCGCCATTACCAAACTGACCATTTCTTGATGCATCAAGATGTGTTCCATCAACCGGTAGTATCTTTAAGTAAAGTAGTGCCGTTAACCCATTTATTTCCCCAATTCGATTCAGTACGTCATCATTAGTTATCCAAAGTACTCATCTAATCTTTATTATTCTTCTGTAGTACCCAATTTCAAAAGCTTCTGTCCCGTTCATGCCTGAATTCTTCATTATCCATGTTTTAATTCCATGAAAAGCTACACAACAGACTACACACCAGACAAATTCCTTTAGAAAATACACTACTGGCCATTAAAATTGCTGCACCACGAAGATGACGTGCTACAGGCACGAAATTTAACCGACAGGAAGAAGATGCTGTGATATGCAAATGATTAGCTTTTCACAGCATTCACACAAGTTTGGCGTCGGTGGCGACACCTAAAACATGCTGACATGAGGAAAGTTTCCAACTCATTTCTGATACACAAACAGCAGGTGACCAGCGTTGCCTGCTGAAACGTTGTTGTGATGCCTCGTGTAAGGAGGAGAAACGCGTACCATCACGTTTCCGACTTTGATAAACGTCGGATTGTAGCCTATCGCGATTGCGGTTTGTCGTAACGCGACATACCTGCTCGCGTTGGTAGAGATCCAATGACTGTTAGCTGAATATGGAGTCGGTAGGTTCAGGAGGGTAATACGGAACGCCGTGCTGGATCCCAACGGCCTGGTATCAATAGCAGTCGAGATGACAGGCATCTTATCCGCATGGCTGTAACGGATCTTGCAGCCACGTCTCGATCCCTGAGTCAACAGAGGGGGACGTTTGCAAGACAACAACCATCTGCACGAACAGTTCGACGACGTTAGCAGCAGTATGGACTATCAGCTCAGAGACCATAGCTGCGGTTACCCTTGACGCTGCATCACAGACAGGAGCGCCTGCGATGGTATACTCAACGACGAACCTGGGTGCACGAATGGCAAAACGTCATATTTTCGGATGAATCCAGTTTCTGTTTACAGCATCATGATGGTCGCATCCGTGTTTGGCGACATCCCCGTGAACGCACATTGGAAGCGTGTATTCGTCATCGCCATACTGGCGTATCACCCGGCGTGATGGTATGAGGTGCCATTGGTCACACGTCTCGGTCACCTCTTGTTCGCATTGACGACACTTTGAACAGTGGACGCTACATTTCAGATGTGTTACGACCCGTGCCCCTACCCTTCATTCGATCCCTGAGACACCCTACATTTCAGCAGGATAATGCACGAAAGCATGTTGCAGGTCCTGTACGGGCCTTTCTGGCTACAGAAAATGTTCGATTGCCGCCCTGGGCAGCACATTCTCCATATCTCTCACCAACTGAAAACGTCTGATCAATGGTGATCGAGCAGCTGGCTCGTCACAATACGCCAGTCACTACTCTTGATGAACTGTGGTATCATGTTGAAGCTGCATAGGCAGCTGTACATGTACACGCCATCCAAGCTCTGTTTGACTGAATGCCCAGGCGTATCAAGGCCGTTATTACGGCCAGAGGTGGTTGTTCTGGGTACTGATTTCTCAGGATCCATGCACCCAAATTGCGTGATAATGTAATCACATGTCAGTTCTAGTATAATATATTAGTCCAATGAATACCCGTTTATCATCTGCATTTCTTCTTGGTGTAGCAATTTTAATGGCCAGTAGTGTAGTTCCTTATTTAAATTTGATATCAAAAAATTTTTTGTGAATGCTTTTAACTTTATTTTATTATAATTATTCAACTACAACTGAAACTTAATTCTTCTTGCATTAATATTGAACGTTTCCATATGATTTGTCTGCTGTTAAAATGAAGTAAATAAGAGTCCATTGCCCCACAGGATTCAGCGATGACCGAATTCACTCAGAAAAGTTCTTTCCTCTGAAACGTTTACACACAATCATCCCGATGACCTACAAATCGCAGTTAAATGCAAATATCCTTTGGGAACATTGAACAGTTTACTTGGTATACTACATTTCCAAATGAAACGCTGACGAGCTCTATATTCTGATGCTTCTTTTGTTATTAACGTGACATAATGTAATCCTAAATTCTTTTAATTGATAGTGTGTTTTCACGGCTTTAATTTTGTCTCGCTGTTAGCTAGTATTGAAGCGCACTTGGTAGCCAAAACAATACTTCTTTGTCTTATACTGCTGAGCTAAGCAGTTTCTTCTGTATAGTGACATGGTACTTCACAACCATGTATAAAGTATTAGGCTGTGTGTTAGAAATTTCGGAGGCTGCCGCGCGGGGTAGCCGCGGGGTCAGAGGCGCATTACCACGGGACGCGCGTCTCCCCTCTCGGAGGTTCGAGTCCTCCCTCGGGCATGGGTGTATGTGTTATCCTTAGCGTAAGTTAGTTTAAGTTAGATTAAGTAATGTGAAAGCCTATGGAGAGATGACCTCAACAGTTTGGTCCCGTAGAAACTTACCACAAATTTCCAAATTTGTTTTCGGAGCCTCACACTGCCACCACTTTACAACGAACAGTTACCTGGGTGCAACCACATGCAGGTTTATTGTGTGGCCACGGTTGATGCGCGCGCTAACGTCACCGCGCATGCTTCAGAGCAAACGTTGTGGATTTGAAACTGGACTTTCACCTTCCACTACCAAGTTCTGATTACAAGTTTCAATACTTTGTGCACTGTACCCATTAAACGGTACCCGCAAAAATGTGCGTGTAATGAAAGTATATTAAATTGAATGCAGGATGAAAAAACCCTTATGAATTACAATATTCTGAACTAGAGCAACATTATGAAAAGGATCAGATGTCCTGAAATGAAAAGAATCGGTCAATGGGGATGACATGAGTGAGTATTCAATGACATGAAATGATATCAGTGTAGATGGTTCACATATGCCGAACCGGCAGTGTAATGAAAATATGTGACAAAATGGTTCAAATGGCTCTGAGCACTATGGGACTCAACTGCTGAGGTCATTAGTCCCCTAGAACTTAGAACTAGTTAAACCTAACTAACCTAAGGACATCACAAACATCCATGCCCGAGGCAGGATTCGAACCTGCGACCGTAGCGGTCTTGCGGTTCCAGACTGCAGCGCCTTTAACCGCACGGCCACTTCGGCCGGCGAAAATATGTGACACATCAATGCTGAACCCGGCAATTCCTGATTGTCGTGAGCAGTCCCTTTAACCATTTTCTTTCGCCAGTAGTTGCCTTTGCCAATTGGCTCTTCATATTTTATGTATTCGAACTTCCTTCCACACGCTCGGTCATGTCTTACGCTCGCCAAAATTTCCTTTTTCGATATTAGTATAAACTGAAGGGATATTGTCCTCTAGATTTTTGGCCAGTGATTGATAAAGAAAATTACCTTCCACTAACGAGTTTTTTGCTGAATAAAAATTTAGAAACTAAATTCTTCTTGTAGAACTGGAATACCTCGAGGAACCTAAGGTATTCTCGGAAGTTAACGATAAATCATAGTACCGTGTTGACAGCATAAATATAGTTATGACATGCTTTCGTGGTGACATAAATAATAAAATGAGTAACAAATATAACAACCCTTGTAGTTTACACTACTATTTGGGTACTTGAGCAAGTCACCAGATATACCAGAGTTCCATTGTCACTGATACTTCCACCTATGATTTCCGAACACTACTACCAGAGGTTGTTGCACGGAGTGTATTCTAAAATCTGTGGCGCAGGACTGTGAAAGGGCTGTTTACTTGACCGTGAGTAGAGGACAGACGTTCTTCACGGCGGCACTGAGACTCGGGGAGTGGCGGGCCTTCCAGCACGGCCGCCTTTTACCCCGGGGTAAGATTCCCGGTGCTCATTTAACAGCAGGTTGAATTGATCTGGGGCCATACTGGAGGGAATCGAACGAGGGAATGTGGTGTGCGTACTGTAAGACCTTCGGTACACACACCATCAGATTATTTGACTTGTCGCTCCAGCGCAGTAGGAGAGTGTCAGCAATATGTCTCGTAGTCTTATCGTGGCGTGTTTATTTTCTACCACTAGGTCAGACGATAGAAATGCCACTTGCACGCTTAGAGTAGCAGATTGACGGTGACCAACTTTAAACAGAATTTGATTAGTTTTCACACACATTTATTAAAATAATAAAAAGCATAGATAGTATGTAACTTGATTCTGGATGCTGTTTACAATTGACAATTTGAAGTTCCTTTGGTCTTGGTACCTTAATCTTATTCTCACATATCTCTGATACTTGACAAAGTGTCTATACATTTCTTTTCATGGCTATGTACAGGAATAGGATAATCTTATTAGGCGCAGACTGAAACTTGACTGTAGATGGTGCAGACTAATGCAGACCAATGCAGACTGACTAATCGGAGGTCAGTACACTCGTTATAATACCTCGCGCGTTCAGGTATCACTGCGCGAGTGTGATCCGCGAGGAGAAAAGGTTCTACGTTAGCAGCAATCTCATTGGCTGCGTTACATATTAATACGCGGATCGGCGGAAGCAGAATTTGGTCCGTCTCTAAGACAGCGCCATCTCGTAGTGCGGAGACGGACGAGCGCTGTTCCTGCGCTGTTGTGCTTAATGGGGCGCGCTCTAGTGGGAGAGTTGTGTACGCGCTGACTACGCGGAACTATGTACACAGCAGGGAAATTCCCCGCCCCTATTCGGCATTGAACTGGGACCTCAGGCGCTGGAGACTACTGCTCTACCCGCTAGACCACATCGGTCACGTGGGGTATATGGGGATAGCATCATCGTGGCAATGGACTCGGTGGAGGATCGCGGTTTACCCTGGCACTAGCGATACATGTGAAATAAACTCAGTACGCTGAAACGAAGCCAGTAGATCGATGAGGAAGACATCAATGAACCATAAAATGATGTACTGTAAACTACAGTTGCGCTCTACCAGCACTACGGTTCGATAGTTTTGGCACACTACATCAATGACGTAGTAAATAGTAGAATTACCGGTACTGTTTGTAGAGAAAGAAACAGAAATGAATGTATAAGAGAGAAAATGGGAGCTGACGACTTCTCTTTGTTTTTTTTTTTTCTCTTTGGTTGTTACTCTCGCACATAATTAAATCACACATCATTCAGTGTTAATGCATTATACATTTTATATCCGTAAGAATATAATTTTCATTTAATAGCTAATAAAAATTATTTTATTGCCTATCTTCTACGCTTTTACGTATCTAAAGCCATTTCTTTTAATGCAGATACGGTTTATAGGTACAAACATTAAAAATAGATAATTATAGTTGTTATTCTGTGCTCAGTAGAACTTTCTACGTCATGATCAAAGGCCAGAGTTTCCTGTTATTATTTGTAAATGAGGTAGTTGTTTATGAATGACATAAACAAATTTTATGTATAACATCGACGAATTACTTAAGCGGTGTTTGAAATTTTTTGTTCTTCTTTTTCTTTTATTTTACCTTTTTGTTGGAGAAATAACTTTTCTAGCGTCGTATGAGAGATCTGTATTGTTGTCTCTAATTTTACTGCAACATACTCTATTTCGCGTTACAAATTAACAGATTTCGAATAAACCAAGAATTAAACACTGACATTAACTGCCAGTAGTCATTGATTTACATCGATGGGGCAAGTTAAAAATTTGTGCCAGATAGGCATTTGAAACAGTGTCTCCTACTTACTAGGCAGACGCCACACATATATGATTAGGGCGATGGTGGCCCATGATCCCCTCAGTGCAGATCCACACCAGCCTCGAACTCTTATGGGAATCGGCGAGATGCTGCGAGTTATGAGGCTAATGTCCGCCCCGACAGCTGAGTGTTCAACGCGGCCCGGGATTAGCTGAGCGGTCTCAGGCGCTGCAGCCATGGACTGTGCGGCTGGTCCCGGCGGAGGTTAAGTCCCATAAGATTTCACACAAATTTGAACATTTTTCAGTGTGGATGTCTGTCATGTCAAGGGGGCCAGGTTCGATTCCCGGCTGGGTCTGAGATTTTCTCCGCTCATGGACTGGGTGTTGTGTTGTCCTCATTATCATTTCATCATCATCAGAGGAAGGCAACGGGAAACCATCACTGGAATCACTTTCGTAGACGCTCATGCGGGGGACCTCTCTGACGAGGCTTCCCCTATGGCAGGAACTGCCGTAAGGCAGAACACACAGTTTTTTATGAGGCTAATGAGCAGGGGGACTACACCCGTAGTGTTGGTAGAAACTGAGAATCTGCGTTTGACGGGTGTGTGCTAGGGTACGGTACTGCAGTCCATGTGTTATTCTGATTACCACGCCAAGTTCCTCTGGACATGCATAAACACTCCAACCAGCTGTAGAACAGAATGGCGACAGTGAAAATTTGTGCCGCACGGAGACTAGAACCCGGATTTCCCGCTTATCGCGAGCGGTCGCATTACCATTTGGCTATCTGTGCGAGACTCACGGCCAGACCCACGCATGGTTGACGACATATGGAAGTTTGGGTCTGGCCACGGATAGCCAAATTGTAAGGCGCTAACCTAACCTAACCTAACCTAACCTAACCGCAGTTGGGTATTAATTTGATGAATTTGATGACTGCTAGGGTAGTCTGTGTAGTTGTTGTGACCACTGTGTCCAGATGGCGCAGGAGTCAGCACATCTGTCAAGTAAGTAGGAGCCTCTGGTTCGAGCCCAGGTCCAGCCAAAATTTTCAACTTCTCACATTGACACAAATTAATGCCCACTGGCAGCTCATCTCTTTAGTTCCTTTGTGTACTGAAAATTTCAGTCTTTCTATGAATACTATTAATTCTCAAGTAACAGACAGGAAGATAACCATGTAGAACAAAAATATTCCATAGGTTACCCGGCCCTTTATATACCCTTACTCAGTTTCTAAACGGTCACCACTTCCAAAGTAGGAGAGTCTATGAAGACACTGATTGCGCACGTAAAGAAAGCGACCATTATGAGGTAACGTCCGACAGGTATGCAACGCACACTATGTACAGATAGTGCAGGTATGAGATTAACTGGGAAACTACTATATGCCACGCTTAGTTACAGTAGTCTACGGAGCTAAGGTGGTTTGATAACTCTAAATATGCCTGTGACACTCTCATTTCTGTCACGAGCTTCTGATGTAATTTTTATTAATTCTAGAATGGATGATTCTGTGCTCCTAGCATTCCGAAACCCACCTGTGTTGCAATTAGATGATTGTATTTACTCACGTAGTTCACTGACTTCGCCGGCCGCTGGTGGCCGAGCGGTTCTGGCGCTACAGTCTGGAACCGCGCGACCGCTACGGTCGCAGGTTCGAATCCTGCCTCGGGCATGGATGTGTGTCTTGTCCTTAGGTTAGTTAGGTTTAAGTAGTTCTAAGTTCTAGGGGACTTATGACCTCAGCAGTTGAGTCCCATAGTGCTCAGAGCCATTTGAACCATTTTTGAGCCAGTTCACTGATTTCATTTTCATAATTGATGCAAATACATTTGAGAATGATGACATCAGGAAATGGGCCTAGTGAGTGTATTAGGTGCGTGGCAGTGTTAGAACCTGCAGTTTTCTATTCCTTAGTACTATGTACAAATGTTGCCTGTTTCAATAGTCAGGAAAGTTTGTTAAGGGAAGTTGTATTTTCCGTACTATTGTTTCGGTAGACAAACTGGTATTTTATTTACGGCTGCTGCCATTCTTGTATTAGGCTTCGTTCAGTTTTACCAACTTCATGTTCTGTCGTTCGAAATAAAATCATTGTCCTCAGTACATAATTATCTTCAGTTGTTTTGGCGAATATTTGTTGTAATATCTTTGCAGTGTGCTTGTGTGAATGATTTTATTACCTCATCCCTGTCCCTTATGAGTATGTTACCGTACTTTTGTTTGTCACTCCCTGTTTCCATGCCATCTCAGTCTGCTTTACTTTTATTCTCCGCACTGTATATTATTTACTCACTAGGCGCCTCTTTTCAGCAATTAGCGTCCTCTTACTTCCTTCACTGTTGTAGCAAAAACTTAAGAACTGTGGCTCACTGTGACTCTTTTTTGTGGAATTGCGGTACTTAAGGGTCTATGAGGACTTTGCAATACCAGTCAATAATCAGCTCATTTTATGAGTCATTACTACTAATAGAGGTAATTTTGGAAAGCACGTGACACTCTTAAAGGAATTGACCACGGGGCTTATGGAAAAGGCAGAACTTATCAACACCGGTTTTATCGAAACTTATTACGTTAGTCTTTGTCTGTTCAAAAAGATTCATCTTAATCTGGATAAAGCTGTTGTAGTCATAAGATGTTACAGCCACTTTAAACGTAATGATCTTATACCCAAGTACAGAAATGTAAAAATCGAGAACAGTTCGAAGGCAACGGAAGTAATCAGAAAAATTCCTCAAAATGTTTCACCGCGACATGACCTAAGTAAACTTGCACTTCAGTATCTTTTGCAGCGAACCGATCTTAAATTCAGAAAGGAACCAAACTGTAAATATGTTTCATTCACGCCAATTGACGATACTTTGTATCAACGAAACAGAACACGTGCAATCTTGAAGTTGCACAGACGGATTTTAAATGCCTTTAGCAATGTAATATTACTGTACGTTTTATAAGAGTTAAGATGTGCTTCGCAGAATACTTACAGCTTTTTTAAAGTAGTCCCTCACTGCCAGGGAGTATAATTTTACTTTTGTCGACGTAGAAAAGAATGTGAGCCTGATTTGTCGTCAGCTTTATTACAATTATTATGTAGATAAATTTTCAAGTTTCACATGTGAAGAGTCATTAACACCGACGCAGAAGCAAAGTCTGCGATGGTAAACGAATAGGTCCTACAGAAGAACTGAGTTTCTGCAGAACCAAGCAATCCCATTACATTCATTCGCCCCCCCCCCCCCCCCCCCGCCAACATCATTTCAGTAATGCTGGACCCTGACAGAATATTTCAACTCTTGCTTTTTAATTGCTGGCTCCAATCAAATCTCGTCGACAGTTCACAGATACAATTTTCACGCGCTTTTTCCGTTTTGTTGGAGTCCCATTACATTTAGTTGAACAAAGTGTATCCTGTTTCTTATCTTTCCTAGTACTGCGACATTAATTATTTAACACGTCAAATTGTTGATAAATAGCGTTTTCTTATGACAAACAGTTAACGTTGAATAACCGGGAAGCCGGCCGGAGTGGCCCTACGGTTCTAGGCGCTACAGTCTGGAACCGCGTGACCGCTACGGTCGCAGGTTCAAATTCTGCCTCGGGCATGGATGTGTGTGATGTCCTTAGGTTAGTTAGGTTTAAGTAGTTCTAAGTTTTAGGGGACTGATGACCTTACAAGATAAGTCCCATAGTGCTCAGAGCCATTTGAACCATTTGAATAACCGGTAAAATGAATGAAACGCCTTGTCTTGACCAACGGAGCAGTATTTAACTACAAAAATGTGCCACACAAATTCACAGAAGCTGCATTGTTAATTTTACACATCTTCGTAATCGTCTATTGGTCGACTGATTTTATGCAGTGTATGTGCTACAAACTTTATTTCCATGCCACATATGTCTTGTAATAATTTATCTTTATACTGACGCTGAACGTTTTCCAAGAAGTTACAGAAATATAAAACTCAGACTGATTTTGATGGAAAACTTATTAAACTAATACCACTAATGAAAAGCATGAGACACGTATGCAGATTTCCCTCACTGATTACTCTGATTCGGTTCTATAATTACTGCAGGCAGAATTGCATCTAAGTGACTTCTCAGTGATTTAATAATTTATTTATGCTTTTTAACCTGACGTTTTTTCCTTCTAAAACGATAATGACTTAAAATGAGAGTGAATAAATTGAATAATATATCTTGAATATTAAACGTTTGGCTGCTCTTTTAAATAATTTATTTAAAGAATTGTTTCGTAGCCTAGAAGCCATGTCATACTGGCCCACAGCGTATGCGTAGACCCGATTTTCGCCGCCGAAACGGCTTATAGCCTAGTCCATGGCTGGGCACTTTCTCACCTGCACCTCCATGCATTGTGGTCTATAGTGTTTAGGGCATGTCATTTTCATACAAATTTCCCCATCAGTTATCGCCTTTGCACTGTTTTTACTATTAAGTATCTCTTGTCGATGATTCAGATATTTTCATTAATTTTAAGCACTCTGGATTGACAATGCCCATATGTCTAATGGTTAACCGGTTATGTTTGGCCTACTGTCGTCCGTTCTGGATTCATGGTCACTTTTTTTAAATTTTGATTTTTGACAGGTTGGTGTAACCCATTATTGAAGTTTTATCATATTAGGTGGGGAGGATATTTCTTTAGCGCTCTTACAGTTTTTATAAAAACATTTTCAGGCAAGCATTAGGAACCGTGGACCCTATATTCCGCTTGCCTGACGATCCGCTAATTGCTTTATCTGTTCAAAGACTAGTAATGTTCGGTTCCAACCATGTTGCAACTTAAACGTCATGATTCACCATGTAAGTAATTTGGTATATTTCTCGCTATTGATTGTAACTATAACTAGAGCACAATTGTAACGAAGGCAACGAAACCGGTCGTTAGATGAATTATTTACAAGAGCAGCCAAGGCGTTATTATTCAAGATGTCTGCTTATAGTTACGGTTGTCCCTAATACAAGATAGCGTGGATATTTTATCTATAAAAAAGTCAAAATATCAGCTTAACTAAAATCGTTGTTAATGAAAAACTATAACGAATGAAACAGTGGGATTATATTGATGGTTACGTCTCTTAACACTGCTATGAGGGCGCTCAAAATCAAATGAACAGATGTAACGTGATATGTGACCCATCACCAAGGAAATAAAAATTAAAGCAGCAGAAGAAACGCGTTTAAGAACAGTCTTGCCTCGGTAGCCTATGTCATAGCATCAACGCATGATGGACTACGCACAATACATACAACTCGTAGACATTTGCCTGAATTTGGTGTAATGATGTTGACAGAAAACTTTAACATTCGCATTTCCTTTGTCTTAGATAGCAACGAGTGTAAATAAATTATGTGGCTTCCCACAATAGCTTCAGTCGAAAGCGGTGATGAGTCCTTAAAAGACGACCCTCAGGAGGCGTTCTTCATACTGACACACTATTCCAGCTCTTTCGATGCCAACAGTAGTTCAAGTTTCCTTCTCTTCCATCTCCTCTCCTCCAGAGCGTCTGGACATTAATTGAAGACCAAATATGTAATGACACAGCAATGAATCAATAATACTGTATATTTTAATATATTTAGTACCTCGTGTTTTATCTTTGCCCCAGATTTATAAGAGTACACCACCTGTCAAATTCTATTAGGACGCTATATGAAGAAGTGGCGTTATCAGCTTAAGAGGTATGCAACTCAGCTGCTCGAATCCAGTCCTGGGAGTAATTTTCATTTGTAATGGGAACTTCATTGTTTTCTTCTGTACTGACTCCATTCATTTCATTTCAGTTAAATGATTAGAGTTCCAGTTATCTGTGACAGATGGAACAACCACCAGATTGAATTAGTGTTTTTCGTTTTTAGAGTTATTACAGGCCTTACAGGGTATATAACGGCCGTGAACAGCCTCAGATGCTGGGTGTGTTTTGGTCCGCAGCGTGTGACAGACTGAGTACTGCGTGAAAAACCCTACGTGTGGCCACTCAGACAGCTGGAATTCCAGCAGAGAAATAACTCGTCGCGGAGCATTTTTCTGCGTGCGTCCTTGGAGACGTACCGCCTCTGTGCAGCAGCCGTGTGAATTTCAGCGCTGTGCGCCACCTTCACTTACCGGTACACGATGAAATTCCGTCGCGTTTCTTCCAGCTCGTATCCTGCTGGAAAAAACGTGAGTGAAGCCGTAGCCTTAGTTGTATTACGGTTCATATGGACCGTGATGTGTCAGGATGATCAGCCTAACCCAGACCCGGTGAGCTCTTGGGGGCGTGAACCGAAGTTGACACTGGGCCTCGGTTTGTACTGCGACAAAGCATGCAACAGTAGCGGAGGTCGGCGGTGGTGTCCACTTTTGAACTCAGCTGGACGGGGTCTCAGATCCTATAGACTGTCCCACAAATAACTAACATTATGATGACTTCAAGATATTTATTTAGTGCAGTATTGAAGATAAGGCCAGACTAGACATGAGTTATCCCTGAACAGCGAGGCGTTCAAGGACCAGTTCTTCGGGCAGATTCAATTCAGCAGATGGGTGGTAACACCAAATTTCTGCGGTCAAGGTGACGGCTATATTTTTAATCCGGGTGCAACCCCAGTATACAGTGGTCAGTAACTTCTGGGACCAGCCTGTAATGTCAACGACTTCCATGTTTTCCGCAGGTGGTGTAGCCACAAGAGCGGTAAGTATCATTACAGTGCTGACATCCGAACGTCGACAAAACTTCGTGGTTCTCTTGTCTTAGTGGACAGAAGTGACAGGCCGTGAAATAATCCCGTCCTACTATAGCCAGCTCCATCTCATGACAGCAAATTTTCGATTTAGACTTCCGTAACGAAACGAAATAATCTTTTAAGCCAGAGTGATTTCAATTCCCTCCAAAGTTGTAGTATGGACATAGAGTCTGAGATTTTGAGATTAGAAAATAATTACAGTTTCTCAAGTGTTCACAGACGTTGCAAACAGAAGTGCAAATGGAGGCACTATCTGACGGAGCTCTACTCTTCAAGGAGCGCACATTCGCATACAATCACTTAGCTGTCACTTCGTAAGCCTGACTTCAGCCTTGGATACAGTTTTTGTCTGTTTCTTGTTGTAGGGTTTCTCTCTTTCGGTATTCGCTCTGGACTGATGCTGTACACTTACGATGGTTGACTTTGTTTTGTTTTTGGTCTGTGTCTCTACCCAGCAGTTCACTATGTGAACTTAGTCGTTATCGGTCACTCGGAATAGTCATTTATTATACTGTTTACTGTCCACCACCTTACAACGTGCTGAGAGATACTGAACTTTTAATACCTACGCGAAGTGGGGTAGTATAAGCAGAGTGTCTGTGAACGTAATAGTAGACAATGTGTTACGCTTTCCGCCAATAACTTAGCTACAATAAGAGCGTGCACGACTGGGATAGTTTTGAGCTGCCGTATGTTATTTGTGCTCGTTGATTAACAGGGCATGAAAGTCACTCAAGTTTATACTAAAGGAAACAGCAATTATGCTTAAGTTGAGGATAGCAAGGGTCCTGATCAGAGGATAGAATGCGCTCGCTTTACGTAGTATAAGGACTGGGAAAAACTGCGGAAGAACGAAACCCGCGACGTCTTACAATGCCCAAAATGGTGTACGAAAACCGGGGGCATTCAAAACAGCATCCAATGCTCTCAACACTGATAAATACAAACCCTGTATGGTTTTCAAGGGAATCCTGTACAATTCTTCCTACAAAATAGTGGCAAGCTCAGGTAATGGTAATGGAGGTGGACTGCGATTACGCACCCTTCTCTCCAAGATAGGTAACGAAATATCAGTAATATTGAGAGCTGGTGACTGTGGTGGCTATGGGAGATGAGACTGTTCACCCTCGTGCTCAGAAAACGACTCCAGGACGATGACTGATTCATGTTTTCCGTGATTTCCCTAAGTCGGATCAGGCAAATGCCGGGATGGCTCCTTTGAAAGGTCATGGCCGATTTCATTCCCCATCCTTTCTTAATACGAGATTGTGCTCCGTCTCTAATGACCTCATTGTCGACGGGACGTTAAACACTAATCTCCTCCTCCTCCTCCTCCAGGACGTTGAACATGTCTCCTGCCGTCCTAGAAACGCTGCATCACCAGCAGGAAACAATCACTGTGCCATTGGATGGACGTTATCAGCCAAACTGGTCATATACTGATTGGCAGTACTGCGACTTTGCATGTTAATCTTGTGCCCATGGAATATCACGATATGGTTGCCCAAATCATTACCACTAGGTTTCACTCCAGGGAAGTACGCTCGGCCAGAAATTGGAAACATTGTTAAACAAGACTCATACGATCAAACGTCTTCCCTAGATTGCTCTGTAGTCAAGGTTTTATGGCTTCATAACAACGTATTCTGTTACGGGCCTTTGCATCACTGTGAAAAGCTGTAAAACTCGAGCTCGCCCTACAATTCCCTTCTAATGGGTCACCCTTCGTGTTGGTCTGGTGCTGAAGGGGTTCGTGAGGGTGAAATTCAGTTCTGCTGTGACTTTTGCAACTGTCATCCCTGTAATTTTTCGTCACAATTCTTCTCAAAGACCGTCTGTCACGATCACACAACACACAATTTCGTCCGCGTTGAGACAGCGGATGGCATCTTTCCCGTTTTCCCTCCATGCGGTGTAAGTCTTCGATTCAGTGCCTCTTGGTACACCGAACACTTCAGCTCCCTTCGTTACAGAAGCACACAACATTCTAGCTCACGTTATAATTCATTTAGCTCTGACAGTGCGCTCACAATTACAAAGAACAGTGATCACGGCTGACACCAGCAACGTATTGAGAACATTGCACAGGTGCCGTTCGTGATCGTATAGCAGCGCAACCAACAAGTTTGGCTGAAATCTGCACTCATTTTCAAGCTTAAATTTCTGGCTATGTTTCCATATCTCTGTCCAGTGCCTGTAAGCAACGTACAATTTGCAGATAGTTTTCGATCAATTGACTAGAATGCATGTGTGTGTTGTGTGTGTGTATGTGTGTGTGTGCTTAGAGTTTGCGAACGCTTAACGGCGAGTTTATCAGCTCCAGTACAAAAATTAATAGGAATGAAGGTGTTTGAAACTACTAAAAATGTCGTGAAACAACGAGGAGTAAGTCCCACACAATAACACTCACTCTCATTCTGTTCTGGCGTAACCACAAGCGCCGGAACAAAGACGAAGGACGCAAGAACAGAAAGGCGGTGAAACGACGTCGGCCATGGTGCGCGGAATAGGACCGCACCACGACAGGAGCCGAAGTTTCATATAAGCGCCGCTCGTGGCAGCCTCGGCCGCTCAAATCGGCTCATTGTACGGGCATTAGCGGGCATTAGTGGAACGTGTTCGCGGAGTTTGAACGCAGCCCACCAGGAAGTGCTACGCTATCAGATTGTAGTGATCCATATCTGTTGCTTAATTAAACACTGTGTATAGCAAGAACATAACTCATTGTATGTCGCCCATCGTTTGCGACAACTACTTGTAAATCTCCAAGTTAAGTATTGTCAATCTGCTTTTTAGAAATGAAATTACTACTGTCATTTGCTTGAATTGTTGTATAGCATTCCGAGAACGCAGCATCCTATAAGCACCCTATACGAGACGAGTGGGCAGGACCCAACACATCCAACCACACAAACGGACACCCCAAAGGTAAAATCGGTGAGATGTCGTGAAACTGGGAATTAAAACCCATATAATACAAGAGGAAAGCTAAAATAACGACAAAGCTAAATGTGATTGCCTAATCACGTACGAAAATCAGGTGTAAATAAGCCTTCATGATAACGCTTTAATAACCTCTCCATAAAATTTTAGGGAACAAGTCGGAAATTTCACAAATCTTTAAAAGATGAAGACGTTCGTTTGATTATCTGTTACAGAGAGGACAAATTTGTCGATATATGAGATGCTGCCTTACTGTCTGAGTGTAAAACACGGTCCACTAAAATGTGGCATAATATGATCTGTACGCCGTAAACACCACACATTGGACTTGGCTGCTACATCCGCCAGATCTTGTCACTCAACACCGATATACCCTGGTACCCAACGAAAAGACACCTCCTTCCCCAGATTTTGTAGGTGGAGAAAGGTGCCCTGGATATTTTGGAGTGTTTTATCCGATGCGTACAGTACCTCTCTAGGTAAGGGCACCAAAGGAGTCGGAACAGACAGGCAATTAAGCAGTCGCAGACATCTCATCTGCTCCAGTGTCCTCAAGATCGCGTGCAATTCTGTATCAAACAGGGAATTTATTGAACAATCGGATCATGAGAAGAGAAAACAACAGGGAAATTACAGACGTCCCCTTGTTTGCACCCATCCGTGACTGCAGCTACGCAATTGTGGTAACATTAAAAATGACGTAGAATATTGTATTAAACAGAAGCAGGAGTGCAGTCTCTCCTGTACTGGACTAAATCTATAACCACTCTGTATCTTCAGAGGTTGACAGTCGGTGCCAAACCTGGATTTGGTTACCTACTTTACCCACACCAAGTGGTTCCAGAACATGCTTCACGAGTCAGTAGAAGTACTGCACAGTTGCTTTATGATCACTATAACAGAAGCCACTAGTTGATAAACCATTGACTGTATTTGAAACGTTTCGTGTAAAACCCATCATCAAATTGTCTGAACATGCTGGCGATTGGGTTTATAGAGACAGTATGTAATAAACTAAGCTGTCATTGAAGACAAATTGTCTTGACAAATTGTCTTTATACATATGACCACCAAAATGTTGATGACAGTCTGATGATGAGCTCTACTCGAAATTCGCCAAATAAAGTCATTCGTTTATCAGCTGGTGGCTTCTTATTCAGTGACCAATAAACGATCTGTGCAGTGCTCTTATTGATTTGTGTTATGGTTACTTTCTTCTTGTGTGGCTTTATGTGAAATTTACAAGAAAATGCCCATTGCTGGACGAGCAACAGTATGGTGCGCTGGTGATTTGGGAACAGTGAGGTTTTGATGTGCTTCACACACCGAGAGGAGTTGGCGCTGAATGGCGACGGGCGGTTATCCAGCACAGAGACTGGGTATGTGTGTGGTCCTGCAAGCAACTGTGGCCGCCCTGATCTCCTTATGATGGACAGTGTCACGTAAGGTCTCGCTGATCCATACACTGCGTACCTATAGCCTAGCAGCAATCTCTTGAAAGCCCTATAAAACTGGAGCATGCACGCACCGCCTCCTACCCAGCACCTGTACATAAGGTAGGTACTTTAAGATATTAAGCGCTTTTTTCGATCCTTGCCTTCAAGTACATACATTAGGTGTGTTAACGACGGCAGTTTGGTATCAGATATGAAGCCTAGAAACTCATTGAGCCCTTAAAATGTAGAACGGTATTCATCATATGAAAGCCAAGTAAATTAAAAATCTTCAGAGAACGATTAAAATTAACACATAAAACTTATCTGCAGAAATTTAAAAGCTTTCTATCCATCCCACTCTTCCATCCGCGTCACTGTAAATTTTAATTGGCGACTCACTGTGACAGTGTTGGAACCGAAACAGAAAACTGCAAAATCTTCCACAAATAAGGAACGCAGTCCAGAATTCCTTACCTTAGGCACTTCCATGGACGACAGTACTCTTCTGCTCAAAACTACGTGACACACGTCATCAAATCGGTATCTAAAAAACCTTTGGATTTAAATAAGAAAGGCAGAATGAATGTAGGGAGGTAACCAAAAATGCACCATTGGTGGATCTGTCGTAGGAAATGGTGCCTCCATGTAGTTCCAGATGCCTTACTGCTATTTAAAAATATCTCTCTACAATGCTGTCTATGAAGGAAAGCTGGTGTTCTTCCTTTGTGTTCCTGTGCTTCTCTCGCCTTGTCCATGTCACTTGTCTATACTGTGTATTACCTGGCAGGGTGCGTCTGGTAAGTGTGGCAAGTTGTTCGGCGGGGGGGGGGGGGAGAGGGGGTATGTCTCTGCCTTTGAGAGCCTCCGCCGCTCCCTGGACGGGGCATCTCGCTCGCTTTCCTTTACCCCTTTTCTTCTTACCTGTTGCTCTCTCTAGGCTCTGTTGACCTTCGATAGACCACGGGGTTTTCTTTCGTTGGGTTTCGTGTACTAAACCTTTCTCTGGTGTGTGGGTTGATGACTTGACTCTTCCAGGTACGAGGACTGATGGCATCTTGGTTTCGTCCCTTTAATCCTTAAACCAAGCAACCATGGAAGAAAGCCCACTGGATAGCCGCCTCTAGCATGATCTCGTTGTCGACAATGGATCGACGTCACCTGAATCCACAATGAAAGCGGCTAAGGAGGTTCCTGGTCTCCAGGGTCCAGACGAGACGACAGTTGAACGTTCGCTCCACGGTCTTTCTTATACAGCTAGTTAAGGGGATGCCCCTGTAACTAATGGGACACCTCCCATTCTTTCCTCGTTTAAGGAGAGGTAACAAAATTGCCTCTGTCCACGAGTTGTGGAAAAGCCTCTCTGCCATAAAAACATTCTACATTGCAAGTATCATAGCTCTCTGTATCGGATTTGGTCGTGACCGGATGCAGTACCGCTAGCCACAGGTAATGCCCAATCCAACACATGGGGAAAAGACATTTGTAGGACTCACTATTATTGGACCTGAAATTCGACTCGCCCCTATCCATGATCACATTGTATACCTGGAGACAGGATCCCAGCTGGCGGTGACACTAGTCATAGTAAAATGCTATGCCACTACCTGGGCTATGTCTCTGGGCGTTGTTTGGAGAAAATTCCGCATCGTCACCGCTTCTACACGCAACCGAATGCATTTACGAGAAATACTCGTGATAGCTTCCCATATTTTGATTACTCGTCGAACTTTTCCACTGTTTGACGGCACTTGAACCGTTGTCGAGTCACATGCCTGACCCAGATAGGTGAGCACCATGCATGAGTCCATGCTGGTAGAGGATGCCATCGAATATGAGCTGAGGACATGGAGATATGTATGTCAGCGGCATGGTGCATCCCACATATGATGTTGTCCAGTCACCTCTTGGTGGGAGCCTTCGAATCTATTACTTCTTGTTGAGGAACGTACAGTGAGCATACAGCGATAACACACAAACTTTAACTGTATCTTCTTGCAGGCCAGTAGTCAAGTACAGAGCAGGCTGGTTGTGTGTGTTGTTGATAAACACAGCTATCCCTCCCTTCGCCCTGTTCTCCGTCAGGCCATTCACGTGGTAAAGGCTAGTGACCCGTAGCACAGGAGTGTCATTAAGTTTGACATGTATTTTTTGTGAATACAGACACAGAGGAGGTTATTTCGATAGGAGTTTCATTACTTTAACATTCGTCCAGAAATCCGTTGATGTTCCACTGTAGTATGGGAGCCATTTTATCTGGGACGTTTCGCTTTCACTCTGTATCTCCAGCAGAGCGGAGACCCAATGACAGCTGGAGCTTAGCCGTGAGGCTAAATGGTTCTTTCAGGCAGCCCTCCTATTCCATTGTCTCAGAAGTGGAATCATTAGAAGCGTCAGGAAGAATGCGTCCTACATCGTCTGGAGTTTTAGGACATGTCTTCTTTTGCAGTTGACGAATGCCATTGGTTTTGTTTGCCGGAGGAGGCTTCATTGGATCCTCTGTGGCAATGATGGCGACAGTGATGGACTGTTTAATGGAGTCTACCTTTTAAAATGCTGAAACTTTACAGTGTCGGCACCTGTGGCCTTCTCTAACGTTCTGGGTGGGATGTATGGACTCCAGGATAACAGCAGCTTGATAGTGGCACTGACAAATTCAGGAAGTAGTGTCAACATTAGCAATCTCCATTTGTGTAGAGTCATCAGGCTTTTCTAGAGCTGAAACGAACAAAGTAATGAAAATGGAAGGCTGCATTACCTTATAGCTCTATTTGGCCTCACCATATGGTACTCGCTTATTTGTCTGGAGTTTCTGTATCTTTCTTTCCTCAACGTAAACGGTGCAGTCTTTACTCCAGACAGGATGATCCACAGAGCAATTAACACACTTTAGAGGAGATGGGCAACCGACACCTTCGTTGGCGACCGCACCACATTTGCCGCAACGAGCTTCTTCCTTACATGCGAGAATGTGCCCAGAGTGCTGGCATTTAAAATAGCACGCAGGGTTGGGGACATAAGGCCGTACTTTTCAGCAAAGGAAACGTGTCTCGATACGCTCTGGAGCTGTTGGGCTACTGAAGCTGAGACTTAAGGGAAGAATAAAAGAATCATCCAATAAAAGTGGACCTCTCTCAGACAAAGGCAGCCTTCCTCTCAATGGAAGAACATGGCACAGTCTCCGACTTCAGCACACCAAGTCAGAACATGTAGTGTAAAACTAATGTGTATCCGTTCAAATGAGCCACATAGACCATCAACTGCAGACTAATCCTATTGGACAGAAGGAAAATAGACTCCTAACATTTTAAAATTGTTACAGGGACCAAGAAAAGAGTTTGCTATAGGGCAAGTATCGATTAATCGAAACTGGTTAGAACTGACTTGTAAAGTGTGGTATCACATATCGATACCACCCCATGACATATCAAGGTTGCTAACAGAATGGCAAGTTTCGATCTGATGCAGACAGCAGTCGTGCTTGATGTGGCAGACCCAGTGGTGTGCATCCGCTCAGCCACACCTCCAGAAGCTCTGTACTACGAGTGCCCTCTGCTGCCACAATATAGGACAGCCGGCAGCAGCCACCCAGCCCACTAGCGCTTGGAGCCACTTCTCTACATTATACTAAGCACACGCTGCCTACTTGAGGATACAATACCCTAGTCTGGGCTTTATTGCAGGGAGCCTCTTCCTCGTTAACATTGTGATAGTTGGACTCTGTTTCTTGTGGCATTATCTATAATCAGTCTTCATATACATTTAGCAGAACAAATAAAACAAATCTTCTGTTTGTTGTGTTAACTTGTTCGTCGATCATTAGTGCTCCTGTCCAGCTTTCCTGCAATGATAGTTGCCACATTACACTGTAGCCTACCTCTCCTTATCATTGTGTACAAAGTTGTACAAAAAATGTTCAAATGTGTGTGAAATCTTATGGGACTTAACTGCTCAGGTCATCAGTTCCTAAGCTTACACACTACTTAACCTAAATTATCCTGAAGACAAACACACACACCCATGCCCGAGGGAGGACTCGAACCTCCGGCGGGACCAGCCTCACAGTCCATGACTGCAGCGGCCTTAGACCGCTCGGCTATTCCCGCGCGGCCAAAGTTGTACACAACAAGGAGACTACAACAAATATAAAATTCATGATCCTCAGAAAACAAAATTTATTGTGAGGGAAATGGAAGTGGAGGGTGAACAGGAACCTTTCAGTGTCTTCCCTGTTGGCAACGGGATCTTCCAGAAGGATAACAACCTGTCATAAGGTGAGAATGGTGCTACAGTGGTTTGATGTGCATGACAATGAACTTACATTCATGTCTTGGACATCAAATTCGACTGTTCTAAGCAGAATGGAACACATATGGTACGCCAATTACGCACCCACAAGCCACTGGCCAGTAATTTACAGGAAATACTTGATTGTGCATATGCACCGTTGATGCCATATACCTCTGGAAACCTACTCTAAATGTATGGGTCGGGATGTTGACTAGAGGTATGCAAAGTAATCCTCTTAACCTGGGATAATTAAAAATGTATTCCAAAATAATGAACAACGACGTCATTACCTATTAATTTAAACAAGAATCAAAATTAAGTGTATTTATCACTTTAAAGTGCATGTTAGCTCACCTCACAAACATGGGAAATGCTTGACAAGGCTGTTTAAGGAATCTGATTTCAGATTCTACCAAATACATACCATTATACAATAATTATGCTTGTGAAATCATACTATGACTGCAAGAATGTTAGTATTAAAAGGTAGATAGTGTGAAAGAAGGGTATGTGTTTGCATCTGTGGCCAGAGCTGAAACCATATGGATCGCAAAGTTTGAAAGCAAGTATTCAGAATGAAACTAGAAATTAATGGCCTTCAGAAAGAAATATTAGACTGTTGTAGTGCCTCATCTCGCTGTCACGTCTATATTTCACGATGTTAACCTGCATATGGAGAATAGAGTGGATTCAGAATCAGTCATTAGTGTCATACCAACAACTTTTGTCTGTGGTTAAGCTGAACTTGGCTAGAAAAATTTCTAAGTCCCCTGTTTAGCAGCTCGGAAACGCATTTTAATGCAGGAATGCTCAGCTGATAACGTGTTGAGAAGAATGCTGGTGGGGAAGGGCGCTCAAGGAGGAGTGATTTTGTACCGTCTCCTATCTAAACGGAAAACTCGCGTGTTTTTCGTCCATCACATTGTGTATATTAGCTGAACTATGGATGTTCCGAGTACCAACCATTAAAACGAAGCTGATCCCCTTCCCTGACTCCTGTTTCAGGCAGTTAACCAGTAACATGCTCCGTAACACTTTGCACTGAGAAACTGTGTCCTGCTCTCTTTCTGTCTGTGCCTGTTGTCAGTGAGTTTCAACCTCAGCAGCACACAGTAGACTTTCTCTCCCTAACTTCTAAATTGTTGATGTCAGCCAGTTACAGCCATTCTTACATTGTTTTAAACATTTGGTTTTTGTAGTGCTTGCACTCGGTCGCATTCCAAGCTGTCAGAGGTGTCCTAATTCCTGGGTTCTCACTCCATTTTCCAATGTTATCTATAGCTATCGGTGTATTTCGAAGACCCTTTAATTTCTAGGTTCTGTTCTGAATAATGATCTTCCAGGCCTCACCAAGAACGGTACAGCCACTCCTTCAACATCCAGGTTGTTAAAACAGAATCCGCTATAGCCCTGTACAACAGGAGATCGTATCTACATTTTGAGTTCTGGTGAGCGGCGCCCAAGAGCGGCTATTCAAAGCAATGACCGGCCTGACAAAGTGGCGCTGACCTCCACAGCTGTCGGCGAGTCCTTCTGGGAATTCTATTAGGGGCGGCCACTCCTGGCCAACTAACATGACCCGCTGCCTGCCTGCTGTCTTGCAGCCCAGCGCAGTATGCCTCCATAGTGGTTTCTTGTTTCGGTGAACCATGCAATACGGTATCAAAATGTGGTCTGTGTTAATTAAGTAATGGTAATCACTGGTGCTGACAGACATCGAATTTATTCGTCTGGATTAATTATTCCGAATTGACTGGTCAGTTACGGGAGAGTTTATAACACCACAGCTCTTACGCTGTATGGATTTAATTTTTTTTGCTTTATTTAATGTGCATTGTTGATCGTCTGTAAATGTATTTGAATCGATAACATAAAATTGTATACTCTTTTCTTTGTTAAAACTTTGATGTCGTAGTTTGTTTCAATGCAAAGTAGTGTATCTGTACTGTAAATACTTTGTCCCATTTGGAGGGAACAAAACTTACTGTATATAATTGTAATTCTGTGTGAATAATTTTTTTTGTAGAAGTGTTAATATGTGCAAAGGCTCTGTCTTATTTAATGTATTTGTTTGCTGTTATGTAAACTGCTGATCCTCACTTAGAGCTCTTAGTTATTCTGTATGTAAAAGGTGTAAGGGTTCCCCTCGGGAACGGAACAGCGCAACGCGCGCAAAATGTGGTTGGCATAGGTGGAAAAGGTGGAACTGATAGTCAGTCGGGGACGAGCAGTCAGTCGGGGACGAGCCAGCAGTCAGAGATGAGCTACGAGTCCGTGCACTGCCGTATAAAAGTTGCATAGTGCTGGTTTCGAGAGAGGCTTTTCTGTTATTTTCCAATGCCTCGGATGGATGGATAAATAGCTGGGCTATTCTGGAATTTGTACCTATCTTCGCCACCAAGAAATGACAGAGTCCAGCAATTCTGTCTGCAATTCCACCTACCAACATGCAGTTGCCACCACATTGCGCAATCATTGCAACGTCATATTGTAAGGATGTACAGTGAAGGATCAGCTTAATGGATGTGTTATTGTGCTGAAATATAAGGTAATGTGTATCTGAATTTATGTACCTACCTTGATTTTTCTCCTCATCATAACACCTCTCAGGGTCCTTTCCGTTCGAACTAAAGTGATTACCGAGTACCCTTACTGAAAGTACGTTAAAACTCAGTTTGCTAATTAATACCTATTGGACAGAATAAAGTTAAAGTTAATGTGGCAAGAGAGTGAGTTATAATTAATGATGCTTGCTGAAATAATTTTCCTAGTAAAACTGATTATTAATGTGTTGTTGCCAACTTCAAATTAAAATCTCTCAAGACTAAGGTTTATAAAGTTTTGCTTAGTAAATGATCACATTACTACCTGTTGCTAATCGCAGAAAGTGAGCTAGTATCTTACAGTAATATTAATTTTATGTCTCATGGTAGTAAAAGTGGAAAATTGCATAGTAGGAAATTATATACTCATGATTACTAAGTGTTTGTCTCTCTTGTGTGCATATTAACAGTATAAAGACCACTCAGTTTGTGTAAGCCTTGAAAGTGATAGTGTTTTCCTGTACGTGTTATAATTTTGCAAATAGTTTGTGCTGCTCCAGTTGTTAGCTTCAATCTTAAAACATATGTGTGTCAGAGTTCATTGCACTCCCGTGTGGCCCAGTCTAGGTTGTGTATGTCCGTTATAGTTACTTATACCTACTTTCTAAAACGAGAATGTTAATCATTCTCTTGCCTAGTTAGGCTGGCGGCCGTTTTCTTTATCCGTTGAACAGTACAGATAGGCAAAATTTAGTTTGGTACTGTTCAAATATTTACGTAATTCTGACTTTCATTTCCGATAAGCCACCTCCGTTAGGAACAACACGGTCAACATAACAAAATTCCTCTCAGAGGGTAACACTGCTCTGTTGCTTCGTACCATAATTGCTTTTACAAAATAGTTTTATGTCACAACCTGTTTCTAGCATCGAGGTTATGGTATAACAGTAGCAGACGGGTAGTGTTATAAGTTCTGGGAAAATTGGTCGCGTAACGCTGCAAGTATTTGTCGATTGGATGCAACACACAATCACTGTTGTATTGCATTCAAAATGTGGATCAGCTCTCTACTAAGCAGGTGGGCATAATGTTTTGGCTCATCAGTGTACATATAGATGACCGTTATCAATACATAACATCGACTTGAGAATATTGGCCAGACACACTTTGATGAGCTTATAAAGCACAGTCTGCCGTTTTTATGTGCCATTCAAGTCAATCAGTCTCAACAAACATCGACAGTCTGGTCTAAACGGCTAAAGTGGAAGGTACACGTCCTCAGTCGAGCAATGTGCCCGCTCTTGCTTGCTGTAGTATTGATTCTTAGCGATCATGCATTAAAGCCATTTTATGGGTTCTGCGGGGAACTGTGGACATCTCGATCCGTTCATTTACAATTTCCTGAGGATAATTCTGTGTGTATGAATATATTTCGATCTCTTCAAGATCGATTTGAAACACAAACATTACATAGAACATTTTAATGAAATTATCCTCCCAAACACGAAGTGAGTGGAAAAAACATATCAGAGATCTTGTTCCCGTGAAAGTAAAAATCACTACTGAAAAGCACACGTTTTAGAATAAAACTGCGTCGAGAAATTTCCATAAACCTGGTGCAATACAACACTGTCTGGCATAACCAGTTAACCATACGGTAGAATTAAATTACATATGAGCGCAGGACCACATAAACACGAAACATAAAAGCAATAATGTGTCTGGTCAGAACAGAGAAATGATCTACAGGATACCATAGAAACAAACAGCCAGCAATAATATAACATCGCTGATTCAGCTGTCAATACAGAAATCACATCATTATGAAACAAATTTTCATAATTAGAAAACCTCAGAAATTTCTGCTCCAGCTACAGTTTAACACCTATAGTTCCACGAACATCAACGGAGCATACTTTTACAGTAGTGACAGCAACTAGGACAGCGATATCATATGGACATGAAGACCACTTGTTGTACCTAGCAAAGCATAATTCAATAATACACTAAATTTCCTACTTCAGTGTCGGAAATATTGTACCCACCCATATACAGGGTGAGTCACCTAACGCTACCGCTGGATATATTTCGTAAACCACATCAAATACTAAGGAAGCGATTCCACAAAACGAACGTGAGGAGCGGGGCTAGTGTAATTGTTTAATACAAACCATACAAAAATGCACGGAAGTATGTTTTTTAACACAAACCTACGTTTTTTTTAAATAGAACCCCGTTAGTTTTGTTAGCACATCTGAACATATAAACAAATACGTAATCAGTGCCGTTTGTTTCATTGTAAAATGTTAATTACATCCGGAGATATTGTAACCTAAAGTTGACGCTTGAGTATTACTCCTCCACTGTTCGATCGTGTGTATCGGAGAGCACCGAATTACGTAGGGATCCAAAGGGAACGGTGATGGACCTTAGGTACAGAAGAGACTGGAACAGCACATTACGTCAACATGCTAACACCTTTTTATTGGTCTTTTTCACTGACGCACATGTACATTATCATGAGGGGTGAGGTACACGTACACACGTCGTTTCCGTTTTCAATTACGGAGTGGAATAGAGTGTGTCCCGACATGTGAGGCCAATAGATGTTCAATGTGGTGGCCATCATTTGCTGCACACAATTGCAATCTCTGGCGTAATGAATGTCGTACACGCCGCAGTACATCTGGTGTAATGTCGCCGCAGGCTGCCACAATACGTTGTTTCATATCCTCTGGGGTTGTAGGCACATCACGGTAAACATTCTCCTTTAACATACCCCACAGAAAGAAGTCCAGAGGTGTAAGATCAGGAGAACGGGCTGGCCAATTTATGCGTCCTCCATGTCCTATGAAACGCCCGTCGAACATCCTGTCAAGGGTCAGCCTAGTGTTAATTGCGGAATGTGCAAGTGCACCATCATGCTGATACCACATACGTCGACGTGTTTCCAGTGGGACATTTTCGAGCAACGTTGGCAGATCATTCTGTAGAAACGCGATGTATGTTGCAGTGCTCTCCGATACACCGATCGAACAGCGGAGGAGTGGTATTCATGCGTCAACTTTAGGTTACAATATCTCCGGATGTAATTAACATTTTACAGTGCAACAAACGGCACTGTTACGTATTTGTTTATATGTTCAGATGTGCTAACAAAAACAACGGGGTTCCATTTAAAAGAACGTATGTTTGTGTTAAAAAACATACTTTTGTGCATTTTTGTATGGTTTGTATTAAACAATTACACTAGCCCCTCTCCTCACGTTCGGTCTGAGGAATCGGTTCGTCAGTATTTGATGTGGTTTACGAAATATATCCAGCGGTAACGTTAGGTGACTCACCCTGTATATCCACATGATAACCTGATGGTGGTAATCACGCTGAAATAGGCCTATTGTAATAAAAAATGCAATCGAACACAACAGCGTCTTAGTGTCATAGCATAATATATAATGATATATGACATATATGACACAGCGAACCGAGATGAATACAAGCCTACGGAACTCATAGCGTTGGAACCGCTGTGTCCTTGACAGCACAAAAAATGGTTTTGGCTGAAATTTGAATCTCTCGCCTTATTACGCAAAAGCTGAATCACATTATGGGGTGTACAGATCTACTCATAAAAACACTTGTAACTGTTGGTATAGTAGAAGGATAGCACCTTTTTGACATTTAGCATGAGGAGGCACCTTCTAAAAAAACGAAACAAAACTAGGCAGCTTTATTCGTAGTGTTGCAGACCTAGTAAAGGCGCTTCATTTCGTGATGCTGAGTGAAGAGGGATAAGACGTATCTAAATGTTGGCAGTTGTCAAATAATGGACCAGTATTTATAGCTCAGCGGCAGCCGGCACGGTAGCTCAGATGGTTCGGTATTTGAAAGGTGTCAGACGATATCCACATAGAAATACTGTCGAATATGACGTAGAAACAAACAGACAGAACGAAATAATATGAAAAAAGTGGCATAGTCGACTGTGTAGCATGCAACTGGCTGGCTACATGGTTTGGTGCAGAAGTAAGGGAGAGTGCTTGGGAGTGACTAACGGACTGCAGTACGTCTGCCCAGGAAATTCCATCATTGCTTTTAAACTACAACGCGTCTCATGTAACCTACAATACACAGAATAGCACCCTGGGCTCTGTCTGTATGGCCCGTCACTATTGGTTTTCTTGCTATTCTCAGATATGCAACAGATCGCACGATTGGAGAAGTGTTGTTTTGTCTAACGAATCTTGCTTCAGCTTCAGGAGTGGTAATGGTTGAGTCATGAATTGACTCTGCTCAGAACTGCACTTTGATTGGACACTAACACTTCGACACGCGTCTCATACTATGGTATCCTGTGCCATCGGTTATTAATACTGAGCATGTATTGTGCTTTTATCGAGAAGTTAACATCATACTGCTATACTGTGTAACTTGCTTCACGGGCACACTTGCTACCGCTTTATACTAGATTAACCGATACTATTTTTCCGATGGCGGTAACTGGCGCATTGTCCAATATTCCGACAGTATTTTATAATTATCAACTCCGATATGGAACATGCGTGGGGGTCGACCTTGTCATTTCACTCTTCAAACAAAGAAATAGTTATTTTATGAACTGACAGTAGCGTTTATGTAAAGTTTTAAGGCAAAGTTATTATCCGGATCTTCAAATAAATTCTAGACTAAAAATATCTATAGTGAAATGCATATCCAGCGTTTATCATCTCGGCTTGTGTTTTATTACTCTTATCTTTCTGCTTATAAAGGCCAAAGGTCAGTTTTGGAAGCAGCACCGCAGCATCTGTAAGGAGATACAAACTCGTTTGAAAAACCAAACAAAGCGGCGTAGTCGTTAGTCACTGACGTATTAACCGACAACAGCCAGCTTGTAATACCCGACCTGTCGACATGTGTTTGGGTTTACTTGATTTTCCACATTCACTTTAGGCGAGTACTGGTGACGCAGGTTAATGTTTCTTCCCACTACAGACCTTCTTCAACAAAGGTAATGCTTCGACTTCAGTGAGAATTAAATCAACAAAACGTTCATCATTATATTCCCCTTGCCGTTTTTCGTAGCAGATATATCCTTTGTCAGATCAGTACAGAACTAATGGATCAACAGTTTGTAAAACGAGTATACGTTTCACAAAAACCGTTCTTGTAACAAACTATGAATCACATTAATACTATAAGTCAATAGTAAGATGTATGTAGCTTAAAACATTTTCTGTAGAAATTGATGCACAGCTTCACTGTATTTAAACAACGTTATCACAAAACTTCCAGAACCTGGTGCACTGTGTGTTGTGACCAGACGAAACTATAATCGTCCAGCCACAGCTGTGTATAATCGTCCAGCCCTAACTGTGGGTACTTCAAGTGCTCTTGGAGATGGTTCTTTTTATTTTAATTTTTACTACAACTGTTCTTTGCCTCAGGAGAGCGTAAAATATTTACAACTGGCGCTGACTATGAAAGCATGACTTGTGGCATACAATCACTAATTTTTCACCTGAAGTACAGTGTTCACCTTTAACTAAAGTACATATTCATCTAAAAGTTCACAATCAATTTTTCTTCGCGGTGCTGTTGACTGCTAAAGCTGACGTCAGAAGCTGGGACTGAGCTGTTTCATGGTCTACACTATATTGACCTCTGCGTGAGGGCGCTGCTATGCTGAGAAGGGAGGCGTAGTCTTCAGGAGCGCCTTCCATATGTTGTTGCGGTATGCAGCGGAGCCAAGCGGAGTGGCCGTGCGGTTTAGGGCGCCATGTTACGGATTGCGCGGCCCCTACCGCCGGAGGTTCGAGTCCTCTGTCGAGAATGGGTGTGTGTGTGTTGTTCTCAGCACAAGTTAGTTTAAGTAGTGTGTAAGTCTAGGGACCGATGATCTCAACAGTTTGGTCCCTTAGGAATTCAAACACATTTGAACATTTATGCAGCGGAACCTCGCTAACGTCTGTGACCTCGATATGCATTGCCGACTGTTGTGTGGCACCGCGATCTCTGGACGATACCACACTGTGCACTTCTTTGCTCGAGGACCAGATTACGTCAAGCATTCATCTCCATGTCACGGATACCATTACATCAGGTTATAGGAAGGTCCCTTCGTGTCAAGTAGGTTATTCTACTGCAACTGATAATCGTTACGTACTGGATGCGAAAGAATCTTCGTTTAAATGGTGTAATGGTACCCGTAATTTGATGATGGTCCATAAATAAACACATATTACATCAGCTAAATACTTTAAGACATTATTTAAATTTGCTTACTAGTACCCATTACCAAAAAATTACATAAAATCTTCTACAGATGACCCACAACGAGAGCGTATTCAGTTCGAGGCCGAATTGCTTGTAAGACTGTTTCAGTACCTTCATAGGAACAGTTACGTATCCCAGCATGAGGCTAGTTGCTTGTACTATTTTAATGACCAATGTCAGCTCTTCTCCATGTGCTATATAATTTGTTCTGTGAAATGAAATCAGTACGGCTCATATAAACGGCCACTTAAAAGCTGTGATATATTACAGAGTTTCCTGCCACGTTACCATGTAAGTTTTTAGTTTAAACAAGATGAAAATTTGAAGGTATGTTATGGTAATGTCGCAAGACGTCTATAAAACTACCAAAAGCAAGTAACATCAAATAAAATTCACTGACGGACAAATAGAAGGAAAGAGTTGAGTTGATATAATTAACAACAGCATCAGAGAACAGCCGTTGTTGCTAACAATGCAATACGTAAAAGTAGGAAAATTAAACGCATTGAGACATTAACGAAGGCTGATGTTTTTGTAGCGTTTCCCAACAGCCGAACAGTATTTGCACTTGAACCAAAAGAAATGTTTAAAATTTACAGGTAGGATCAAAATGGTTCAAATGGCTCTGAGCACTATGGGACTTAACATCTGAGGTCATCAGTCCCCTGGACTTAGAACTACTTAAACCTAACTAACCTAAGTATATCACACACATCCATGCCCGATGCGACAGTAGCAGCAGCGCGGTTCCGGACTGAAGCGCTTAGAACCGCTCGGCCACAACCACCGGCTACAGACAGGATCATATTTACCTCTGTAACAGAGAACACCTGTGCGTAGCAGTTATTTTTGGCAGTGTAGTATGTGGAACTAGAAAATATAAAAACTTTGCTGTTGTGTGATAACAGTGTCACTCTGTCCGAGATATCAGATCACTTGCAAGATCAGTTTAGTGAAATGGTTAGTGTGTTCGCAGGAGATAAAAAGAAAAATATCAACAAGTGTAAAACAAAAGTAACGGAAGCCAGATTATATCCAACGATGTTAAGGGAATTTCATTAGGAAATTAGCCACTGAAAGTTGTTGACGAGTCTTGATATTTGCGTAGCAAAACATCTGTCCGTGGCCGAAGTACAGAGGTCGTGATAAGCAGACTGGCAGTGCCCAGATAAGGGTTTATTAAAATGAGAAATCTGTTAATATTGAATATACTTGAAGAGCCAAAGAAACTGGTACAGATGCCTAATATCCTGTAGGGCCCCCCGCGAGCACGCAGAAGAGCCGCAGCACGACGAGACATGGACTCGACTAGTGTCTGAAGTAGTGCTGGAGGGGACTGACACCAAGAATTCTGCAGGTCTGTCCAAAAATCCATAAGAGTACGAGGGCCTGGAGATCTCTCTTGAACAGCATGTTGCAAGGCATCCCAGAAATGCTGAATATTGTTCACGTCTGGAGAACACCGTGGCATGAGTGGATACATACAGGATGCTTACGTCCGTGTCACCTGTCAGAGTCGTATCTAGACGTATCAGGGGTCCCATATCGGTCATACCGCACACGCCCCACACCATTACATAGCCTCCACCAGCTTGAACAGTCCCGTGCTGACATGCTGGGTCCATGGATTCATGAGGTTGTCTCCATACCCGTACACGTACATCCACTGTATATAATCTGACCAGGCAACGTGTTTCCAGTCCTCAACAGTCCAATGTCGGTGTTGACGGACCCAGGCGAGGCGTACAGCCTTGTGTCGTGCAGTCATCAAGGGTACACGTGTTTGCCTTTGGCTCCGAAAGGCCTTCTCGATGATGTTTCATTGAATGGTTCACACGATGACACTTGTTAATGGCCAATCATGGAAATCTGCAGCAATTTGCGGAAGGGGTGAACTGGAGGAGTCTCTTCAGTTGTCGTTTTTCCCTTTTTTGCAGAATCTTTTTGCGGCCGCAGTGATGTCGGAGAATTGATGTTTTACCAGATTCCTGATGTTCACCACAGTACACTCCTGAATCGGTCGTCCGTGTAAATCTCCACTGCATGGCTACCTCGGAGATGCTGTGTCCTCTCTCTCATGCGCCGACTATAATACCACATTCAAACTCACTTAAATCTTAATAACCTGCAAATGTAGGAGCATTAATCGATCTAACAACTGTGGCAGACACTTGTTCTCTTATATAGGAGTTATCGACTGCAGTGCTGTATTCTGCCATTTTACATATCTCTGTATTTGAATGCAGGTGCCTATACGTTTCTTTGATACTTCAGTGTAAATTTAAGTGTTAGGAACTCCTTCTGAAGCACCTTCTCTGAATTGTATCCTTATACGGAAGTGACGCGTCGGCGATAAATCAGTTCACACTAGAAGAGAAAAGAAGATTTTGAAAACAGGTGTTACAGAATATCGCCGAACAATTGCTATGTCGATCGTGTAAGTAACAAAAAGGTACTCAATCGATTCGGTGAAAGAAGATATTTCTGACGGAACCTAATAAAGAGGGAACATGTTGAAAGGACAAATTCTGAAACATCCGGAAACAGTCACGAAGGCAATGGTGGGGGGGGGTTAAAAATTGTAGACAGAGACAGAAGCTTGACTACAGTAGGCAGGTTCAAATGCGTTTAAGTTGTACAAGTTGCCAAGAGATGCTGAGGTTTGCAAGGGATAAGTAAGTGTGGAGACCAAATCAAGCACGTCTTCTGAGTGATGTCCACGATAACGTGCAGTGCCCTGTAATTTCGTAATTACTGAAACAAATGTGACAGGAAATCCAGAAAAAGATTCTGTGAATGAACTCGGAGCTAGGTAGCTGTCTACAACTTTCATAAATGAAACTTTATGCACAGTTGATCAATGCGAGGAAGACAGATGGAGCGACCCTGTGCAACCCCCTCTGAAAAGTTTTCTCAGTACTGCAGCCTCTGATCCGTCGACAGATAGATTTTTAAAATTAGCTGACTTGACGATCAGTTGGACAGTGGTGGCGGGTAGCTGCAGGGGCGGAGAGGCGCGTGTTTTTCATTTGGCGGAGCTCGGCCTCCCCTGGGGCCGCGACGTGGCGTTTACTGCGCCCCCTGCCACGCGGGGATGAAAGCGCGCAACAAGAAAGAATCTCTACTCTCAACACTAGTTGTAAGAGCTTTGCTTTCAGCTCAAGTTCCTGCTCACAAAGCTTATGGAATACACGTCGTTTACAAATATAGCCTCACTGCCTTTTCTTCCAGTGGTCGCTTTTTCAAGTGTTTGTTCACGTAAATGGCCGACTAAAGAGACAGTTCACTGTCGAATGAAAGCAGAGAAAGCGGTATAGCTTGACTCTGTAAGCAGGTTGAATCCTCTGCCGTTCTCATTAGAGAAAGCCTCGTATCTTTGCATTATACCTGGCGGCATTGCACTCTAAGTGGCGCGGCTGTCTGCCCCCACTTTCTGTTATATACACTCAAATGCTGTGGCGTTCGCTAACGCCTGAAAACCTTTTATTGGTAAATGGTGAGTGCAACTGCATTTTGAACCATGACAATAACTCGAGCGCTAGTCCACAACTAATTGTTACCGGTGACTCAAAGTGAAACAACAGAAATACACTATCTTAATTCTCTACAGATTAGAGATCTCATGTATGTACCAGCTACAAGCTCACGATAAAAGTACAATTTAGTCAATGTGTTAAATATTTGAAGTTATGCATATAACCGGCAATATGTTTAAAGAAGTAGTGAAATTATGTTTGCTAGAAGTCGCTAAGTGCTCTCTTTATCAGACACAACATCAGGGTAATATGGGTAATTTGCGCTCCTTTTTTAAGTAAAAGCTAGTTTTTCACGAACCTCAATGTTTACGATGTCGTATCTCCTGAACCATGTGTAGCACTGCGGTATTATTTTGCAGGTGCTTTCAGTGGATACTGCCTGAAGAATGTTTCGGGAATAGTGTTTGCAGTAAAGACATATAAGATTAAAACTTGGTGCTTGATCCGTTAAGTTTACGGCATGAACGGCGAAAATGTAGGAAGCGATGAAGTTTTTCGCTTTCACCGCTTTTGTGGGAGCCGAGAGAGGGAAAAAGTTTCGCAAAAGATTTTAAATGCTGTATGAAGTGTGTTGAAAGCCGCAAACTGCTTCAATTCTCAAATACTGGATGAATGTAATCTGGGTATTTGCGAACGGTGACTTACGCTGACTCAAGATCTATACATATTGTCTGTCTGTAATACCTGTCTTATTGTGTTTAGCCGATAACGGATGATTATACCTCTTAATGAGTATATTGTGATAAAATTATAAATTTTTAAATGTGTTCAATTATTATATGAAATTCTGAAAATCAAATTTTTGTTGTCCCTGGAAGTTGTTAGATAGCCAACCTGCAACTGTGATCGAGTGCTACGAAGTGGGTTATTGTTTAATAATACGGATGTACGGTAGTCAGGTAAAACGTTTCATGCCTCTTATATAACTACTTCAGATCAAGTTAAGTCCGGTTCAGTGTTATTGGTACCCCACCGGGCATTACGAGGGTTACTTCACTTCTTGTTGTTGTTGTTGTGGTCTTCAGTCCTGAGACTGGTTTGATGCAGCTCTCCATGCTACTCTATCCTGTGCAAGCTTCTTCATCTGCCAGTACTTACCGCAACCTACATTCTTCTGAATCTGCTTAGTGTATTCATCTCTTGGTTTCCCTCTACGAATTTTACCCTCCACGCTGCCCTCCAATGCTAAATTTGTGATCCCTTGATGCCTCAGAATATGTCCTACCAACCGGTCCCTTCTTCTTGTCAAGTTGTGCCACAAACTCCTCTTCTCCCCAATTCTATTCAATACCTCCTCATCAGTTATGTGATCTACCCATCTAATCTTCCGGTTTCTTCTGTAGCACAACATTTCGAAAGCTTCTATTCTCTTCTTGTCCAAGCTATTTATCTTCCACGTTTCAGTTCCATACATGGCTACACTCCATACAAATACTTTCACAAACGACTTCCTGACACTTAATTCTATACTCGATGTTAACAAATGTCTCTTCTTCAGAAACACCTTCCTTGCCATTGCCAGCCTATATTTTATATCCTCTCTACTTCGACCATCATCAGTTATTTTGCTCCCCAAATAGCAAAACTTCTTTACTACTTTAAGTGTCTCATTTCCTACTCTAATTCCCTCAGCATCACCCGACTTAATTCGACTATATTCCATTATCCTCGTTTTGCTTTTGTTGATGTTCGTCTTATAGCCTCCTTTGAAGACACTTTCCATTCCGTTCAACTGCTCTTCCAATCCTTTGCTGTCTCTGACAGAATTACAATGTCATCGGAGAACCTCAAAGTTTTTATTTCTTCTCCGTGGATCTTTATACCTACTCCCAATTTTTCTTTTGTTTCCTTTACTGCTTGCTCAATATACAGATTGAATAACATCGGGGAGAGGCTACTACCCTGTCTCACTCCCTTCCAACCACTACTTCCATTTCGTGCCCCTCGACTTTTATAGCTGCCATCTGGTTTCTGTACAAATTGTAAATAGCCTTTCGCTCCCTGTATTTTACCCCTACCTCCTTCAGAATTTGAAAGAGAGTATTCCAGTCAACATTGTTAAAAGCTTTCTCTAAGTCTACAAATGCTAGAAACATAGGTTTGCCTTTCCTTAATCTTTCTTCTAAGATAAGTCGTAAGGTCAGTATTGCCTCACGTGTTCCAATATTTCTAGGGAATCCAAACTGACCTTCCCCGAGGTCTGCTTCTCCCAGTTTTTCCATTCGTCTGTAAAGAATTCGTGTTAATATTTTGCAGCTGTGACTTATTAAACTGATAGTTCGGTAATTTTCACATCTGTCAACACCTGCTTTCTTTGGGATTGGAATTATGATATTCTTCTTGAAGTTTGGGGGTATTTCGCCTGTCTCATACATCTTGCTTACCAGATGGTAGAGTTTTGTCAGAACGGGCTCTCCCAAGGCCGTCAGTAGTTCTAATGGAATGTTGTCTACTTCACTTACTTTCTTAATATCTCGCCCAACACCTATCCCACCTACCACACCTTCATCATTTTTATGAAATAAGAAATGCTCTTGTTTGTACCATACACAGTTTCCTTACTTTTCTGTTCGTCCGCATTCAACACTGAAAGCTTATAGGAAACTCCGAAATAGAACCAAGCAGAGCGTGAGGAATGCCAAAATCAGACATGCCCGCTCTGTCGTATGCGGCATATCAAAACCTGCTGCACTGTGGAAAAAGCTGCGCAGTTTCGGTATAGGGAAGCGAAGATCTGACGCTGTTTATCAAGCGTCTGCAGAAGAATTAAACGATTTCTTCTCAACAGCTGTAAACTGCCACGCTGCGACAAATTACCAGCCCCAAGATATCAATCTCTCGAGAGACAAGTTTTTCCTAAACCATGTCACTACCGGCACAGTACAGAAGGCAATTACGAGAATCTCTTCCGAGGCAGTAGGAAATGATGGAGTGAGCATTGGCATGATCAAGAACGTCGTAGACACTATTACTCCAGTTATCACAGACATCTTCAACCTGTCTCTTCCCAGTAGTACATATCCTACTGAGTGGAATCAAAGTTTAGTTCAACCTATACCCAAGACTGACAACCCTAAGTCGCCAGGTGACTACAGGCCGATCAGCATACTACCTGCAATATCTAAAGCCCTAGAATACATCGTCCATGAACAGCTGACGGATTACCTCAAAACTCATAACATCCATGACAAATATCAGTCAGGCTTTCGAAAGCCCCAATTGTACAGCAACTGCATTAATCAAAGTAACTGATGACATTAAACATGCTATGGACAGACGTGAAGCTACCATCCTAACACTGCTTGACTTTAGCAAGGCTTTTGATACAGTTGACTTTGATATATTACTAATTAAAATGAAGCAGCTGAATTTCTCAAACAGCGCAATACACTGGTTCGACAGCTACCTCAAAAACAGAAGTCAACAAGTCATTTGTGGGTCGGAAAAGTCATCATGGAAAAACGTGCGCTCTGGAGTTCCCCAAGGCTCCGTCCTTGGTCCATTACTCTTCTCACTGTACAGTAATGATATTTCTTCAGTGATTCACTCCTGCAACTACCATCTATATGCCGACGACATCCAACTGTACATAAGTGCAAGCCCCAAGAACATTGCTGACGCAGTAGCGAGTATGAACGCGGATCTTTGCTCTGTTTCTCGATGGGCACAGAACCTTGGTCTGAAACTAAACCCCAAGAAATCCCAGGTCATACTTATATCTCATCCAAAGTTAATCAGTCGGCACTTTCACGAAACAGTCCCTCAAATACACCTCAATGGTACCCAACTACCATACCAAAAAACAGTAAAAAACCTTGGAATAATCTTGGATGAACACCTAAACTGGGAAGAACAAACAGTTACAGCTTGCCGGAAATCGCTCTCCTCCCTACATGCAATTCAGAAATTTAGAAAAATATTTCCAACCCATGTTAAACAAAAATTAGTCCAAACACTAGTCTTGCCTAATCTTTACTACTGTGATGTAGTTCAACACGGCACAAATAGTGAAAATTCGAGACGCCTCGAGCTAGTGATGAACGCTTGCGTTAGATACGTATGCAATATACGGTTGTATGATCATATCAGTCCTTCATACTCCCAGCTAGGTTGGATACGCCCACATAAGGCACGCGATCTCCACACGATGTGCTTACTTCATCGATTTCTTAGCCACTGGTGCCCCCAATACTTATCTTTTCACATTAAACACCTATCATCATTCCACAACCGCAATACCAGATCGGATACGTCTAGCATCTTGGCTGTACCTTTACATAACACAAAATCTTTCTCCATGTCATTCTCCATCTCAGCCATACGACTATGGAACGCGCTCCCCTGTGATCTGCGTCTTATCCGGAACCACTCAACATTCAAGAGTGAACTCAAGACTTACATATTAGGGACGGTATAGCCACCATTGTTGGGCCCCTCTCATCTCTTTCTTTCTCCTCTCCATCATAGCTTCGAATTTTACCATTCTATTTCTCTTCCTCTAACCTATCTACCTCTTCTATATCTCTTTCACCCCATTCTATCGTCTTATGTCTCTGCTTGATGAGAATAACTCACAAGCTGCAAGAATATAACGAGAAAATTCCCAACTAGCAATAGCACTGACATTCATAAAAGAAAAATATGTTTACTTTCATATGCATAGTCATTATTATTATTATTATTACTATTATTATTATTCTTGATTGTTATAATTAATTTTTGATTGTTATAATTATCATTGTACTACGTTTATAATCTCTATTTTTTTTCTTAACATTAATACTGTATAACATGTAATATGTCCTTAATGTTCTGTAGAAACTGAAATTTGTTGAATCTGAGTATGCCTGGTTAGGTGTAAGAGAGGGCCTGAAGGCCCTAATCTTGCCAGGTAAAATAAATGCATAAATAAATAAAATAAATAAAAATGAAACTTTTTTGAGATAGTATGGTGCAACAACTAGAAGTCAAAGACAAATTAGGTCCAACTCATTTTCTGCGGAAATTCTAAATCTGTAAGATGAAGACAAAGACTCGTGATCTCCAGTGACGTATCGTGTCTAAGGAAAAGTTATGTCTAGACCATTCTTTTGTCACCATGTAACTATCACTTTCTTAATGTAACTTCATATAACTGCGAACTTATTAATGCCACAAACAGTTGATAATACGGTACTTTGCACATATTTCCAACAAAATAGCAGTATTTAATTCTATCTTGGCGAAACCATGGCTTTACTTAGTGAACGATTTACAGATCAGTGGATGGTCTGACGAATGTTTAGTACACTTTTACCTAGTTTACTGAATATGATACCTCTTCAGATTCAATACTGAGAACTTAATAATAATTGAGTTCTTACACTGTTATGACTGACAACTACACTTTCCGAGTTCAGAACAGGAACATATGCCATTGTTGATGGATTTATACCAAAACGTTGCAGCAGGTCTGGAAAGATATACAGTTAAGTAGGGACATCTGGCGCATTACCAACTGAGAGATTTAAAGTGCTGTACGGTATGAGACTGACGTGTTTAGCCAAACTGGGCACAAGAATTACGTCTGTGAGTTTCACAGACAATTTATTTACATAAGCGAATTTGATGGCTGCCTTCAAACACTTTCTATTATATGCCGACAATCTTTCTAAATTTTGTACATCGTTCGCAAAAGTATTTTTTCCTTTTAAGTTCTATCCATAAAAATTATTTCCATTCAACTATCTATTAATTGATCTGATATAAGCAATTATAGATTCTTTTTACAAAGCTGCTGGAATATTCGTTTCTATGAGCACTCTGTTAATATGTGAAAAAGTTAATGTTCACTTTGGTATTATTTCTGGTAGTTTGACAATACTTTGAGAAATATCCTTACTGCTTCTCTTTGCGATTGACCACATCTGTGTTTATATTAAGCATTTTTCTTAGTATACTTCGCTATAGTGTGTCTACATTATCAAGTTAATAGCAAAAGATTAGGTACTGACAAACAAATAATTTTCGACTATCAACAGTAATGTTATTAATTACTGTTGTGATGCTGGATATACTACTTGTCCTATATACCGTATTCATTTAGCCATACAATCTTTGTGTTTATATGATTCATTCTTCATTCATAGGTTTCCGGTTGTTAATTTCTTTTAGTAATTTCAATTCTGTTACTCCTTCTATTTAATCTTTCTCAGTTAGAATATATTTTGCGTATTTTTATATTTATCTGCTGTTCATTTTTTTATATTAATGTGTTATTTTCACGATTGTCTCTATATATTTTGTTTCTTCCAACTTCTATTTAATTCCTGAAACTATAACAACAGTATTTTGAAAAATTTGATTGATAATTCCATGCAATTACATACCTAGAATAATTTGTGAAATTATGTTATGTTGAAGTGTTGTATATCAGACACTTTTAATTTATACAGAAAGAAACTGTGAAACTCTAAAAGTGGTAAGGCTGACCCCAGTTTTACTCTGTATTTAATCCCGGCGACCTAGATATCTCCCAACATTTATCTAAATTTGAATCTGTATGTTGAATTGTTAGGGTGTCACTAACTACATTTTGTAATGCTATTTTTCGTACTCTACTATTTGACACTATTTATCCAATCAAATTCTTGAATTTACAATTTTGTTAGCTTTTGACTTCCATCTTCTAGAAATCACCCATACTCTCTGCAAGCTTTTTGTGTGCAGTTTCTTCGATTATATACAGACAAACATTATTAATGTTGACATTTTCCTACCTGTAATTTGTATACTGTATGTTTTATCCAGACAAACGTTTGGTTCCTCTGAAGAGGGGCAGCAGCCTTTTCAGTAATTGCAGAGCCTACATTCTGGTTGATTGACTGATCAGGCCTTGTAACATTAACCAAAACGGCTTTGCTGTGCTGGTGCTGCGAAGGAAAGGGGAAAGTACAGCCACAATTCTTCCCGAGGGCATGCTGCCTTACTGGCATGGATAACTGCATCAAAACAGTCTCTGGACTGAAGAACAACATATTTGATCATACCATCAAACTGCTATGGAATGTTCTTTTGTCTGTCAAATGTTCTCAGTGATCAATTGCTATCCATTTTGTTGAAAACATTTAAATAGTGTTTGCTGAAACTTGTTTTTACGTACTCATTGCCATGCCAGATGCCCTTCCTGCCACCACCCTGAACCCCCTGGGATTGAATAGTGCGAACGTTTTCAAATGTCTGCGAGTTGTGGAACTGTGGAGGAACATAGTAAGCAACCCTGTATTCATCTAGTGGGATGTGGAAAACCGCTTAAACATCCAGACTCGCCGGCATACCGGTCCTCGTCGTTAATCCGCCGGGCGGAGTCGATGCGGGGCCGGCGCGCCTACCCGAGTCCAGGAAGCAGCGCATTAGCGCTCTCGGCTACCCTGGTGGGTACAATAATGACTACTTAATAGTCTTTTATTCAATTCCGTGTGTTACTTACATCAACACACACAAAGAATGGACTGAATGTAATCATACGCAGAGGATATCTATAGTAATGTAAGAGAGATTCAAGAAAAGTCACTTCTTTAATACGGGCTCTTCTTGATTCATACATGATATCTTGTTAACAGTAGATGGACAGGATAGTTCTGTCTTATTAAATATGCGATAGCTGTTCATCACCTTACGAAATCGTCGGCTACAATGCTACACATGTGCACGAACAGTACCTTAGCAGATATGTGGTGGTCTGATTAATATTTGACTAATAGATCCAGTACGTTATACTGAACGCCGACTGTTCAAAATAAAAGAAAGTATCATCGGCTGTGCCAAAAGATGTGTAATTGGGCTTCTAACGTTTTAAATATTCAAAACAGAATTATTATATAGGACTATCAGTACCATCAGATTTTTCGCTGACGATGTTGATTTCTACCAGAAATTATCATCGTTGGACGATAGTAAGTAAATGCTTCAACACTTGCACAGAACTTCCACTTGGTGAACAAATGACAGCTCCCTTTATACGTAGATACCATTCAGTTATAAGATTTGTGCTGAATAGTTTGAGTATGTATTGTGGTATAAGGACTTAGAAGTAATATTAACAATAAGTATGAAGTGGGACTAACGAGCAAAATATGTATTAGAGAAGGATAAAGGAACACATTGACTTGATAGATTCAACAAATATACTGCAATTGAAGATAATTCTCTTTTATCATTCGTCTACTGTTACGTCTCAGCTGCACATTTTAATTAAAAAGTGTGCAGGTGAGACGGAACAAAAAATGAGAAGTGTCTTGAATGAGAATCTTTCGAGGAAATTCTGCACAGTTCTCGCAAAAAGCTGTTTTGTAAATTTAGAGAGCCAGAATTCAAATAAGACTGTGCGTTATTCAGCAGACACCATCATATACGTCGCGTAGTTGCCATAAAAAGATCTATTACGGTGCGTAATAGGCAAGTAGACAGTAGTTTTTCTCTCGCAAGTGTGGAAATGGGATAAAAACGAAAATCGCTGGTATTAACCTTCTGTACTTTCCGTCATTCATAGTAGGAAAGGCTTGCGAAATATTTATGTAGATATCGGACGGATGATGTACTTAGAGGTCCAGCATTGTCCTCATTTGTGTGACTAGAAGGGTCAGAGAACAATGTTCGAAAGTAGTCGAAAGGTGAAAGTAAACGCAAGTGTGGGACAAGTCACTAGACGAGATTTGAAGGTCGCGACTAGCAAATGTGAGACCACGCAACTTGAGCACAGCAATGAGTTGGCTCGATACTGGAGTACCCCAACGCACGCTTAGCGTCTGCACAGACAGACCATCACCGCCTGTGGCGGGCTCTGCTGCTGACGTACATATTTTTACGTATACACTCCTGGAAACTGAAATAAGAACACCGTGAATTCATTGTCCCAGGAAGGGGAAACTTTATTGACACATTCCTGGGGTCAGATACATCACATGATCACACTGACAGAACCACAGGCACATAGACACAGGCAACAGAGCATGCACAATGTCGGCACTAGTACAGTGTATATCCACCTTTCGCAGCAATGCAGGCTGCTATTCTCCCATGGAGACGATCGTAGAGATGCTGGATGTAGTCCTGTGGAACGGCTTGCCATGCCATTTCCACCTGGCGCCTCAGTTGGACCAGCGTTCGTGCTGGACGTGCAGACCGCGTGAGACGACGCTTCATCCAGTCCCAAACATGCTCAATGGGGGACAGATCCGGGGATCTTGCTGGCCAGAGTAGTTGACTTACACCTTCTAGAGCACGTTGGGTGGCACGGGATACATGCGGACGTGCATTGTCCTGTTGGAACAGCAAGTTCCCTTGCCGGTCTAGGAATGGTAGAACGATGGGTTCGATGACGGTTTGGATGTACCGTGCACTATTCAGTGTCCCCTCGACGATCACCAGTGGTGTACGGCCAGTGTAGGAGATCGCTCCCCACACCATGATGCCGGGTGTTGGCCCTGTGTGCCTCGGTCGTATGCAGTCCTGATTGTGGCGCTCACCTGCACGGCGCCAAACACGCATACGACCGTCATTGGCACCAAGGCAGAAGCGACTCTCATCGCTGAAGACGACACGTCTCCATTCGTCCCTCCATTCACGCCTGTCGCGACACCACTGGAGGCGGGCTGCACGATGTTGGGACGTGAGCGGAAGACGGCCTAACAGTGTGCGGGACCGTAGCCCAGCTTCATGGAGACGGTTGCGAATGGTCCTCGCCGATACCCCAGGAGCAACAGTGTCCCTAATTTGCTGGGAAGTGGCGGTGCGGTCCCCTACGGCACTGCGTAGGATCCTACGGTCTTGGCGTGCATCCGTGCGTCGCTGCGGTCCGGTCCCAGGTCGACGGGCACGTGCACCTTCCGCCGACCACTGGCGACAACATCGATGTACTGTGGAGACCTCACGCCCCACGTGTTGAGCAATTCGGCGGTACGTCCACCCGGCCTCCCGCATGCCCACTATACGCCCTCGCTCAAAGTCCGTCAACTGCACATACGGTTCACGTCCACGCTGTCGCGGCATGCTACCAGTGTTAAAGACTGCGATGGAGCTCCGTATGCCACGGCCAACTGGCTGACACTGACGGCGGCGGTGCACAAATGCTGCGCAGCTAGCGCCATTCGACGGCCAACACCGCGGTTCCTGGTGTGTCCGCTGTGCCGTGCGTGTGATCATTGCTTGTACAGCCCTCTCGCAGTGTCCGGAGCAAGTATGGTGGGTCTGACACACCGGTGTCAATGTGTTCTTTTTTCCATTTCCAGGAGTGTATTTTGGTTCCACAGAAGCTAGCAGTGGCTCAGACTGCAACGGTTTCGTAACTGTCGTCGCCAGTCTGCAGAATGCTTGCAGATACTGTTTCAGCACTAATAGTGACCATCCTATGGCATAGTGATGGCTTCTTACGAGATAGACACTGCTGTGGTAATCAACGACTCGCAGCCGATTTTTAGTGTAACGGTAAGTAAAGTAAAGTGTCACGGTTTGCGGCGGAAAGGTATATACAGTATGACATCCATTACTCGTTATTAAAGAGACTTCAAACCACAATTCATACATCGGGGGTATTATAGCGCCCAACGTTCTGCTAGTCTGTCAGGCAGTTTCGCACACCATATTTCAGCAGCACAGTACCCTAGTACTTGTGGCGAAGAATATCATCTTCTCTGTTGCGCTGCGTGCATTGTCTTCACTGTACTGTAAGTTTGTCTGAACTGTAAACAATCGAATTGGTCTTATAGTATAACTGACCGTGGCTATTGGCTTACATTCGTCCAGAAAGCACTAGTACTGAATTGTGGACTTGAACGTATACGGCGAATCTGGTGTTTCCACAGGAATATAAGTAGGATCTCTGTCATTGCATATAAACAACGTTTAGAGGTTCTGACTGCTCGATTGGTCGGCACACCACATTCGTAGAATTAGTGCTCTTGCAAGAAGACGTAAGCATCTACATCTACATGGATACTCTGCATATCACATTTAAGTGCCTGGCCGAGGGTTCATCGAACCACCTTCACAATTCTCTATTATTCCAATGTTGCATAGCGCGAGGAAGGAACGAACACCTACATCTTTCTGTACGAGCTTTGATTTATTTTATTTTCTCATGGTGATCGTTTCTCCCTACGTAGGTCGGTGTCAACAAAATATTTTCGCATTCGAATGCGAAAGTTGGTGATTGGAATTTCGTGAGAAGATTACTCCGCAAGGAAAATGTCTATGTTTTAATTATGTCCGTTCCAAATCCTGAAGCAATTCAGTGATACTCCCTCCCATATTTCGCGATAATACAAAAAGTACTGCCCTTCTTTGAGCTTTTTCGATGCACTCCGTCAGTCCTATCTGGTAAGGATCCCACACCTCGCAGCAGTATCCTAAAAGAGGACGGACAAGTGTACTGTAGGCAGTCTCCTTAGTAGATCTGTTACATTTTCTGAGTGTCGTGCCAATAAAACGCGGTCTTTGGCTAGCCTTCCCCACAGTATTTTCTATATGCTCCTTCCAATTTAAGTTGTTCGTAACTGTAATTCCTAGATATTTAGTTGAATTTAAGGCCTTTAGATTTGACTGAGTTATCGTGTAACCAACGTTTAACGGATTCCTTTTAGCACTGATGTGGATGACCTCACACTTTTAACTTTTTAGGGTGAATTACCCATTTTCGCACCATACAGAAATCTTTTCTAAATTGTTTTGCAATTTGTTTTAATTTTCTGATGACTTTACTAGTCGAGAAAAGACAGCGTCATCTGCAAACAACATAAGACGGCTCCTCAGATTGTCTCCCGTATCGTTTATGTAGATGTGGGACAGCAAAGGGCCTATAACACTACCTTGGGGAACGCCAGAAATCGCTTCTGTTTTACTCGATGACTTTCCGTCAGTTACTACGAACTATGACCTCTCTGACGGGAAATCACGAATCCAGTCACATAACTCAGAGGATATTGCGTAAGCTCGAAATTTCACTACAAGTAGCTTGTGGAGTGCAGTGTCAAAAGCTTTCTGGAAATCCAGAAATTTGGAATCAATTTGAAATCCCTTGTCGATAGCACACAACACTTCGTGCGAGTAAAGAGCTAACTGTGTTTCACAAGAACGATGGACCCTATGACCTCACTGTCTGTTCCCTTCCCCTGAATCAACCAACCAACAAGAAAGATGTTTTCTAAATCCGTGTTGACTGTGTGTCAGTAGACCGTTTTCTTCGAGGTAATTTATAATGTTCGAACACAATATACAGGGTTGTCACCTAACGTTACCGCTGGATATATTTCGTAAACCACATCAAATACTGACGAACCGATTCCACAGACCGATCATGATGAGAGGAGCTAGTGTAATTGTTTAATACAAACCATACAAAAATGCACGGAAGTGTGTTTTATAACACAAACCTACGTGTTTTTAAATCGAACCACGTTAGTTTTGTTAGCACATCCGAATATATAAACAAATACGTAATCAGTGCCGTTTGTTGCATTGTAAAATGTTAATTACATTCGGAGATATTGTAACCTAAAGTTGACGCTTGAAAACTCCGACGTTCAGTTGCGTGTTGTAACAAACACGGGCCACGGTCGGCGAGCAGCATCTGCAGGGACATGTTTACGATGACGACCGTGTTTACGAGTGTGGCTGTAGTGCACTGTTGTGGTTTGGTCTAGCTATCGCAGTGTCCGCATGTAGCGCTTGCTGCTATTGTTATTCTGCACTCGTCTCCACACGCAGACCAACTGTAGAAACGAATTAGGCAAAAACTGACTTCAGAACTTCTAAGTGTAAATACTAATTCGAACTTGAGGTGGAAGTAGCGTGTTATAGATTCTGTCAATCACCTGAATCCCTTGAGACTTAATCCGTAAGTACATTTTGGTTGTTCTCTAAAACAATTGATGTTACACGGAATAATTTTCTGTCATGATTTCGGATATATATATATCAAATTCCTATTCCAAAGAAAAGTACTGTAAGGATAATATCTGGTGTCCATTCCCGACACTCGTATAGGCGAATTTTTAAAGATAATGTCCACTGACAGCCATCTTACAATACAAAAAAAAATGGTTCAAATGGCTCTGAGCAGTATGGGACTCAACTGCTGAGGTCGTAAGTCCCCTAGAACTTAGAACTACTTAAACCTAACTAACCTAAGGACAACACACACATCCATGCCCGAGGCAGGATTCGAACCTGCGACCGTAGCGGTCGCGCGGTTCCAGACTGTAGCGCCAGAACCGCACGGCCACCAGCGGCCGGCTTACAATACATTTATTCGTAATTAATTACTGAAAATAATAATGCCATTCAAAAGCATTCACAGTCAGTATCCACAACTTTTCATTACTCTTGCACAGTAAAAAAGTAAGTCACACCTGTGCGATTCCGTTATGGACACAGACAAGCCAAATGGGACCGACCGACCACCGTGTTATCATATGATAAATGGCGTCATTTGGATTTGGTATGAAGGGGTTGGGGTTAGGACACCACTCTCTCGGCCGTTGTCAATTTAGCAGATCTGCTGCACCAATTATTCAGTCATGTAGATTCTAAAGTGGCCTGGCGAGGAGGAGTGCACCTCGTTCCAGTTTACTCACCAAGGATTAAATCCCTGGCTATACCAAGACGAGAACTACTGTCTTCTACACAGCAGACAGCAACGATGACCACTCAGCGACGGAGGTGGATAGTATAGTATGTAGCCATAAAATGTTCGACCATTTTCTTCTGAATTAAAGGCGGTGGCTGGCAATGAAAACAACTTTGTGTTAGAACTGAAGTGATCTTTGCTTGACATCCATGTCTAAGGATTTTGGAATGTGGCTGGATTACGTTCCTTATATTAATTTCAAAGTAAAATTCTGGTCTTGTAATTTACCAACGTGTAGCCATATTATGGTTGAGAAAAGGCATAATATTTGTAAATGAATTCGGACACTCCACATCATTGCGAACTTATCGGAAATACGATCTACGAATCATGTAAATAGCTGACGAATAGAACTGCCAGCGTTAGATATCACGTACGGTTCAGAATTCATAATGAGTTGTGTTCTGCTATTTAACTAATATGTGATACGAAATTAATTCTAATTAGAAGTACTCGTCTTGGCGTTTTAATGTTCGCGAGCAGTAGCATAGCTCTCTTCCGTCATGGCAGAGGGTACTTCAGCTACTAGTGATCAGTATATTTCTTTTTTCCTGCCTCAGATACAGTGAACAGCCAGCTGCGGGCTTCAGATTACGGAACCTTAACAACTGCATTCGTGCACCTCACAGAGCTCCCCTACGCTCCGCAAATGCATTTAGCAAACGCGTTCAATTTTCCGAAGCTCAAAAGGAGGGTGTTTTGTGGCAGTGGGCTGTGCGTGCCGGCCGGATTAATTGCAGTGTGATGAGGTTTTGTTTGCCGCCCCGGGTGCCGCCACATTGTGCGGACATTCTTTGTGCTGGATGTAGCTGGAAATGAGTTCTGCCACTGCGCCAGACTGACAAGCCAGTTCCCCACTCCCCACGAACCCGCCGCCGCCGCCAGATAGGCTGCAACGTGCCGACTTATTTTCTTTGTGGGGACTTACCGGCTCGACGTATTCCTGTTCTCATATCCGCTCAAACATTCTAGAAGAGCAGCTTTTGTACGCGCACTTTCCTACAGCCAGCATACCCTAACATTTTCATACAGTTGAGCACCCGCATTCTTCCTTATACCGTTTGGCACTAAAACTGCTGATTTACATGACAAATGGTCCTTTGACGTAAATTATGTCTTTAAATGGACTACAAAAAATATACTTAGAGAACTATAGGCAGCGTAAGAAGAGGGTAACAATATTGATACGGAGAAAAGATACTCTGTTAGCCGCAACGTGGTAAGGCTGACATACAGTATTTGCTAGGTGCTCAGTAATATGACAAGGAGATTATGCACTTATGTATCGTTTTCAAAGTACAAATCGAACCTTTCTATTACCTATCAAATCAATACAAATATATTTCAACATTCATTTGCGAATGATACGTTTATAAATGTTATACAGCTAGGCCTATGTCTTGTAATTTTGTCGTTTTATTTTCGGTGTACATCATCTATCAGTCCTCGATTGCTGACCCAATCAGAAGGCTACATCAAGGGTATTTGCCATATGTGACTTAAAAGAGTATTTCATATTTTATTACTTGCTACTCACATTACTGATTCTGAATAAGTTTCGGTTTTGCTTACACTATATGAGTGCTCGCCTCTCGCAACTGAAAGGGTGTTACTGTTGTTTTGCAATGATGTGTTACACACTAGTCTATTCATCGAAAATTTTTGTTCACTTGGTACCGTGTTGCTGTGTTCTAAGACAAGGCAAGCGCACATCTAACTTAAGTGGATGCATACTTCGCTGATGCAGACGTTTAGAGCGCTTGAACCAATACGTTCACGACTTACTGCAAATACATTTAACACAGTGTTGTACAGTAAACGTAGCCTTGAAGTACATTACATAAGAAGTACGTAATTGGAAATTCATAATTTACTATAGCCCAGAAATGTCCCTAATCAGTTCGTAGATTCTTACCACAAAGACCATGAAGTTCAGTTTTTTATGCAGCTGGTCACTGTAAAATATACAACTCATTCTACTGAGTTTCTCACACAAATTAAGCACCTTCTAAACCCAGATGTTCAACAGCTGCAAGAATTTAAATTGCTCTTTCACAAAGGTTACACGTTTGCCACCTAACAGTGATCTGTATTGCCACCTACTACGCGTTACTACCCAAGGTGCTGAAGTATATCGCACATCATGTTGCCACTAGACACAAACGTGTATACTGACTACAGTGTAGAAATGCTGTGTCTTTGTTTCATAACGATGGTGGCCGATCACAGTAACTTAGTTCCGTCGTATGTCACCTCCTTCAGTCTGTACATGTGTTAGTTAAAAGCTGATCGTGGTTTACAGTGTGTGCTTACCATATATTCACGCAGTCCTGAGTGAGCTGAAGATTCTTTTAATATAGAGACAGTAACGGAATTCGAAAGATATGGTTACTGCGCAGGCGGCCAAATTTTACGACGAAGGAATTTCCAAGCTCGTCCATCGCTACGATAAGTGCCTTAATTTAAATGGCAACTATGTAGAAAAGTAGTATTTAAGTGTGGCTTTCATCTGTTATATAATAAAAAAAATCCCAATACTTACTTTATTTTTAATTACAAAACGTAATGTACTTTGTGGATAGCCATCGTATAATGCTGTCCTTAACGCATTTCCCAATCTCTTTGAGAGTTGCTTTTCCTTAGAACGTTCTAAACGGGGTACTAGCAGTAAAAGCCAGCTTGGGTGGCTGACTAGCGGGATATCATGTACAACAAAGCGGGAATTATACAAAAATGTTAGAAGTAGTCACAAACAACCTACAGTAGGCCATTACAAACAGGTGATTAAAAATGTTACTAGGAAGGCAAAGAGTATGCAAATAGAATAGCTAATTGGCAGGATAGAATTAAAACCACACATCCACATCTACATGATTACACTGCAATTCACACTTAAGTGCTTGGAAGAGGGTTCATCGAACCATTTTCATACTACTTCTTTACCATTCCACTCTCGAATGGCACGTGGGAAAAAGGAACACCTAAATCTCTCCGTTCGAACTCTGATTTCTCTTATTTTACTATGATGATCATCCCTCCCTACGTAGGTGGGTGTCAACAAAATATTTCCGCATTCGGAAGAGAAAGTTGGCGATTGAAATTTCGTAAATAGATCTCTCCGCAAAGAAAACCGCCTTTGTTTCAGTGACTGCCACCGCAACTCGAGTATCATATCAGTGACACTCTCACCCCTGTTACGCGATAATACGAAACGAGCTGTCCTTCTTTCCACTATTTCGATGTCCTCCGTCAATCCTACGTGGTAACGATCCCATACCGCACAGCAATTTTACAGCAGAGGACGGACAAGTGTAATGTAGGCTGTCTCTTTAGTCGGTTTGTCGCATCATCTAAGTGTTCTGCCAACAAAGCGCAGTCTTAGTTTCGCCTTCCCCACAATATTATCTATGTGGTCTTTCTCATTTAAGTTGCTCGTAATTGAAATTCCTAGGTAATTAGTCGAACTGACAGCCCTTATATTTGTGCGATTTACCGTATACCCAAAATTTATCCGATTTCTTTTAGTACGCATATGGATGACCTCGCACTTTTTTTTGTGTAGTGCTAATTGCCACTTTTCGCACCATACAGAAATTCTCTCTACATCATTTTGTAATTGGAATTGAACGTCTGATGATTTTACTAGACGGTAAATTATAGCGTCATCTATCTAAGGGGGCTGCTCAGATTATCACCTAGATCATTTACATAAATCAAGAACAGCAGAGGGCCTATGACACTACCTTGCGGAACGCCAGATATCAATTCTGTTCTACTCGATGATTTACCGTCTAGGACTACGAACTGTTACCTCTCTGAGAGGAAATCACGAATCCAGAGAGAAAACAGTTCGTAGTGACCACATGGTCAGTTGTGAAGGAAGTGTCTGGTCAGCAGCACAAGGTTGACGATGTAAAGTCAGTTCGTAGTCAGAATATTTGTGATACTGATAAATCAGATACATGTACAGTATTTAACAATCATTTTCTGAGCATTGATGGTGAATTAAATAAAAAGTTTAGTTTCTGCAAGGAATCATATTACTCTCTCGGCAAATGCTTTTCCGAGATTCATGTCTGAAACTCTCCTCTCTTGTACAGACAAGGGGAAGACAGAGTCAGTAATTACATCACTGACGACTAAGGACTCTCATGGATATGATGGAGTACCTGGCAGAATATTAAAGTTCCGTGTTTTACATGTTAGCCTTGTACTTAGCCATATTTGTAATTTTTTCTTCAGGAATGGTCAGTTTCTTGAGCGATTAAAGTACTCAGTAGTAAAGCCGCTTCATAAAAATAGAGAAAGGGATAATTAGACAATTTTAGACCTGTTTGTATGCCATCAGCGTTTCTTAAAGTTATTGAAGAGGCTGTGTATGTAAGGATAATTGGTCATTTTATATCACACGATTTGCTATCAAATGTAGAGTTGAGCTCTAGAAATCGTTTAACAACTGAAAGTGCTGTATTCTCTTTTCTCTGTGAGGTACTGGATGGGCTAAACAAAAGGTTTCGAACGCCTGGCATATTTTTTGATTTAACTAAGGCATTTGATTGTGTTGATCACAAAATATTGCTCCAGAAGTTGGACCATTATGGAATACGGGGAGTAGTTCTCAATTGGTTCATCTCTTACTTTAGCAACAGGCAGCAAAAGGTCATTATTCACAACGGTGATAACGCCTGTAATGTGGGGTCTGAGTGGGGTACTGTCAAGTGGGTGGTGCTCCAGGGATTAGTGTTGAGGCCGCTCCTGTTTCTTATTTATATAAAAGATATGCCCTCTAGTATTACGGGTAACTCTAAAATATTTCTTTCCGCTGATATATATACTCTTTAGTGTCGTTTCTTGTTAAAAATATCAGCTTACTCCCAAAAATAAGCAGCTTTCACTCAGTTAATACTCGGCAGAAATCCAACCTGCATTTGTATCGGACTTCCTTAACTCTTGTGCAGAAGCGTGTGCAGTATACTGCTGCATCCATTTTCAATAATCTATCGTAAGAATTCAAAAGTCTTAGCAGTAATACACACGCTTTCACATCGAAACTGAAGAGTTTCCTCTTGGGTCACTCCTTCTATTCTTGTTGGGGAGTTCCTTGAAAACGTAAGCTAATTCTTATGTTATACTGTTGACTGCGTTTACTGAAACTTTTCACCTCACTTTTTTGGGTCCATAAACATTTTATTTTATCTGTTATTACTTTAATGTTGTAATTTCATGTACTGACACGCTCCATGATCTTGGAGGTTTGCTCCTCAAATTGACCCTACGGAACGTGACGTGTACATAAATAAATAAAAGAGAGAGAGACTACATTACTTTGAGAAGTAATTTTTTTTCAAATATCTTTTTAGTTTATTTCAATGGCGAAACATTCTCATAAGGAAATCGAACAAATTTTCTAGGGGTCAGTGATGAACTTTCAGAGCTCACACGGCGAAGTTGCTGCGTCTGAGAAATGCTCATGAAGTACATAGAGTGTGAAAATGTGCTAACGGAGATATAGCAAACCATGAGTATTCAAGCAGAGAAAGAAGAATGATAGACATTGTATTAGTGCACAAGTTTGCAGCGTTTCACCAAAAGATTAATAAACACAACAGATAGAAGTAACAGAGACTTTGGTCAGCAATAGTATATTCTCCTTCACTATTTACAACAGTCCACAAACGCTGGGGTAACTTTTCGATTCCGCGACTACAAAAGTCCCGTGTGCAATGATCCGACACATTTTTATGTGGAAAGGTAGTTCTTTGAAGGTTATTCGATAGAAATCGGAAAATGTGAAAATCCGTCGACGCAAAATCAGGTGAATGCGGTGGGTGCGATGTTACTTCCCAACACAACTCCTGTATAGCGTTTTTTGCCAGTCTAGGAGAATGTACTCGGACGTTATCGTGAAATAGCCTCACTCCACGCAGTCTTCCTGGGCGTTGTTCTTGGAATTTGTCTGCAAGACCTCACAGTTGTTGGCAATAAATGTCAGCAGTGATAGTTACTCGTCGGGGAAGCAATTCGTAGTACACCATACCGTCGCTGTTCCACCACATGCATAGCATTATCTTTTGTGGATGCGTGCAAGTCTTTCAACATGGAAATGTTGCTTTGTTAGGTTCAGCCATTCCTTTCTTTTCCTTATTTCGCTTAAAGACAACATTTCTTGTTGCCAGTAACGAAAAAGGATAGGAATGGAACGTGTTGTTCACGAGCCAATTGATGACGAGGAAGCAGAGATACACATATGGCCACGCACAGATTTTTGTGATTCAGATTTAGAGTATACAGTTCCCATAAACCCAATTTATCAACCTTCCCCGTTGCATGCAAATGCCGGACGATGGTGGAATGACCACAGTTCATCTAATTTGCTAGTCCTCAAGTACATTGACGCGGATTATTGTACATTAAGGTGGGTAGAACGTCAAACGGGCCGACTTGGAGCAGGAGAGGCACCACAGGACATTTTAATTTCCACTGTCTATACTTTTACAAGTAAATTCATAAAACTTTCTCAGCATGACCAGGAAGGATTCAGGATTCACACTCGTAGCAGCGGAAGTTCAAAACCATAACAAAATAATTTTTTTTTTTACATGTGAAATTTCATCATTTTTTCACTTACTATTGGCTGCATTTGTTGCTATAGGTACAATTTCTTCATAGGTAAGAGAGACTGTTCGATGAATTTTGCACAGCATACAAACCATACTTACAGGTTTCTGAAACTCTAGAATTTATTTAATTTATGAAAAATTTAATGAGCTGTTACGTTTTAAACTTTATATTTAGAAAAAAATCCAGTTTTGTAATTAATTATCCCAATTTTTAACACAGTTTTCAATAGATTTGGAAAGTTCTAGAGTTTCATACACCTGTAAGTATGGTTTGTATGCTGTGCAAAATTCATCAAAGAATCTCTCTTACTTGTGAAGAGAAATGTAGCTATAGCAACAAATGCAGCCAACGGTAAGTGAAAAAATGATGAAATTTCATATCTACAAAAATTTATTTTGTTATGTTTTTGCACTTCCACTGCTATGAGTGTAAACCCTGAACCCTTCCTGGTCATGCTGATAAAGATTTATGAATTTATTTGTAAAAGTATAGACAGTAGAAAATAAAATGTCCGGATGTGCCTCTCCTGCTCCAAGTCGGCCTGTTTGACGTCCTACCCCCCTTAATGCGTTTAAACGGGTTTCATCAATCAGAAACGACCTTCCAGAACATAGAGACTCACTAATGTCAAAACTATTCTCCTTAAAACGAGAAAACCATTTTCTTGACGTGTTGTGTCCAACGATATTATCCCAATACATGGGGATAATGTCTCTGGTTGCCTCCGCCGCTGTCACACCTCTGTTCAACTCAAACAGACGAATACCCCCGAAATGTTCATATTTCTTCACTAGGCACTTCCATTTTCTAGTGTCCATTGCTCCACTCATTATCTTCAAATGACCACAAATAAACTAAAATAGCGACAGTGAACAACAAATAAAAAATCACAATCGATAAATAAACCCACAGCAACAAGAATACCAACGTGCAAAACGAAAACGCCACGAAATTATTCACCAACCTAACGGTAGTGTAAGAAAGGGAGATCTGCCCCTGTGATTTATAGCCACCTCCCCCACTTGTTGCTTTCAACATCATCCCATTCCTCTTCTGCCCCTTACCCCCTGCCCCCATAGGCCACTTGTGGGGCTATCCTGCGCTTATAAAGGATGCCAATCACTATAGTTTGGTACCCTATATGACTGCCGGATGATTTTCCAAGATGGCCTCATGTTGATTAATATTATTTATTCCCCAGAATCGCTGCTGCAATCAAAACATGGATACCCAAGATAACTCTGCCACTATAACCATATCGCTAATAGCGTCTTATTGGTGTATTTGATGACACAAAATGGATGTTGGATTTTTCAGGTTAGATTTATCTTAATTAACATAATTTATGATGCAATATGGCTGCTACAATAAAAAATACCTGTCCAAGATTTCCCCACCTGGTCTAAAAGGGTTGTTTCAATTTCTATGGTACTGCAGTCACCTACTACCACTAATCTTCCACATCATCCGTCCATCAGGCATCAGATAGATTCAGCAATCGTCCTGTGTATGCTGTAGTGAAACGTCAGTCATCATGAAATGTCATCAGCGATCTACCATCTGGAGTCAAGATAAAACACTGACTCACACAGTCAAATATAGGTATCATTAACCCTTTCCTCTCTCTCTAAGTGCTCATTATTATTCACTATGCATATGTGTTTTCGTTTATTATCATTGTTTCTCGCTAAGGATAACAGTGTCCTGATGTATTGGAGCAGATATCAGCAGACACATTACCTGATACATCTGAACTGAACACACAACTTTTGCTGGATACTGAGCTTATGTTGTCTATATCACTACTCAATGAGCCACAGCTAAATATATTCAGTATACTTAGATTCACCACTAGTTATCAAGTGGCTGCCCACGGATGAAAACGTGTTGGTGTGGGCATAGCACTGGATAGCAACTGCGAAGCAACGATAGATATCCTTAATGTTCAATGAAGTCCTAATGTGCAATGTACAAGGATGGAGTGGTGATATCTATATAACATGATGTATTACATTGAGACTGTGATGGCTGCAGAGTGTTGCCATTATCATCCTCCTCTAGACATCTACATATTTGACAAGAAAGTGTTCATCAACGACACATATGGAGCTCCAACACCGAAGTTAACAACAGGAGACTCTTAGCAGTGCATTTCACTACACAATTAAACTGTTTCGAATTGGTGCTCTGTACAGTGCATTATGGAATGTGACAGACAGACTGAGACAGTACAACCCATATATCAATGCACTATTAAAGGATTTTGTGAGCTATTTATGTGAACATAGCGTGCATGTGGAACAGTTAGAACAATGTACAAATTCATGTAATCATGCAGCAATGAAGTCTGCTACTATCACCATCGTAGGTATTAAAGACATACAACCAGAATTTACGGATGGAATACTTAAGTATACTGCCAGAAAAAGTTGCAACACCAACAAAATAATTAATATAGACTAATGACATTTTCGGAATGCATTTGTCTGGATAACATAGTTAAGTGATTAAATTCGCAAGATCACATGTTAGTGTAAGCACAAGATACGCCACTGCAAGTGTGAAATGTTGGTACATTAACAACCGGTCTAACGACCACAATTGGAAAAAGCAGAGAGAAGAATACTGAAACAAATCAAGCTTTTAAAATGTAAGTAATAAATACACATTACTGATACAGATATCCATTATAGAAAGTGTCCTATGTAATGGTCTATTGCATAACCATCGATATATAAGACATTGCACAATCATATGAACATCCATAAATTATGTCATACAGGTGCCGGATGTCGCTTTGTGGGGTGGAGTTACATACATATTGCACTTGGGCGGCGTGTACATAGATTGTTATTGCTGTTTGTGGATGACAGTGGAATTGTTGTCTGATTATGACCCGTATGTGCTCGATTAGAGACAGATCTCATGATCGAACAGCCCTAGGCAACATGTCGACACACTGCAGATCATGTTGAGTTACAATAGCGGTATGTGGGGGAGCGTTATCCTGTTGGAAACGACCCCTGGAATGCTGTTCCTGAATGGCGGCACAGCAGGTCGACTCGACAATCTGGTGTATGATTCTACAGGTAGGTTGCATGGGATAACCAAAAGACTGCTCCTGCTGTCATATGAAATCACACCCTAAATCATAACTCCAGATGTAGATCCTGTGTGGTATCTAGCACACAAACAGACTGGTTCGCTTGGCCCTCAAGTAGCCTCCTTCTAATCAATACACGGCCATAACTGGCACCCAGACAGAACCGGCTTCCATCAGGAAATGCACGCTACAGGTCGCATGACTCGGAGCTGTTCTTGAAGTAATCGATTTGTAACATTTCCTTGTGTCACTGTGGTGCCAGATGCTACTGAAATTGCTGCTGCAGATGCACTACGATGCGCCAGCGCCATACGCTGAACGCGATAGCCTTCCCTCTTCGCAGTGCCTCATGGCAGAGACCATAAGGCTTCACTCAGAACTGCAGAAGTCTCATCTGTTACATCTCCTTTTTACGTAACAGTAATACTAGTGTCGATCGTCAATTGAAGCTCATGGTATTCACATTTGCTACGTAAGTTAAAATCTGAAACGCGATGATTTTTCTGTTATATAATTATTGAGAAGCCACATCAGCTACTTTAATTTACGACAAGTTAGATAAGTAATTAAAGATAATTGAGGCTCACTGTAGACCATTTTGATACTTTTCTCTTTTGTGAAACTTAATTTAAACCTAGATTATAGATGTGATATGGCATAGGTCATCCTTCGATTCATTGTAGAACTTGGAAACCCACTCAGGGAATATTTCTTCACATTTTTGTTGAACGCAGTTGGTTTTTAACATCCTGTATTAAAATATTTCCTTTTATCAATAGTGCAATTTATAAACAATATTTTGTGAGTAGAATAAAATTTTCAATGGTAAACGTAACTGCTTTTTCGACGTTATTTTACCAGCTAACCAAAAATAGGAAAGCCTTGAACCCCTTCCACTAAATTTAGTTAGTATTAAGATTCTTTTACAGGGACTGCAGTGGAGCTGACGCTGAAATCATTAAGTATTTGGTTATATCATCGCTAGTCTCATTGAACTCTTCTGAACTCTACATGTCATGTGTGGTCTGGCGTCTCCTTACCAGCAACAGGTCTCAGGTTCAAACTAGTCAATTCCCTAAAAAACACGCTCAGAGCGTCGTTGCGCGAAAGTGGTAGGGAGACACGACATAGAACAACAGACACCACGCAGAATGTTAGACATTTCTGCCCTTCGTTCCTTCTGATAACTGCATGGAAACAGGCATCATGCTCATCCCTTTGTCAGTTGTCTTTAGACGTTATGTTGTAGACTATGCCTTCAAAATAATAATCGTCAGTTCTATAAGCACATTACTATCTGTCAATTGATTCAGGCCAGAGAAAACGGACTATCGCATTTAATAGGCTTGAAACATGTAACAACGTTTGTAATATCACCAAGGCAAGCAATAACCTACACTTACAAAGTTGTGAAGTTGTGGAAATACCCCTTAGCTCATGTTACATTGATGGTCTAAATGCATCTATAATACAAATAGTAAAACAGGTTGAATTATATGTGAATATTAATACATTTAAAATAGTGATAAAGAAAACAGAACGGAGAATAAACTTTAGACACAACGATTTAATACAGCCACTATTAGTTTCTGAAGGAGATGAAATTTAAAAAACTATTCAGATAAATGTTTTGAGTTAGTTCAGTTTGTACATTTACTACCATTTAGCAAAAATCGTGTTAAGTGTGGTACAAAGTGCAATGGATAATCTCTTATACATTCAGGAACGGCAAGATGTTGCTGAAGGAAATAAGATCCCCCTTGTGAAATCAGTATGGAAAATGCCCCATGTTTCTGTAACTGATGAGGAGAGTACGAAATTGTTAAAGGTATCGAATGCTGGTATTAAGCTGCCATTAACTTTCAGTACATGGGAACTGTCTGAATATCCCATGTTACTTACTACATCCTGGCAGAAATAGGCTATTAATCAAACGGTTCAATTAGAAACACTCACTTCATATTAATAGCGCTGCAAGCTGACAGGAAGGGAAGCCTGAAGCATGATTCAAATGAATTCGACGACTGTAAAATAACTACTGATACTTCTGAAGGCCCCAGAGGTACTGACTGTCGGCCGTTTCATCCTCAGGTGACAGGCGTCACTCACTGTGAATATAGAAAAGCATGTGGTCAGTACACCAATCTCCCATCCCGTCTTCATTTTTCGTGACCAGATCCACTACTTCTCAATCAAGTAGCTCCTCGATTGTCCTCACAAGGGTTGAGTGCACCCTGCTTAAAAATAGTGCTTTGCGCACCGAAACGGTCACCCACCGAAGTGCTAGCCAAATATGACAACACTTAATTTTAGAGAGCTAATGGGATGGATACCTTTTGAAGATATGCTGACATCATTTAAAATACACACATCAAAAAAAGTTTTGCATCACCTCCGTTCCGAGAGTTCCGGAATCTGTACAGAAATTGGAATGGAGATAAACATAAATATCATTTCCGCCCTTTTTATTGATCATGAAAACCACACAGTGCACCTTGTACCACTATACAGCGAAACCTTCAGAGGTAGTGGTCCAGACTGCTGTACACACCGGTACCTCTAATACCTAGTATCACGTCCTCTTGCAGTGATGCATGCCTGTATTCGTCGTGGCATACTACACACAAGTTCATCAAGGCACCGCTGGTCCAGATCGTCCCACTCCTCAATGGTGATTCGGCGTAGATCCCTCAGTGTGGTTGGTGGGTAACGTCGCCCATAAACAGCCCTTTTCAATCTATCCGAGGTATGTGTCGATAGTATTCGTGTCAGGAGAACATGCTGGCCACTCTAGTCGAGCGACGTCGTTATCCTGAAGGAAGTCATTTAAAAGATGTGCACGATGGGGGACAAATTGTCGTCCATGAAGACGAATGCCTCGCCAATATGCTGCCGATATGGTTGCATTATCGGTCGGAGGATGGCATTCACGTATCGTACAGCCATTACGGCGCCTTCTGTGACCACCAGCGGCGTACGTCGGCCCCACATTATGCCACCACAAAAGAGCTGGACAGTGTGCGTGAGGCATTCAGCCTGACCGGGTTGCCTCGAAACACGTCTCCGACGATTGTCTGGTTGGTTGAAGGTATATGCGACACTCATCGATGAAGAGGACGTAATGCCAATCCTGAGCGGTCCATTTGGCATGTTGTTGTGCCCATCTGTACCGCGTTGCATGGTGTCGTGATTGCAAAGATAGACCTCGTCATGGATGTCGGGAGTGAGGTTCCGCATCATGCAGGGTACTGCGCACAGTTTGAGTCGTAACACGACGTCCTGTGCTTGCATGAAGAACATTGTTCAACATGGTGACGTTGCTGTCAGGGTTCCTCAGAGCCGTAATCCATAGGTAGCGTTCATCCACTGCAGGAATAGCTCTTGGGAGGCCTGAGCGAGGCATGTCATCGACAGTTCCTGTCTCTCTGTATCTCCTCCATGTCGAAAAAACATCGCTTTGTTTCACTCAGAGACGCCTGGAGACTTCCGTTGCTGAGAGCCCTTCCTGGCACAAAGTAACAATACGGATGCGATCGAATCGCGGTATTGACCGTCTAGGCATGGTTGAACTACAGACAACACGAGCCGTGTACCTCCATCCTGGTGGAATGACTGGAAATGATAGGCTGTCGGACCCCTTCCGTATAATAGGCGCTGCTCGTGCATGGTTGTTTACATCTTTGGGCGAATTTAGTGACATCTCTGAACAGTCAAAGGACTGTGTCTGTGATACAATATCAGCAGTCAACGTCTGACTTAAGGAGTTCTGGGATCCGGGGTGATGCAAAGCTTTTTTTGATGTGTGTACCTTATCATACAGGCACAATCATTTGCAGTGCAGTATTTTATGGATACATAATATTTAAAATCATACTGAAATTAGGAACCTGGAATCTTAGAGATGCCCATTCCTGTAGTGGCATAAGCAGAAGTATGGAGATGAAGAAAATAGTTTCACGTGTGCATCAGATAATTTAAATTTACTATTAACTTAGATGAGAAATGTATTACGGTTTTTTAAAAAAAATGTTATTATTGCAACTCCTCCTCCTCCTCCTCTGTCGACAGATCTTAATAAACTCCCCTACATGTGTAATTAAGGTTTAAACAAGGCTCTATGGTAAGAGATTTATTCATGTTACGTATCCATTTATTCATAAAATTTAATCCACCTGTGTTGTCAATGGCAACCAGAACAGGATAAAGAGTCTTTGATACGTACTATGGAACTGTCAGTGATCACGTGCTGCCTGCACCAGTTAACCTGTGTGTGTGACAAGATATGCTGAGTCGTACGAAATTATTTCGTGAACTCAGTTACATTTCTTATCTGCTAATCACAATTTGCTCATCTTCTCAGCAACATTTATACTCATGTCGAAAACTTTTCGTTTTCAATGAGGATTTTATTTTGCGAATAAGAAAAACAGCAATATATGGTCAAATTATTTACAATATATACTCTCAGTCTTTAAAAAAACGTTAGAGCTGTTTCCAATTAAAATGCTGACAATCAACTTTACTATTTAATTATTTATGTAACAATGAAATTCACCAAACAGCCGTTCAATTGAGATGTTATTTTATTTTATTTTCCTACCAGTTTCGGCTGTTCATATTGTCATCTTCAGATCCCAGAAAGTAATCGATATTAGCACACTAGGACCATATACTTCTGGATTTCGCAGCTCAAATATTTCCTTCAAAGTCATGACTGCAAGTCTATATTTGGTGACACACATATAATGGATCAAAGACACCCAATGAAGTACTCTATTTAGAACTTTACCAGACTCTCTTTTCTTTTCAGAGAATTGAGCATGTCTGAAAATGAAGGTGAAGTCGTCAAACCACCCAATATATACGGTAGGGTTTATTTTCATGTTTTAGAGGGAGTGAGTTTGCAGCATACTATTGCACTTGAATTAATGGCGGGCTACCAGAGATCATTCACGAATTTAGGAAGCTCCCTTTCCAGAATAGGTAGAGAGGCATTTTAACAATGGGATGGATCTTGGTGACTGTAGACTTAAAGATGCGGGCATATGAGATCCCGTACCAAACTGCAACTCTAATCATTGAGTACGTTAAAGCTGGCACACAGTATACCTGGTGCCCATCGATGCTAGTAGGATGGACGAAGAAACTGCTGTTAGCCTGTGGTAGCTTGTGGACTGGGATGGTGTCCTACATTGTATCACCAAAATATTGGAAATCTCAACATCGTGTTGTAGCTATATATCACTGACCAGGTCCTCAACCGATTCCTACATGATTGTTCTTATTATTCAAGCCCCATAGAAATAAGAAGAAACATCTGAATTCTATTGCCTGCAAGTGTAAGTTATTGTTATTGTAGGAAGACTTTTGCCGGCCGGGATGGCCGAGCGGTTCTAGGCGCACTTCAGTCTGGAACCGCGCGACCGTTACGGTCGCAGGTTCGAATCCTGCCTCGGGCATGGATGTGTGTGATGTCCCTAGGTTAGTTAGGTTTATGTAGTTCATAGTTTTAGGGGACTGATGACCTTAGAAGTTAAGTCCCATTGTGCTCAGACCCATTTGAACCATTTAGGAAGACTTTTATGGATTATGGCTTACATATTCATTCTTCCCACTTACATATTAATTCTTCTATAATCTGAATCGCGTCCTGCTAACTTACGGCTGAGAATGATTTCATGCATTGTGTTCTAAAACGCTCATCTACATAAGGGCTGGGTGTCTCACTGGGGAACAATAATGTCACGTGCAGCCAGTGTATCGGGCTGGTTCATAAGGTATGTTGTAGAGGTTTCGTGCATTTCTATTACACCAATATCGTTAAAAATTCTAGAAAACCAACAAAAGATTATCAATCTATTGTATTCTCCTATCTGTCCGAACAGGTGTGAGAAGGCCAAATAGCACTGACTGACCATCATGTCATCCTCGGCCCAAAGTCATCATAAAATACAGAAATGGAGGAGAGTGGGGTCACAAAATTTTCGTTACCTGGAACTGCTAAATATCAATCACGTAGCTCCCCAGTTCCCCTAACAAGGGCTTAGTGCACCCCACTTACCAACAGTGGACAACAGAAATGGATTTAGTTACCCAATTATTAGCCACAGCTTGGGTGATCTGACAGGAAATGGAGTATATACCATGGAAAGGTCATTGGCATAAACCCATCGTATATAAGTATAAAATAATTTTTAAACACACACACACACATATATATATATATATATATATATATATATATATATATATATATATATATGTGTGTGTGTGTGTGTGTGTGTGTCATGAGATCCTGTTGCAAGTACCTTTGAGCGTTCACATCACTTCAACTGAGAATCAATATTCATTTCTAGAAATTTTGCATTTGTTACACAGTCTATAGAGGTACCATCTACATTTAATTTAACATTGTCATTTTTCCTCTTCAAACTGAAATTCACGGTATTAGTGTGCTTTATGTTCAATGTCTCTTTGTTACTTATTGATCAATCATAAACTTCCTTGAGAGTTTCATTTGTTTTGCTTCAGGTGTCACAGCTGTTAAGGCATTTAATTCACATTTTGAGGAGGGAAGTCAGTTACCTATCGGGACATTCAAATTTAAGTAGTTTACCTATATACCGTGTCCCATCGGGAATGGTCATTATTCATGGACGTAACAGGAACGGTCATTCGAAGCAAAAATGTGTACTAAAAGCTGGCTCCAAAATGCATACCTGAAGAGTTATGAGCACTTTATGTTCGGTACTGTGAATAGAATCTCTTCTGCTGCAAGTTCTTTACATTCTATGCTTTGGGAGGAGGTAGTATGGATAACTACAAGAAAAAATAGTCTAGAAAACATGGTTTGTACTTAAAAGTTATGAGCACTTGATTAGTAGAAGAAATGTGTTTCGCAGTACTGAAGATGAACGAGTGCTCGTAGCTGTTAAGGTATGAACTTCTGAGTCCACATTTACTGGATATTTTTTCTTGTTTTAGTCCATAATACTACCTCTAAAAATTTGGGAAACGAAAAGCCTGCATTTGAAGAGTTTTTTTTTTTTTTTGACAATATCGAAGATGAAGAAATGTTTTTTCATTTTACGTTTTAGAGCTTATTTTTACGTGGCATTTTTGACATTTTTGTTTCGAACGATCCTTCCGGTCATATCCGTGCATACTGACCATTCCTCCTAGGACACACAATATAGATTAAGACGAACGTGTAGAATGTTCCTTTTAGAAGATCTTGTTGGTATCTTTCTTGATTCCAATACTATCCAAGCTTTTGTTCTGCCTGTAACGACCTCTCCGTAGACGCCACATAAAAACTGTTGTATTGCTTCACCCTGAGCATTTTAATCAGGCTTACACTAGTGCCGTAGAGACATTGAAACACCGAAAGACCTCGAATTTCGTATCTAGTTACCCACTTGGATGTATATCTCCAGTTAACAGACAAGGAATCAGCAGCAGAAATGTAGCGTGTGTCCATCCTTTACATCCACACACCCCTTCCATCTTCTCTCCAGCCCGTCTGTCTCTCTCTCT